>NW_024356336.1:1116101-1391920 GCF_902729225.1 Pteropus medius
AAACTTAAAATAGTGTCTGGCATGTGGAAAGCATTAAAAGGGTAAGTTATTAAATTCAGTCAAGTCAGACAGGATACATTTATGGCACACTTACTGTATACCAGACCTGAAGATACTGAGATAAATAAGATTAAGCCCTTGCCTTCCAGGACCTCGGAGAGAAGTTGGCGGGGGGTGGAGGCTGTCCAGGTGTGAACTCCATCTTAGAAGGAACAGGGGTCCATTGTACGGTGGGGAGGTTCAGGCCTGGGGGAAAGAAGCGACTTGCTAGAACACATTCCATGTTCCCTGCACCTCCTTTGGGGTCCCCTGAGACCCTCGAGTGGCACCCTGACCTCCCTCCTGCCTCGCTTTCCCACAGGCAGCATGGTTTCTGCAGCGGCTCCCAGCCTCATCGTGTCTCTGCTGCTGCTCTCGAGGGCCCTGCCCATGGTCGCCCACTCTGTGCCCCTGCAGGCCGCCCCTCTGGAGGACATGGGGGGCAGTGGGGAAGCTGAGGACTCATCGGCCTCCTCCCCGAGCCTCCCACCACCTGGGACCCCTGCCCTCAGCCCTACGTCGGTGGGGCCCCAGCCCACGCTCCTGGCGGGCCCCAAGCCCCCCACCAACTTCCTGGACGGCATCGTGGACTTCTTCCGCCAGTACGTGATGCTCATCGCTGTGGTGGGCTCCCTGGTGTTTCTGCTCATGTTCATCGTGTGCGCCGCCCTCATCACCCGCCAGAAGCACAAGGCCTCGGCCTACTATCCGTCATCCTTCCCCAAGAAGAAGTACGTGGACCAGAATGACCGGGCTGGGGGTCCCCAGGCCTTCAGCGAGGTCCCCGACAAGGATCCCGATGTGGTCATGAGGAGGGTAGCCTGGCCCCAGCAGCTCCAAGCGGCGCGCGCAGCTGCAAGCGCGTTTTTGCAGTACGGCAGCAAAGTATGGTGCTGGCAGGCAGGTAGTGCGCGTGCGGCCGGTGGAAAGGTGGTGGTGGTGGTAGAAAGGGAAAATACGCGGTGGAAGGCAAAGGGCAAGCGGCGGCAAAGCGCAGCGGGGCACAAAGCGTTTTTTCGTGTGGCAAAGGCGCGCAAGCGCGCTTTTTATGATTCCCGGAACACCGTCTTCCGCTTCCACGCCGCAGCGTGATGGGCGTTTTGGTTTTGCGTGTGTGCAGGCAGCGTTTTGCTGCCAGGGGCCAGCAGCAAGGCAGCGCAGCGCGTAAGTGCGTATGCTGGGTAAAAGGGTATGGTTTTTGCGCGCAAGGCAAAGGCGTATGTGTTTTGTAAAGTATGCGCGTTGCTGGTAGCAAGTAAAGAGAGGGATTTTAAATGAGAGGCAGAAGCACCTGGGCTGGTGTGGTTAGAGCTGCCGCCGGGGCCTGCTTAATCAGGACGGCTTCAAGTGAGTCCTCATGTACACAAATAAACAGCATTCTCAAACTGGGTTCACTCTGGTCGTGAAAAGATTTTGGAGTCCAGGTGAGTTGAAGAAACATTCTTTGATTCCCTGTGACTAGGAGCAGCCCGGGACCAGCCAGTTACAGTAAAGGCCCACTCCTGGCCTCTTTTCGGTCCCTTGACATAAAATACCTTTTTTTTTTTTTTTTTTTATAGCTACATAGCAAAATGCTTCAGAGCACACTCTGGAAATGACTGCTCTAAATGTTCCCAAAGGTGCCCCCAGTGTCTGTTTGGTCCGGGGTATGGGCTGTAGGTTGTGGGGGCTTGGGCCCCTCTCAAGTGCTGCCTCTCATCCCGCCGCTGCTGTGAGAATGAGGCGAATGAATTGAACCTTTTTTGTCAGGCTCCCAAAGCAGCCTAGAAGCCAGGATGGGGTGGGGAGCTGTGTGTGAGGGGGTGGGGGAGGGCTTCTGACGCCCAGCTCCGAGCAGGGGACCCTTGACCGCAGCCCCTTGCTCATGTGCGTTGTCTGGCAGCCTGTGTCTATAGCATTCTTTAGTCCTTGACCAGGGAGCCTGAGCTCCGTCCTAATTTGGGGAGGTTCTTGGAGGTCCTCTTCCCCATACTTTTGTCTGGGGCCCCTCAACCTCCACACAACTCTCAGGTGCTGAGATATTACAAACCAGCACAATAAACCTTTATTCCGGCCTGAGTCTCGCTGGTTTTCTGAGGGGGGAATGAGTCCTCCGGGAGATGGCGACAGGTATGTCCCCTGGGCTGTTTCATGGGGGTGGGGCAACTTTCTGGAGGAGACACATCAGCCAGGCTCTGGGGTCTAAATGGCGGGGGGAAATGAATGAATGTCCAAAGGAACAGAGGGTGGGAACTCAAGCCTCACCCCAAGGCTGAGCGCCAGCCCTGGACTTGTAGCCACATAGCCAGGTTCCATGCGTGGCTCTGCTACTTACTGTGGCCACAGGGGAGCCAACCGCTCTTTGTTTCCTTGAGGAGACAGGGCAATGGAGGGGCTTCCAGTGGAGGCTTCAGTTTCCCATCCCCCTGAAGAGTGGCTGAGGATGAGACTGGTCTCTGGACAATGCTGCACTCACCGCACCCTCCCTGGCGCCTGGGGTTGGAGGCAGCCCTGGCCTTTGTCTCCTCACCACCAGGCTCCTCCTCGCCTTTGATAGCAAGTTCCTGTGGCCACTGCTCCCCCTCTGCCTTGGAGCTGCCAGCTGGAATCCAGATGTGACTGAGCTGGGAGCACGTGCTGGATCTCCGGGGTGATGGGGGCAGGGAGTCCAACCCCCTGCTCCCCCTCTCCTCTATCGACCCCACATCCATCCGGAGGGGGCCCGGGTTTGGGTTTCATAAAACACAATGGCCTCTGTCTCGCTCAGTGGGGAAGCACCCTCCCTTTCTCAGCCCAGACCAGCTCCTGCCCAAGAACATAGGGAGAATTGAATACGAATACTGAATACCCGGATGCTGTGTGGCTCTGACCAAGTCACTTAACCTCTCTGGGTGTGACAGGCTCTCTCCTTGTTCCTGAGCTCCTATGAGGTCCTGGGCTCTGGGGTATGGCGAGCAAGTGCACTAAGCTTCCCCATGACAGGCAAAAACCAGGTAAGACAGAAGTGGACATGGGAGATGTTGCCCAGTCAGCAGCTCCCTGGTCAGTGACTTCCCATTAATGCTTAACTGGGCCTCCAGAGGATGTGGAGTGTGGGCTTTAGCCATAGACTATGTCCCCTGGGACTTGTGGGGGGAGGGGGGATTAAGGCGGTCATTTGAGCCCTGGTGCAGGAGTCAACCTCTTCCTCATCTCTGAGCTTTTACAGCTATTATTCCTTCTGCCTATAATATCCTTCAAACCATCTTGCCTTGCTAACTTCCTCTCATCCTTTAGCTTCTGGCCTAAACGTCCCCTCCTCCTGGGAGCCTTCCCTGACAGCTCTCACCCAGCTTCTTTTCCACAATCCCTTGGGCTCAGTGACGATGACTGCTCACAATTAATGAGCACCTATTATGTCCCAGGCACTGCTCTAAGCACTGGACATCATTAACGCATTGAGTCTCACAACCCTACAAGATGAGTACTGTTATTAGTCCTATGTTACAGATAAGAAAACTGAGGCCCAGAGAGGTGAAGTTAGCTGCCCGGGTCACACAGCCAGGATTCCAGCCCCTTGATCTGATTCTAGAGTCTGAGTTCTCCGCTGGGCTCTACTGCTTTTATAATAAATGAATGAGTGAATGAATTAATGAAGCCCTTGGAGGAGGAGACAGCATGGCCCCACTCCTGCTTAGAACCCCTTCAATTTGCTCCCCCATCTTTGATGGAGTAACCCAGGAGGGCCCTCTTACGGGCACATATCGGGCCTCTGCCCAGGCACCAGTGAGGAGTGAGCCATGGAGGGAGACAGTGGTTGGGGGGGTGTGGCCGGGCTGGAGGGAGAGTAGGGCCTGAGGGTTAGGGTGACGGGTTCCACTGTTCTCATGGATCCGGGAATCTGCCAGGGCTTAAACAGGCCCCACACTGTCCCAGGGCTTGTAAAACCACACGGCTGCCCTCAGCCTGGGAGTCTGTCCTGGGACCAGGCCTGCTGTCATCATAAATGGGGAGGGAGGGAGGGAGCGAAACCACCCCAAGACATGAACCCCAGCTCAATGTGGGAATGGGGGTGGGGGTGCTGAAGAGCCCCCTTCCCCATATCCTGGCCTGTTCTCAACAGCCCGATGGGCTGGCCATTTGCTGGCTGGGAGTCTTGCCTAGGGTGAGAGCAGGAGGGGCAGAACTCACACCTCCTGGGCCACTCTGCTCTGGGCACATTGTTTGACCCCCTGGATGGTTAAAGTGGTTTGGGCCCTGGGGCGAGACTGCCTGGGTCAATGCCAGCTCCACCCTGACCTGGCTGTGTGGCCTCGAGCAAGTCTCCTCACCTCTTTGGGCCACGTGTATAAAGAGGGGATGATCCTACCCCACCTGGCAGGGGTCTCCACCTGCACATTGAGATTACCTGGAAGCTTTTAAAAATCCTGGCTCTGGGGCCCTCACCAAGACCAATTAAATTAGAGTGTCCTTAGGTGTGGCTGGGGAATTGTCACCACCAAGATGCAAAGCTCACAAGGAGTGGAGCCTGGGTGTACGTCCACCACTGTCTCGCCAGCATCAGTAGCTGGCACATGGTAGGTGTTCCTTGTGTGAGCATGTACACGTAAGGCTGAAGGAAGGCACACGTGCCAGCGCATCCATAACCACATTGAACCCTCTCCACGGTCTTCACAGACAGATGTTTCATTACCCCCATTTTACAGATGAGGAAACTGAGGCTCAGAGGGGTGCAGTGACTTGCCTGAGGTCACACAGCTGGGCATAGCTGGGATTATAACCCAGGGCCCTCTGGCTCCTCAGCCTGGGCTCTTCAGTGCTGAGCCTCCCACCTCATTTTTGGACTTGTCTTTGTTCCCAGGGCTGAGCCTCTTTGCTGAGCGGGATGTGGGCACATGTGTTTTGTGTCTCTGGCATTTAATCATGAGTCCTGTTTCCTTGTTTCAACCTTGCCTTGCCCCCTGGGGCGTTGACAGTGATGGCTCAGCACTGTGGGTCTGGCCTGTCTTGGTTCTCTTTCACAGAGGCTTGGTATCCTCTAGTCTGCCCTGGTTGGGATTACTTAACTCCTTGAGTTCCCAGGTGGGCCAGGAGCAAGTAGCAGGGTCGTAAACCCTTTGTTTTCCAACCACAACTATTTAATAAGCAGCTACTATGTGCCAGGTTTTGGGGACACGGCATTAGTAAAACATATCTAAGGCTATATTCTAGTGGAGGAGATGAAAATTCAACAAAGAATCGTCCGAATGCAACCACAATGGTTAATAACAGGAAGAGTCATCTTTGATAAATGGACTGTTATGCATGTCTGGTGCTTTACTTTCTGTAGCTTTACCGAGGTATAATGGCCACACGATAAATTCACAGAGTGTACAATTTGATGATTTTGACATATGTGTATACTCATAAAGCCATTGCCACAGTCAAGATGATGGATATATCCATCACCCCTGAAACGTTCTTCATACCCCTTGGAAACAATCCTTCCTGCTTCTCTCCCTCCCCCACCCCCAGTCCCAAGGCAACTATTGATCTCCTTTCTGTCACCATGATTCATTTTGATTTTCTGGAATTTTATATATGTGGAACCATACGGTGTATACTCTTGTTTGGTCTGGCTTCTTTCACTCAGCATACATATGTTGAGATTTCTTCATGTTATTGTGTATATCAGTATTTCACTCTTTTTATTGCTGACTAGTATTTCTTTGTATAGATGTATTACAATTTGTTTATCCGTTCACCTGCTGATGGACATTTGGGTGGTTTCCAGTTTTAAGCTATTACAAATAAACCTGCCATGAACTACTGATGTTATTTTATTTCTTCCTCACAACCTTCTTAATGAGATGGTCATTATTTCTCCCTATTTGACGGACGAGAAAAGCAGAGACCCAGAGAGGTCAAGTAACTGGTCTAAGGTCATACAACCAGTAGTCGGAGTATAGAAACTTAAACAGTGGGATTGACTGAGCTAAGTGACTTTGGGGACACTCTACAGTTCAGAAGGTCTCAGAACCCCTGATAGAGACCAGCCCCTCATTTTATATGCAGGCATCGAAGGCCAAGACAGGAGCTGGTGAGAGTCCGAGAGTCTGGTGGGCAGTCTGGTGCTATGTTCAGCTCTGCTCTGCTTTGTCCTGGCTCTTACCTGCTGTGAAGGAAGGATTGGGCCTGTCTGGAGTGGGACAGGGATTTGCCATTTTTTCAGGAGATTTTCATTTCAGGATTCCTCAGGCCACTCAGAAATAGCAAGAAGGATTTGACGCTGGCTCCAGGGCCCAGGAGGTTCCCCCGCAGCTGCTCCCCGCTTCCCAAGCGGGTCTTGGGTTTATGGCAGCAGCTGCAAAGTATAAAATAACCCTGCTCATAAATCCTCTCTTGCCAGGGTCCCTGATGCCAGAAGCTTCTGAGATGCCCAGCACAGGCATCCCACCAGCCACTGGGGCCCTGCTGGAACTCCTGGGGCTGCCCTGGAGGGCTGGAGGGTCCAGGTCTAGGGGTGGCCACCTGGGGCCTCTTCTTTAGGATTTGGGGAGCCAGACTCAGCTGCAGGGTTCTGGAGAGGGAAAAGGAGGAACTGAGATTGCAAAGGGGTCGATGACTGGGACAGCAAGGGGAGGGGGAGGTAGTGGGACACGGAAATAAGAAACCAGGAGACCCAACCAATTAGGCCCCTCCTCACTGTGTGACTTGGGGCAAATCATTTAACCTCTATGAGCTATGGGTTCCTCCTTTGTAAAGCTGGGACCACAGCCCTTGCCTTGTCCGCTTGGAATGCTGAGAAGTTAATAGAGGTAAGTGCACTTTACAATGTGCAGAGCAGTGTAGCATGGCAGTTAGGGGTGCAGGCTTCAGAGGACATGAGTTAGAATCCCAGCTCTGCAATTTCTCAGCTCTGTGGCCTTGGGCAAGTCACTTAATCTCTCTGGGCCTCCGTTTTCTCATCTGTGAAATGGTGGTACTTACCTTGGAGGGTTGTCAGAAGCAGAGGTCATTCACTTAAAATGCTTAGGACAGCCCCCACCCCCAGCTGCTCAATGAATGTGAGCTTCTGTTAGCTATAAACTGTGAAGAGCTGTGTGCAGAGAAGAGAAAAGGAAGAAACATCTGTGTCTAAAGGTCTGGCTGTTCTGCGAGTTGCCTCTTTTTTTCCAGGTCTAGGTTTAGAAGCTTCAGAATCATAAGATCAGTGATTCTTAGATGCTTGAAACTTTGGAGTCTCAACATCTTTTCTTGGGGTTTAGGGCAGAGGATCTTGGAAGTGTTGGTGAAATGAAAGCAGTGCCAGCAGCCAGGGAAGCCCCGTGAACTTCAGGGAGGGATCAAGGGTGTGGCCAGAGAAGAGAGACAGTCTCATGCTGCCCTTTGGGTGGTGAAACCCCCCATCCCATGTGCCCTTCTGCAGGGGTTTGGCGCCTGGTGGGGGCCAGGGGTCATGCTGCAGCTGTTCCCTGTCTCCCTCTGGGCTACAATCACCCCAGCCAGGGCTTAGACATTGTCTGGGCAAGTGTAGCTGGAGATGTGGCTGGCAATATGGCTTGGGAAGACGAGGGACTTGGGCCCAAGGGGGCAGGTGTCAGGGCTATTTCTGGGGAGGGTGGAAGGGTGAGGGGAGACCCAGTGGGATTAGCTGCCATGTGACCTAGAACATGTCTTTCCCTCTCTCTGTTCTGTTCTCAGCTATAAAACAAACGAAATTTTTATAGCAGCAACTCTGGCAGAAAAATCCTCCAGGTACAGTGGGGGAAGGACATGAGGTGTCTGCATCCCGAAGGACGGGTTGAAATCCCAGGGTTGGAATTCCACCTCCAGACTCTGTGAACTTGAGCGGCTTTCGTCCCCTCTCCGAGCCTCAGCGCTTCATCTGTGCAACAGGTCCTACCTCGTCTCAAGGCTCAGATGAGAAAACGCACCTGGAGCATGTGGCCCAGGATGGAGAAAGAGCTACATTTCTCTTGGCTCTTTTGATTGTCCTTGTCGTTCCTACCATCAGGAAACTCCAAAGAGGGTACCGTGGGTGGTTCTGATCTCCTCCAAGACCTGCGGGTCCGGCCCAGCATGGAGCTGGGTATTCAGTAGGTGCTCAATGAATGCTGAGCAGGAAGTGCTGAGCTCCCTTCAAGGAGCTCCTTGAATGAAGAGCAGAGGGAAAACTTGACACTGGGGGAGCTGGACATCTCTGCACCTGTCCTGAGAGAGGTCGTGATGTAAGGGGCTCCAGGAACCCCCTTTGACCCCCAATTCTTGAGCATCTTCTGTGTAGCAGGCATGGCACTAAGCACTTTCTAGACATTCAGTCCCCACAAAGCTGAGGGGGGCATGGATATTATCCACCTTCTACAGAGGAAGACACAGAAGCCCAGAGAGGTGAAGTGACTCACCCAAGGTCACACAGCCAGAAAGTACCTGAGCTGGGCTCTGAGCCTCTTGGCACTGTTGGTCCCCATAGTCCCTGCTCCACACTGCCTGCAATCCTATTCATGAATGAATGAACAAGTACATGAATGCAGGATAATGGGCTGGAGGAGGGGGCCCAAGACCAACGTGTCCAAACTGCCCTGAGGCCCCACAGCTCAGCTGACTCGAGTGTCTTCAGAGCTGCCAGGTGCTGCCTGCCCTGTGGTCTGTGAGATGGAAAGGCTGTAAAGAGGGCTTTGACCACAACGGGGCCACGGGGTTAGCTCGTTCCTGTTCGCACGCAGTGCGTGCGCGCACTCTGCTCCGGGAGCAGCTCGGGCTGCTCACCCAGCACAACATTGTGGCCTCTGGGACCACGACCCGACAGGTTGCCTTTATCCCCATTTTACGGAGTATGCTGAAAAGGCCGGCGAGAGGTCATGTGGCCGGCGAATAACCAAGTCAGTCTGTAGGACTCCAAAGCCCTTGGCCGTGACTAAGATGCTGCATGCAAAAGGGGGAGTCCATAGGGTCTGGAGTCTAAGCCACAGACCTGAGGCTCTTGGGGGGCATGAACACAGAGGTAGGGGCCCCATGCAGGCACTGGCCTTGGGTCTGGGGCCCAGGGGTGGATGTTGAACACTGCCCCCTCCCTGGCTGTGTTTCCTGGAGCAAATCGCTTGCCCTCTCTGGGCCTCAGTCTCATCTCTGACAAAGGGAAGAAAGAGGCTTGCTCTGAATTTCAGACAGCTGGTGGGCCTCAAACTCTGTTCCTGTGAGGCGTTATTATCAGCACCTGGGGAAAGAGATGCCGGGTGCCATTTTCCTCTAAATAAAAATAATCACTTGATTCTTGGACAAGAAGGCCTTAGGAGAACCTGGCTTCTTTTTCCCCCTTTAATCCATCCCAAAGAGATCAAACGCTCCCCATTTTGAGAGACCCCCTTGATGAAATCTCCCAGCTCCCTTGGTCATCTCTCCAGCATCTGAACAAACCCTTTATCAGGAAGTCCTTTCTTCTAGCTAACCTAAGTCGAACAGGCTGATCCCACAGGCCAGTTTCCCCACAGTCTGGACTGCTGGCTGGAAGGACCGGGTAAGACATTGGGGAGCCAGTTAGAAAGACTTTCGAATTTTTCTCACGGCCTCTCATAAGATAAGAACATTTTGTCTTTGTCTAGATCTGATCTTCGCACTGTCCGGTTTTGAGCAGACTGGAGTGAGAGAGAAATGGCCTTTTTGAAGGGTCATAAGGCAGCATCTATCAGAGTTGGAAATGTCCTTGCCCTTTGCCCCAGACATTCTTTCTGGAAACTGCCTACAGAAATAGGTATGTCTACCCTGAGATGGATGTGCAAGGATGTTCATTTAGAATAAGTGAGCGAAAAAGGAACTCTCTACATGCCCATAAGTGTGGGAGAGTTAAAAAGATGTTGGTCCTGTCAAGTGAGAGGATATTTAGAATTTGCTTCAGGACAAGGGTCCAGAACATAAATATGGTCAATATTTCCCAATTCGCTTTTCACATAAATGATTTCATGTTAAGAATCTCTATGAAGTTGGTTCAATTAGCTTCATTTAGCTGAGGAAAAAACTATGTCAGCTCAGAGAATTGTTGACGAATGTGGTGCCAAAGATGTAAGGTGACTTGTTTGGGGAGAGGGCTCGGGTCCGAGTTCTGGCCTCAGAGCTCAACGTCCTTGTGGGTTGTGGTCTACTTTAAGGGAGGGGAAAGAGCTCTGAGCTCCAGGAAGCAGCCCTGACGTGATTGTCTCACACACAGAAGTCACCTGTTTGAGGGGTGAGCCCAGACTGCAGTTTACCTGGGCTTGGCTGTCTCTCGCATGGAGCCAGTTCAGGGTTCCCACAGCCTGGGCCCCTTGGGCTCGGTGGAGCATAGTTTTCAAACAAGTGGTATAGTCCTATCACTTGACCTACAAATGAAGAAACTGAGACCCCCCAAAGGTAATGGCTGAGGCAGATCACCATCCCGGGTTACCTGACTCTGTGAGTTCCCATTCAGGAAGGATCTTTAGGTAGATAGACGATTGAAGCATCCATGAGTGACTGTTTCATAGCTTCCTGTCTATGCTCTTCACTTTCTCTCTCTCTGTGTGTGTGTGTGTGTGTGTGTGTGTGTGTCTTATTGCAATGGCTGGAACCTCTAATTCAACATGATTGGTGGTTGTGGTGGAGGTGGAGGTGGTAATGGACATCCTTGTCTTATTCCTGATCTCGATGAGAACGCTTCCCAAATTTTCCAGTGGCCATAATGTTTGCTGTCGCTTTTCTGGTAAATGCACTGTTTTAAGTTAAGGAAATTACTTTCTATTCTTGGATTACCAAAATTTTGTATTGCAAATAGGTTTTGAAGTTTATCAAATGCTTCCCCCTATCTCCTAAGATGAGACGGTTCTTCTTTTCTCACTGTGGGGAACTGGATAAAAACATTCCTAGGAAATCCAAACAAGCTGGCTTTGTCTCAAGTGTGGACCCTCCCACTCTTTCACGTTCCCTTGTCTCTTCTTTCTCCCTAAAATGCAGACAGTTTTCAAGGCCTGAGGAACTGGACACGAGAGGAGGGTGAGGCATCAGAATAGAAATGATCTCCTTGTGCTGGGTCAGCGCTTTCCATCGGCCTGGTTTCTGCTGCCGTTTCCTGTACTAATCTGAAGGGGGGTGGGGCAGCTCCCCCCACATGTTCCAGACATAGCCTGAGACATTCTGAGGTTGCTTTAAAATGCTGGTAGCAGACAGACAGGGGGGGATCTTGAAGCCTTGCATTCCTCTCCAGGATGCCTGAGGAGGAGGGGGGCGGAGGCTGGTGGGGTGTGTGGTGGGGGAGGAATTTTTCTTGGGGCGGGGGTTGTTTCGTGGCGTGGGGAGAAGGGCCAGTTGCTAGGCAGAATCGGCAGAGATGAATCATGTTCTGGCGTGAGTTGGTTATTGGCTAAAAGGCGAAGATGTCCAAGTTTGTGGAATTTTTTTGTTTGAGCTGGAAGGGAATATGGATTCGTTGGGTACAAACCCTCACTTTGCAGATAAACTACAAATACAGAGAGGGAGAAAAGTTTGGATCTCTTGTCTCCTAGTTTTTTCAGGGCCCTCACTGTGGGTGCAGGCCCACGGCCAGAACAAGCCTTTGCGAGCACTTCCCTTGTTGTATGCAGTGACTGTTCCAGGTATCAGAGATTTAATGGTGAATCCTCAGACACACTCGCCCTAAGCAAGACAAATCCAGAGCATTATGTGCTACGAAGAAAACCAACAGTGTAATGACCTAGTGAGTAGGCATGGATTTCTATTTAAGTCAGGGTGGAGGGGGCGGCCTGTATGGGGAGATGACATTTGAAGTGAGACCTGAATAGAGGAAGCAGCCGCATGAAACCCTGGGGAAGAGGATGCTGGGCGGAGGGGCCAGCAAGTGCAAATGTCCTGAGGTAGGAATGAGCTTGGTGAGTTTGAGGGACAGCAGGGAGGCCAACGGGACTGGAGTGGGCTGAGTGAAGCAAAAAGTGAGCAAAGCCTGGGTCAGGCAGGTTTTTGGATGCCAGGGAGAGGTTCCATGCCAAGCTCTTGCTCTGCATAAAGCAGAGGCATGATCTCCCTCCTGAGTCCTTCTCCTGCCTCGTGGTGCCCGCTAAGAGCCTGTCCTGTGAATGAATGAGTATTTATTTAGTAAGCACCTATGATGCGCCCAGTTGTCCTAGGCACTTTGTCCATGTAATCTCATTTAATCCTGCAACAGCCCCTCTCAAGCTGTCCATCTAAGGAGGAGAAATGAGAGAGGCCCACGCTTGCCTGGGGCCACTCAGTGCAGGAGTCCCTGACCCAAGCTCTCTCCCTTGAGGTTAACTTGGCCAGAAAAGGATTCGCTTGCACGAGCAAACTGTCCTTTGGTTCAGCTCCCTAGAAAAAAGAGTGGGAAAGGTCGAGAGGAGACTCAGATCCCGCGGCCACCAAAGAAGCCTTGCCGGGAAGCAGGGCTGCACTATCCTGGGGCCTTTGGGGTCGGAATGGATGAGTACCCGCTTGAAGGGAGATGGTCCTCAGGGGGGCCCTGCTGTTGTGAGAAAGCAAGCAAGATTCTGAGGCTGAAGGGCAAGTGGGACAGTATGAGAAGCTCCCACAAAGCTCTTCTGCCCCAGATAGTAAGCCCAACAGATGCCTGGAATTCCACCATTAATGATTTATTCATTGGTGGTAAGCATTGCTCTTGGCCCCGCTTCTTGTAAAATGCAAATCTCCTTTGGAGAAAAAGAGTAAGAAGAAGAAGTCTCGAACCCAACAGTGCGATAAATTTTAGAGATTGTAAATGATAGGGGCCCCAACACCAGACAGCTCTGAGAGGTGATCAGATTTAGATCTCCCCAGAGGGTCAACAGAGACTGTAGCTGGAGCTATGCCTGCTGCCTGTCTCCTCCCTTTGCCCAATTCTGCGTTCTTAACTGCTTTTCCACAGGTGTCGATCCCAAGAACACTCCCGAATAATAACCTTTGGAATCACCTGAGGAATTTGACCTGTAACAATGATGATGGTGATATTTCTGATGATGACCGTGATGGGGTTAATGATGATTATGGCGATGATATTGATGATGATGATGATGTTGATGATAGTGACAATGATGGTGATAACGTCTATGCTGACAACGTTGGTGATGGTGGATGTGTCAGTCTGCCAGGGCTGCCATAATAAAATACCACAGACGTTGTGGCTTAAACAAGAGAAATTAATTTCCCCATAGTTCCAGAGGCTGTAAAGTCCAAGATCAAGGTTCTGATAGAATTCAGTTTCTGGTGAGGGCTCTCTTCCTGGCTTTTAGATATATCCTCATATGACCTTTCCTCTGAGTGTGTTTGGAGAGACCTTTCCTTTTAAAGCCCCACCATTATGACTTTATTTAACTTTAATTACCTCCTAAAGACCCTATCTTTAAATACAGTCACATTGAGGGTTAAGGTGTCAACATATGAATTTTAGGGGGACACAATTTAGTCCATAGCAGAGATGATGGTGATAATAATGATGATGATGACCATGATGGTGACAACTGCTGCTGATGTTGGTGATGGTGATAGCTATGGCAGCAATGATTGTTGGTGGTGGCGACGATGGTGGCGCTGATGATGGTGGTGATGATGATGATGACAATAATAGCCATGACAGTATTGAGAATGATGATGGTGATGATGACGGTGTTGATGGTGGTGGTGATGGGGATGGTGGCGATGATGATGATGGTGCTCGTGGTGGTGATGATGGTGATGATTAGCTAACATATGCTGAGCAATGCCACATTCTGGTGCTGTGCTTTTTTACTTTACATTTGATAATTCATTTAATCCTCACATCAATTCTGCAGCTTAGGAGCTGGTATTCTGTTGATTTTTCAGCAAGGGAAATGAGGCTCAGAGAAGTTACATATCTGCTTAAGGTCACATTTAGAGATCATGGCAGAGCTGGGATCAGAAACCAAGGCCCCAAGTCCCCATCCAAGATTGTTCCCTAACGTCCTGAGGTCCTGCTTAAAAGGGGTCAGTGACACAGCGCTGCATGTGATGTCTGGGCAGAAGGGAATCCAGCCCAACCCTTTGACCCACTGTCCTGAGACCCCAGGAGCAGGAAGGGAGGCCCCTGGAACCTCTTTTGTACCAGAAGCTCTGGGGCAGCAAGAGTTGTCCTCACCCGGGGTGCCTTAGGAGTTATTCTGAGAGCTGGGCTTCTCTGAAGCTAAGCCAAGGGTGGGAGTGTTTAATATGACATTTCCAAAGATAGCTGGGTAGGGAGACGCTGGTGGTATTTGAGGCTGGGCCTGGGGAATAGCTGTGTCTTGTGGTTGGCCATGCACTGTGGAATGAGCTTGCCTGTCAAGTCATGTGTGACAAAAGTCATGTCAGTGTGTCTCCTCCATGGGTAGAGCAAGAACACAGCTTTGCATAATTTTGGAGGCCTTGCTGCAAGGGCTGTTCCCATGTCAAAGATACCAAAAGTTGAAAGCCCGGAGGTTACAATATTTAAAAAATAGTAATAATAGTACTACTACTAGTAGTAGTGACAATAGTACTAATGGTAACAATAGTTACTACTAGTAATGGTAATGATAGTACTAATGCTAATAGTAATAATGATAGGAGCAGTATAGAGAATAGCGTAGTAGCCTTGGGCAAGAATTCTGCCTCCACTACTTCCTGTCTGTGTGATCTTGGACAGGTTACCTTTTCATTTCTTCATCTGTAAAATGGGATAATCATAGTATTTTAGGATTTCTGAGGAGGTAATTAATATAAAACACCCAGAGACTGTGCCTAGTAGAGTCAAGGCTGAAGTGTATGCATCATCATGACAACTGCCATAAAAACAATGAACTCTTTTTATATGCACTATGCTTTTTATGCATTATCGCATTTAATCATCATGTCAACCTGACCAGGTAGGCACTATTATTCTGTTTTGCAGACGAATAAATTGAGGCTTGGGGTGGTTGAAGGGTCTTGTTCAGGGTTGCTCAGTGGTAGCCAGCATTTGAACCCACTCTGTCTGACTCCGACTCTCCAAGCTCACCCTGCTTGGTCCTGCTGCTGCTTCCCTATGTAGAGGCAGTCTTCTCTGGAAAGGTGGCATTTTGGAAGTTTGGCTGATGTCATCTTGGAGGGTGGATTTCAATCCATCTATCCATCTGTCCATCCATCTATCCATCCACTCACCCATCTACCCATTTAATAAGCATTCATGGAGCCCCTAGTAAATCAAGAACTGTACCTGATGTTGGGTTTGCTAGTTAAGACATTGCCATGAAAAGAACCTACACAGTCATCAACAGAAGACTAAATTTCAGACCATCATATATAGAATAAGAGTGAGACAGGTCTATAGGAACTGATAGAAGAAATATACTCAAGAGGAAAAGAAAAAGATGCAGAAGTCTGGGAAGTGTGCTAGCTACCATTTGTGTAAAAAAGAAAATAATGGGTAGACTATTTAAACATATGTATATATACTTGGATATGCCTAGAAAATTTCTGGAAGGACATCTAAGAAACAAGTATCAGAGACTGCCTCTGAGGAGGGAGACTGGAGAATTAGTAGGAGTGGCAAGGAAAGATATATATCACGCCATTCCATTTCAAGCTGTTTGAATTTTTTTAAATAGTGTGTTACCTATTTAAAATTGAAAAAATAATCTATACTAAAAGAAGACTCAGTCTCTGGGTGATAATATAGAAAGATAAGAAAACAGCAAATTACAATGCCATCTATGATACACATGTGATTAGAGAAGTATTGGAGACTATGGGAGCATAGAGGGGCACCTAGCTTAGCCCAGGGAAATCAGGGGAGGCTTCCCAGAGGAGGTGGTACCTGAGATGAGGCTCCCAGGCTGAGTGGAAGTTAAGGGAAGATGCCTGGCAAGGGCCTTCCTGGCAGTAGGAACAGATGAGCAGAGGCCTGCAGTAAAGGTTCAGTGCAGCTGGAACAAAGTGACCAATGTGGTAAGAGGTTTAGAATTTGTCTGAAAGACAATGGCAAGTCATGGATGAGTTTTAAGCAGAGGAGTGACAAGGTCAGAGTTTTGCTTAGAAATATCCTTCTGGTAGCCATGTGGGAGATGGATCGCGACAGCGAGACTGGAGGCAGGAAGACTGATGGAGAGGCCAGGTGAGGGATGATGAAGGCCTAGACTAAGGCAAACCCAAGGTGGGCAGAGAAGAAGGGATTCAAGAGCTCTTTAGATATGTGAAACGACACCTCAGAAGACAGTGAGCATCTACTGAAACAATTTTAGCCAACTGCTTTGCAAAGTGCACAGTACTTCATAGTGGTTCCCACTCATGGGTGCACATTGGAGACTCCTGGAGAGCTTTTAAAAAACACCAGTGCCTAGGCCCCACCCCCAGGGCATAGGATTTAACTGGACGTAGGGATGAAATTGGGCTCCCTGGTGACTATGATGCACAGCCAGGGCGAGTGCTTGGTGATGGATTGGCCAAATGAGTGAATTAGGGCTCATCCCGGGTTGGTTCATTTTATTCATGTGATGCTCAGGGCACAGATGAGTGGCTGATGTGAACTTAGAATCCTTGGTATGTTCTGCTGGAAGGAAACAAGGTGGGAGAAGCTTCTTGAGCTTTAGAGTCATATAGCCCAAGAGAGGTGGCTTGAGTCAGTTGACCCATGGAGCCAGTTTTCTTGTTTGAAACAAACTTCAGTGGGTTGTTATGAGACTTAACAGGTTTACAGATATAAGAACCTGGCACAGGGCACAAGTGCTTGATGGACTATCGTAATTTACGTCAACATCTCCATGGCAGATTTTACTTGGAGATGCTAAGACCCACTTGGAGACAGAATAAGCCCTAGACTTGAGCTCATTGAAGGGTATCTGATGCCCTCGTGTGGTTAAAACTAGATTTGTCTGGGAAAAGGAGTGTTTAATGTAAATTTAAAAAAAAAAAACAACAAAAAAACCACTCATTTCTTTTAGCTACACAACCATATATTTTGAGATTTGGGCTATCCTGGTAATATTGTTTTGGCTGTTTATGAGAAGCTTCTGATGTGTAGAATTCAGCTTCAACTCCCAGAGGATGTTATCCAGGACAAAAATGTCTCATTTTAAAAAAATTACAAAGAAAAGTGGTAGGGAATTGCAGTGTTACCACATATAATAAAGAAGGGAAAGAGACCAATACGGCCTAGAGAGACTGTGAATTAAATAGTAGAACATGCCACAAAGAAAAATCTGACATGGTTCCACCTGGTGGCTCTAATTTGAGATTATAAAGGTCCCGCTCTGTCGTAGCCACAGGCTGTGGAGGGGATGGCCTTTGAAGTTCTGTGCCCCTCCCAAGAACCCAGAGGATTTTTAAATATATTTTAACAGAGGAGGTATATTTAAGAGAAGAAGGAGCCAGCCTATGTCTGAATAACAACAACCAAAAAACCACCATCAGAAAAGACAAACTTACTCTGCGAGAGTTGAAAGAGAATCGAGACTTAGCTGGTATTTTTATATTATGTTTTCACTAGAAAATTGAGCCTCCTTTAGTAGGATTTTAGTTGGTGTATGGCTGTGGGTATACCCTCCCCTTCAACCCTGGGGGAGGGGGATAAGGGCACAGAGGGACAGTGATTAGAACATGTTATTCATATGAGCTAGGGATGGATGTTTCCAACTTTAGCTCACTGTACACATAAAGACAGTTCAGAATGAACCATGTAAATGTCACACCTGTGCAGGACAAAGAATGGAACAAAGAAGTTTCTTCCCTATGGCTTATCTGCCACCACACAAACTGGAATCACCTGCCCAGACCTAAAGCTGAATTCTGTATTTTAAACTTGTTCAATATCCCAGGTGTTCTTTACCTATTTGGTCCACCACTTTAGGGTATTGTCTAAGCCAGAGTTTGCCAGATTTTAGATTTCATAAGTCAGTGAAATTACAAAAGGAATTTTCTGTTCTTTGAGTGGTCCATCTGTTATTTTGCAAAGAGCAACCAAAAGTGATGGCTACCTCTTTTCACCTTCTCCCGTTTCATAAAACATGATACACATGTGGCGTTGTAAAAGTCTCCATGCATAGTCTTTACTCCCATTTGCTCAGAAAGGTGCATGTGTCATCATGGTCCAGCATCTGGGAACACCAAGGGGCTTTGGCAGCTCTCTGGGGTGAGTGAGGAAGTCAAGAGACAAGGCTTAAGAGAGAAAAATATTGTCTTACATTCTTTTATTTACTGTATATATGCAGATGCCTTATGTACAATACTTAGTTCTATCAAAGAATCATAAGACATTCTATTGGCCATCTTCCTCAAAATGAATTCTGGTAAAATAGATCTTCGTGCACTTCACGCACTATCAAAACTTGAGACTTCATTACAGATTTTTTTTGAGACCATATACACAATTTAAAGTATACAGAAACTGTGTTAAGGCGATAAAAGTGGGCTGAAGAAACCACAGGATTCAGAACAATTAAGCTGTGTATTTTGCTTGCATTAGAGCCACAACGTGAACAGCAAATGTGTGTAATGCATAGCTCACTGCAGCGCAAGGGGCTTCTGAAATCTAAGGTGATGGCATGGTGGGTGGGCAAGCAGCCGATGTGTCCTGCTGGAAGCTTTGCCTAGGGCTCACTTCTTCTCTGCCTCTCCTTTCTTGGGTTCTTGTTTCAGTTTGTAATCAGCCAGGGCAGCCTTGATCGCATCTTCAGCCAGCACTGGAAGTAAGGGAAGGAAAGAGAGCCTAAGTTTCTAGACATTGAGAAATGGAGTCTTTAAGAGCCGGAGGGCAGTGGTGCTGGGCACGGCATCACAGTCACCTAGCCAGGGTGCCGGGGTGAGCAGCAAGCCCGGAAGCCAGCCAGCTGTTTCCAGAGCTGGATTCCTCCTATGATGGCTTTGGAGACAGAGTGAGGTTAATACCTGGGATTCTAGCTCCTTATACTCTTGGGATCCACTTTCTCTCCTGTAAAAATGGACAATCGTGCTTTTCTTGCTGGGATTATGTGAGGACTTACATAATGTGTCTGACACACAGTGGGGACAACATTGGTTAGTTCTTATCTGCTCACACGAAAGTCTGGAGTAAATGTAGCGGATGCTGGATAAGCTAGTTGGTGTAATGTTGGCCATGTTATTAATTGATGGGATGGCGTCTGCCACATGATCCTCTAATGATTTCAAGTTTAAAAATTTATTTTGGAGTCGATATTAGAAATGAGGCTATGGGGGAAAATAAAAATTGAGAGCTGGAATGACAGCAGAAAGCAAGCAAACATCAGAGAGCTTTAGCTCAAGGTTTCAGTACCCAAGAAAGCCCAATGAAAAGGCTGGGGTTTTTCTGAAGCCATGTGAAATGTTTACAAGCTATGGCCTTTATTCATGGGTACTTGAAATTCTAGCTCAACTAGAAAGAACGCGGGTTTTAGCAGACTTCTTGAAGGATGCATCAGCGTGTCCCTGTCCCCAGTACTCAGTCCTTCTCGGGTGAGTCTTACCCTAGCAAGCGGCCTGGCTCTCTGCTGGTTTTTAACTAATTTGGTCAGAAAAACTCCATCAATATGTCAAGGCTGTTGTTTCTCATTCCCTCCTTTCCCAAGGTTAAGAAAAAATGAAAATAGCTTTAGATTTAAGACAGAGACTGAACTGGAAGGCCAAGGATCAGTCTTTAAGCTTCTAGGCTTTTTCTTATGACAGAGAAGAGGGGAATACTGCACAATTGGGCTCAGTCATCCCATATACACAGATGCAGACCCTAACAGCAACAGCATGTGGACAGAAGTGATGAAATATGCCACGAACAGGATTATGGTGAAAGCTGATTTCTTCTCCTCTGCTGGTCCTAACTTTACTACAATGGGGTGGGAACAGCACTGATTCTGGAATCAAAGATTGGGGCTTAGATCCTGGCTCTCCTACTTAGGAGCCATGTGACTGGGGTGCTTTAACCTGAACCTCCGTTTCCTTGTTTTAAAGGAGAGGTAATGACACCTTCTGTGGCCCAGAGGCTTCTGAGGTTTAGAAATGATGCTTGAAGTGCTCAGCATGATGCCTGATGCACGCTGCCTCCTGTACGACTCTCCTGGAGACAGCTATGAGACCCTGGGGCTCGAGCCCTCTGAAAGTTATAAAGATGGACTCCATGAACACAAGGGCAAGTTGATTCCATTACAAAATCCCTTCCCATTAACCAGGCTTTTTGGCATCCTGGAGAGCAGAGACTTACTGGAGCAGTGCAGTTTCACAGGAGGAAGGCAGAGTTCCTTGGCAATATCTGTGTTTTTGATGGTCAAGGCTTCCTCCACCTGAGATGCATACGGGAAAGAGAAGCAGTGTTAGTGAAGCTCTACCTTGAGGGACAGATAATAAAAAAGGGAAAGTCAAAGAGGCCCTCAGGATAGGGGGTGGGAAATGATTTCTGTTAATAACCCCAAACAAAGAGCTGAGGACCTTCTCAGGACCTCCCACTGTGTATCAAGGCTGTAGTTGAGATTCTCAGGTGTGAAGTATACACAACTGCAGTGCTTGGCAGGTGTAAGCAAGGTCGGCAAAGACCAGCAAAGATGCTTCCACAGGCTGGGAGGACCTGTGAGAAATCTCTCAGGGATCTGCTGGAAGTCGGCAACATGAGTCTCTTTTAAAAAGGCGGTGATTTCCAATGCTGATTTTGTAAATGTCAGCTGCTCCAATGCTTATACGAAATGTTTAGAATAAGACTCCTCGACGAGAAGTGCCGAATGGCATTAGGGAGGTTGGGGACGTGTTAGATAGGCCCATGGCACTCTGGCAGTGGCCCAGACAGGTCTTGAGATGAGAGCTCTTTAGGCTCATCCTCTGCTGAAAGGAGAATATTTCCTCCACACAGACTGAAAATGATGCTTGGGGTTTGGCTGAGAGCCTGAGGGTAAAACATGAGGCAGCCAGTTCCTTACCCACGTGGAACAGAATCCCACTGCCTTAAGGAAAGCCAGGTTGCCTCACCTATCCCCCAATTTCCCAATTCCTCTAACTCCACTGAATTATGATTTAAGTTTTGTTCCTGGACACTCAGATGGGAGGATCTCAAGGTCAAAGAAAGGCTTTCTTCCTCCATTTTCTGATCACAATTCATAATCTTCTAAGGGTTGAGAATTGGAAAGGAAGCACAGGTACCTTGTCTCATCTTCCCTTTTCCTGTGGACAGTTCTTGACAAATCAGTTAGAACCACTTCTTGTCAGAACAGGTCAGGTCTGTGCTTCCTTGGGCCAGAGGAGTTTGCTAAGCCAGAAGACCCCAAGCCACAGGAAGCAGGTGACATGTGGCCTGGCATACCGCTTTGCTAGAGCCACCCAGCTCCCCAAGCATACTTCTCCATGACTCAGCTCCCTGAACTTGGTCCTTTGGGGCCACAAAGATAAACACCCTGCAGTGTGACTTTTCTGAGAGGTTATAATGATGACTAGATTTTAGAAAGTCCAGCTCTTCATTGGTTTTGGGATCTTCTACTTTTGCAGCTGCTGGGAAAAGAGGCTTTGGCAGAGAAAAGGATGGAAAAGATGTTCCAGCCTTTCTTATCACCTCTCAGAGGGTCTGCAACTAGCCACCTGGATTATTTTGATAATATTTGTTCACTTTGTCCTTATCCTCACTATTTTTGATTCTTCAATCCCTCTTTTAGCACAGGCCAGTTTGTTATTTCATGAATCCTTGTAAGCTACCTGCAGTCCTTCCTGAAATACAATGGGAGGAAATAAACAAGAAAAGCCACTACACAATACCGTCTGACATGGCTGAGACACCTAAGAAATTATAACAACGTGAGCAACCTTGGAGAAAGCCAAAGATTTCTTTTCAGCTCTATTTTGTTAGATGGAGAGGAGAGACTTTTTTTTCTATTTAATGAAAAACAGAACACTACCCAAACCCCAAACAAAATGATCAATAACAACCACCCCAATTAAAAAAAAAACACAACAAAATTACCCACAATTCCAATGTGGAAAAGAATTTAATTAAAATCTGGGTAAGAGATGTTAAAAAGAAATTCTTAGAATAACATTTAGGAAAAAATCAGTCCCCCGCCCCTGCCTTTCCCTTATTTGAGAGTCAGATTTGTGGAGAATGTGATTTAATTCTTTCAGATTTGTGAGCAACCTTACCGTCTTCCCTTTCACCCATTCGGTGGCTAGGGAGCTGGAGGCAATTGCAGAACCACAGCCAAATGTTTTAAACCTGGCATCCACGATCTTCCCCTTTTCATCCACTTGAATCTAGAAAAGAGGAGTCAGATCACCCTGTAGAACCTGGCACTCGTGGAAGTTCACTGGGGCTCTCCCCAGGAGCTTTGGTCTTGTTTTCCACATTAAGTTTCGGCATTAATTACTGAGTTTGCTCTGTTTCAAAGAGTTCAGTGACAAAAAGTTAAACGTAGGAACAACTATACAGAATTATATAGGCCTACCTGGTAAAGATCAGCTGAAAAACATGCCCCCTCCCCAGTTTTTTGTTTTGTTTTGTTTTGTTTTGCAACCCTAACCTATTTTTTGGCTATAAAGTTCTCATGGCTGCTGGGTCAATATGCCTCTTAAAATACTGGGAGAGACTGCACTAACAGTCTCTAGTTAATGCTTTTTTCTTGGGTACCAAATTATATTTAGTTTAGTGGTTCCATCCTGCCTTGTTTCTATTTTCTAAGATACACATAAGGACTCTGGCAAGCTGCCCACCCACCATGATGAAGCAGATTGTGGATAAAGCTACAGTTTACCCAGAATGCCAGTCATTACCTTCCTGCTGTCTCCAATTTGGGGGAGGTTTGTTTTATTGCACTTCTTATTTCATTGGGGATTGCTAGCTGAACGGTTGTCAGTAAAATTCACAAAAACTTTTACTTAGCTGAAGTTGGAAATCAAGCTGATTCAGTGAGTAGAAAAGTGAGATCAGTTTACTATATCAGAAAGGGTCCGACTAGTACACTAGTAGGAGAATTAGGATTCATTTCTAATCATTTGTAACACTGACTCATCCTATCTCATAGGAATCAAAATGGAGATTGAATGAAATGGTGTATGTGCAAATGATTTGTAAACTATGAAGCACTGTATAAGCATTGGGATACCAATTATTACCATCAAAGGTGAAAACCATCTGTACCTGTAATTTCATTACATCACCACATGCTGGAGCCCCCACTAATCCAGTTCCAACATTTTTAGATGTCTTGTCAAGAGACCCCACATTTCTAGGATTTTCATAATGATCAACAACCTGAAATGAGAGAGTTAAAAGAAATCATTATCACTCTTTTTTTGGCACTGACTTGATGGTAAGCTCCTTGATGTCAGCAACCTGAACTTCACCTGGGTGGGAAGGCTTACACTCATGTCAAGGAGAACCATTTGTGATCCAAAGTCTTTTTGTATCTCCTTTCCATTATCTTCAGAGATTTGAGATACTGGATTCAAATCGGCAAAATCATGTCTTAGTTCCATAGGGTTTTTAACCACATGTAATTACTTGACCTTTACCCACCTAAGCCGCCAGGTTTGGGCTCATACATTTTTATTTCCAAATAAAATCCATTCTCAAAGAATAATGATTACTATTAAAATATTAAAAATAATTATGGTCCATAAGTTGAAGGTTTTCTCTGAAGCCTCAAGGAGACTATTACTGAGGAATAATGCCATGGAATGTGTCTGGTTCTGTACATGATAAATATCAGTTTCATCCGTTTCAGCGTCCTGAAATCGCCCTGGTGCAGCAGCGCACCCTGGTGGCTCAGAGGCTGCCAGCTCGAATTCATTCAGCATGTACTGTCAACAAAACACACCCCTGGGGGGAGGAGGAGCAAAGTCCTTGGCAACGTGTTGAAGCCAGAAGAGAAAAAATACCTATTCAAACTGGCACAGAGAAGGCTTTGAGGTTTGTTTACCAGTTAGCCTTAAGTATACCAATCTGCCAGTCCTGCTCCCCCCACCGATCCGATGATAGATGTTGACTCCAAGCCCAAGGACCTACAAGATAATATCCAGTCTGGACTTTTTGCCCCATGTTGATTTACCGCAATTTTTAGTTGTTTCCCAAGTGCGAGAGTCTCACATCTAAGAGATTCTACCTCCCCGAAAGGCAAGGGCTGCAAACTACATACCAATCCCTACATCCGCCCTCAGTCCCAAAACAAAACGAAAATAAAAACATTATGACTGCCGGTTACGTGTCTGACTCCACTCGGAGGCTATGAGCTCCTACAAGAATAACAACAGCGGCACCATAGATGGCCTCCATGTGCGAGACATCACGTCGAGGACTCCTAAGCATTATCTCATGTAGGGAGCTGCTGATATACCTATTTTACAAATGGGGAAACGGTTCCGCGAAGGGTAGTGACTTGCCCAAGGTCACCTGGCCAGGGCAGTGGCTTGGCTGAAGCCGGAGTTCACCCCGGTGTGTGTGTGTGTGTGTGTTCGTTCTAGGAGTCAAGCTGGCAGGTCATAACAGGACCCTCCTTCCTGGGCTGTTGGGATGTTTAAAGGCTGGGATACCAGGCATCACAGCCAGTAGCTGGGCCCCCGGGCAGTCATTTTTATTTCATGCGCGGTTTGTGTCACTGCGCAGCGAGGGAAAGTTAGTTGAGACAAAGTCATGAGAGGGGGCAGCCCCTCCATCCAGGGTTGGGCGCTGTCCCTACCCCTGGCCATAGTGGGGGCTCTGCAGGCCGCGCAGAATCCCGTGGCCACTCTTTCCGAGGCTAGGTCCTCGCATTCCCGCCCCCTGATCAGTGCGGACCTCGCGCGCCCCCTCACCGGACCTTACTTTCTTGTGATAGAGCCGGGCCGGAGCTGACAGCTCCCGAGCGGGCGGGCGCGGGCTCCGGAGCAACAAAGCTGAAGCCGCCCGCCTTAGATGGCCAGCTCCCGCCGCCGCCATCTTGCGGGTTTGCGCCTGCGCAGGCCAAACGCGAAACCGAGGCGCGGGGCGCGCCCGCGATCGGCTTCTAGCTAGGAGCGCGCGCCCTTACATCACCAGGACATTGCGCCTGCGCCCTTCCGCTCTGTGCACGTGTTGGTGCCTTGGCCCCGCCTTGATCACGCCCCCTTTGGGCGGGCGGGGCGCCGGGCGCGGGACGCGGAGCGAGTAGGTCTGAGGTTGCTGGAGGGCACGTTCTCGGTGCTGGGTGTTGAATCTAAGAGGACCGACCGCAGGCTGGAGTGCAGAACCCAAGTTTGCATTCACGAAGTCCACTGCCAGATTGCGGCGCTGAGGATCTACCGGTTCACATCTCTTAACCCTAATTTGCAGCTAAGGACGTTGAGGTTCGGAGCGGTTTAGTAATTTGTGCAGGGTTCCTCAGAGTTGTTAGATTCCTTTGGGATTCGAATTCGTACATTCCTGAGTTAGAATTCCGCTTCTGCTCCTTCCTGGTTGTGTGACCCTAGGCAAATGACACTAGCTTTGTAAGCCTCGATCTTCTCATTTGTACTACGTAATTCAAAGACAGTTCTTTCATTTATGAACAAATATGTGTTGAGTACCTACCATTTATCAAGGCGTTTATACATTAGGCTTTGGGATCCAACTAAAGAAAAACACATACCTCCTGCCTCATTAAGCTTTCTAATGAAGGAGAAAGGCAATAAATACTCTGTTTCCTACCTCAAAAATGGGAATCTTAATTAAGGAAACGAACACCATGTTCTGATTTTTAAAAAAATGCGTTTTTGCCAGTATTTTTACATAGAAACTGTTACAATTTATATGGCACTACAAGGCCATTAAGTTTCTATTTAAATGCTTAGTAATGTAATTTATTAATATTGGTTTGCAGAATATAATCTTATATAAAGAGAAAACTCATACGTGTATTTAACGCCTGCTAAGCACCAGACATTACATAAAGGGGAGGAATCTCTTTGGGAAATGGGTTTTACTTATGAATTGTGGAATCAATCTCCGAGAACTTGGAGTTTTCACTGCGTTTGAGGTTCAGTTGCTGGGGAGACTTGAACCACGCGCTAGGTTAAACTAGGAGGTAAGGAAAGCGTTTTTTTCCCATAATCATTTTGACCTTCTCAAGATGGCGGCAAACCCTTAACAACAGTCATCACGTTCACGCTACGACTTCCTCTAATGGCTTCTCTTTCCTGTCCAAAGACCCAACTTCTGTCCGAGGTTGAGCCGGAACACATGCCGTGTTAGTGGGTTTTTTTCCTCATGAGAACTTGTACAAGTATACAAAATAACATGAGTTGCGTATCTTTAGAGCTTTTCCCGTCATCCGAGGTTCACGTTTTCCTTTTAGTTGGTAAGAGTGTGAGGTTTTGATTAGGCGCGCGCCGCGGGCAGCTTGTACTTCAGCGGGTCTTCGGCGGCCGAGTGAAAACCCGGGAGTCAGTGGAATCGCAAGATGGCGACGGCGGCCGCAACATCGGTTTCAGAACCAGAGACTGAGCCCAAGGCGGCGCCCAAGGCTGAGGGCGAGGAGGATGAGGTTAAGACAGCTAGGACGAGGAAGAAGGCGTCATCGCGGACTGTGGCCACTGCAACGTACAAGACCACGGGGCCAGGATGGGACCAGCAGGAGGAAGGCGTGAGTGAGAGTGATGGAGATGAGTACGCCATGGCTTCCTCAGCGGAGAGCTCCCCCGGCGAGTACGAGTGGGAATACGACGAAGAGGAGGAGAAGAACCAGCTGGAGATCGAGCGGCTGGAGGAGCAGGTGAGTTCGGGGGTAGGGAGTGGACTCCTCTCAGGTTCCCAGGCTCCGGCCCGCCTCTCGGGTCCAGAGCTGCAATAAAGCCGCCAGGGCCGCAAAACCGCTGTTAATCACCGTAGCTCCTGTCATTTGGGCGCTTACTGCTTGCCTGGTGCTTTGCAAGCGTTATCCCATTGAACCCTCGCAGCGACCCAGGGAGGAAGTAGTGCATTCCCTTTTTTACCGGAGGAAACTGAGGCTCCTCGTGGAGTGAATTCCCTTGTTCAGGATTATACTTTTTGTAAGTGGCATTGAATTTCGAGCCGACTCCATAACTCCCACTCCTGCCCACACCGTTAAACTATGTCCAGCAGTAGAAATTAGATTCTCTTTGTAAGAGTTATTTCACTGTAGAAATGATGACATTGGTGAAGTATGGTGTGGTAGGAAATTATTGACCGTAAGGATGATAGTAGAAATAGGTAGAGATTTCAACGTATGAAGGCTAAGGCCCCGCTTGTAGATGTTCCACACCTGTGTGTGCTTGGGCGGATTTCTTAATTTCTCTGAGCCTCGGCTTCTTCTAACCCTAAATTAGGAGCAACAATTCCTGCGTCATGTAATTGTATAACAGCAGTTATAGCCAGGTGTAATTCCTGTGTAATCCAGGGTACCAGCGGGAAATAGAGGCACGTTCATTTTAGGATAATTTGAGAAAAGGTTAATAAAGAGACTACCGTGTTTATAAAGATGTAGGCAGGGAAATCAGGGGTGAAGGTTTAGGACCCCAGGGTCCTTAACAGCAGGAGCTGTGTCTACCATTTGGTAGAGGTGAGGGGAGTGGCCTGTTTTCCTGAATAGTTGTGTAGAGAGGGCACCTAGAGAAGCTGAGATCATTGGACAGGGGTTGCAGCCAGTTTCCCATCAGGGATTGGGGTAGGGGAAGAAATACCCTGACTTGCCTCTATTTCTCCAAACATCTGCTGCTGCCTTCTGCTGGGCAGCTCTGCTGGAAGCAAGAGAGCCAGTGATCTCACCTATGTGGTCCACACAACAGGGCACAGGACAGGGAGGAGAGGGTGGAGTGGGTTGAGGGGCAAACAGATTGAGCACATTCTCATTTTACCTAAGAGGAAACAGGCTCAGAACAAATGAGACGATGTGTTTAAAGTCACTTATAAGAGAGGGGATTTGAACTTTTCAAGGTCATGGACCAAGTGCCACACTGGATATGAAATCGCTTAGTGATGTGAAATTGTTAACCCATGTTACTCAACCTTGCTGGGTGTAAAATTCCTTATAATGTCCTCTCTAGCAGTGGTATTTTTGTTGTGAAATAGCGATATTCTCCATTGGTGTAGCTTGTCCCACTCATCATCACATCTAAATGTCAAAGGAACCAGGTGGGGTAGGCAGGTGGTTACCATTTCTGCTTTTTATAAATAAGTATGCCGAAGTTCAGTCTTTTATTCATTCAGGAAATGCATTGTGTGCCATGTGTTCTTGTCCTGATAGAGGTCTCTTCTTGAGTCTTCTAGCCTTGAGCCTTTAGTGAACCGTTAGCTCACTTGGATCTTAACCATTCTGTGAGGTAGGGGAAATAGGATTACCTGTTTTAGTGGAAGGGGAGACTCGGAAGCAGAGAGATCAAGTCCTTGATGTAGGGTACCCAGTTTACTAGAGAGGAAGATGGGTCTGAGCAGAGGTTTCCTGGGTACTGATGTTTTGCAGTTGCCTCCCTGCCTCAAGGCACTAAGGGTGAGATGGAGCTTGGAAAGTGGCCACACAGGATGGGATCTGGCAAGTGAGGAGAATTGAAGAGCTTTTGGCTTTATCCTCTTTGTCCTGGGGTCTATAAATTGACCTGATTTTTCCACACTTCTCTCCCAACTCATCCTAATACCATAGCTTCTAGTTCCTGCTGTAACTGCTCTTGTGGTGGAGCATAATGACAACTAACTTCCAGGTAGGCCTGTGAAAGACTCACGTGCCATATTTGCAAATTCCAGTTGTCATCCCTAAGTGTGTTTTACGAAAGCTTACAAGTTACCTGTGGTATCTGGCTGTGTAACAAAAGCAAAGATTTCCTATTATTTGTGTTTGTGTCCTGAAACCGAAAGTGGCATCTCATGGTGCCTTACAAGTTATTTCAGCCCACTTAGCCTGTGGTGTCCCAGTTGGTAAAACAAGAGTTGTAATAGTGCCTCCCTCAGGAGGCTGTTGTGACACACGTGTGTAAAGCTCCTGGCAGAGTTTGAAACATAGTAGGTGCTATGCCAGGGCCTGCTCCGTTCTCCGTTCCCTGCCTTTCCTATGACTGTAGCAGTGTGTCGTTTCACCAGCCTCTCTGTTATTTTCCACCCCCGTTCCAGGTTGTGCTGTTAGAGGGTTAGGAAATCAGTTAGCAGTCATTTTGTTCACTGACTAAGCCGCCTCTTTGTGTAAAGCGTCCTTTGTTGTTAATGATCTGAGATCAGAATAGGCCAACGTATGTTCAGTTGTCAGTGCTGATTTCCAGCATTTCCAGTGCTGAAACATTGGAAATGTTTCTTTTAAATCAGACATTCAGAGCACCTCCCCATATATACTATCTTCATAATTTGGGCCTAAAAATCAGAAATTTAGACCAAGAATCTTCTTAGAGGCAGTTACTTTACTTCAGTGACTTTTATACCTTTTTCTTCTGACCTACACATGGTATTCATGTGAGGGGTAGGTACTTGCATAGACATTTCTCACACTAAATAGGAAGGACTCTGACCCCGTCTTTGTGCTCAGAAAACACATTCAGACCCAGGTGAGTTATGAGTGGTGGGGTGACAGAGTGAACCTAGAATGTTTTTTAATGAGGAAAGTGCATCTTTCACAAACTTAACTTGTATAACTATTATTACTTGACAATTTTGAAACTGTGTTTTGACAACCTTGAGAACCAGAGGTTTACTCCAGCTCATTCCTGGTACAAGTGAGGGAACTGAGGCCCAGTGGAGAGTAGAACACTTGTATCTTGACCAAGTCCAGTCCTTTTTCAAACCATCATGTAATCATGGGATAAGTTCAGCTTGTCAAATTTTATAAATCACAAGCAGGAGAACGTAGCTAAGGGTCTTAAGAGTTTTTAAAAGATTACTTGTTATTGAATTTTCTTTATCTTTTTGTATGTGAATTGATATATACAAACACAGTTCACATCTGTGAATTATAAAACATGGTAATCAAATGAACACTTACCCACCACTTGTCTAAGAGTTAGAACTTCATTAGTACTGTTGCATGTACCTGTGCTGTGACTTCTCCCCTGTTCCATTATCCTACCTTGAGCCTCCTCCCTTGTCCCTCCTAAAACCCAGGTAACTTCTTGAATCTTCTGTGCTTCCTTCTGTTTAAGAACATGTATCGTTTTATCACTGAAGTATGCATCCCTAAGCAATGTATTGTCCACTTCTGTTTGTTTTTGAGCTTTTTGAAAGTCTTATTATCAGGCTATCCATAATTTTCTGGGACTGCTTTCCACCCAGCAGCGGGTTTCTAAGATTCATCCATGTTATGCATACCATTGTGTGAGTATCCCACAGTTTATCAGTTTTTCTGGCATTTGGATTGCTATAGCTTCTCCCACACCCTGCCATTATAAATACATTACAAGGCACATTGTCACTGTTGAACTGTGCTACTATTGAACATGTATAAGAGTTTCTCTAAATGTGTTTTTCACACTGGAGTTGTGGTCATGGGTCATGAATTCATTTTAGTGGATACAGCAAGTGCTACCCCTGTCATCTATTTTCTACCTGCTTGAGGCCGTTTCTGGGCACTCTCTTTATTCTATTGGCCAGTTTGTCTATCCTGTGTCACTTTGACCATCTAACTCATTATTGCCGAGACTTGCTACCTGGTAAGACAAATCCTCCTATGTGTATTTTAATGCAGGAGCTAATATCTAGATTATTTAGAGTACAGTATCAGATGGTAGAATGTTAATTGGATGAGGTATAGGTAATCTGCCATCACTGGAGAGGGACATATTTATTGCTGAAATGTGGCAGATGTTGGAAGAGTAGATACTAGTTTAGTCTCCGTGTAGACTTAAGGTAACCCTGTACTCCAACTTGGATGAAAGCTTTTTTAAGAAATTAAACTCTTCATTCTGAGATAACTGTATATTTTCCTGCAGTTGTAAGAGATTATACAGATCCTGTGTACCCATTACTCAGTTTCCCCTAATGGTATCCTTTTGTAAAACTCTAGTACGTCACAACCCGGATATTGACGTTGGCACAGTAAGCACACTGATCACTTCCCTCACAGGCGTCTTGCCCTCCTGTTGCCTTTTTATAGCCACAGTTCTTAACCTCTGGCAACCACTATCTGTTCTCCATTTCTAGAATTTTTTTCATTTCAAGAATGTTATCTAGTCTACAGCCATGCCTCCCTGAACAAGCCCGACCATGTCTGATCTCAGAAGCTAAGCAGGGTTGGGCCTGGTTATTACTTGGATGGGAGACCACTTAGGAAGACCAGGTGCTATAGGCGTAAAAATAATAAAAAATAAAGGATTGTAAGATGACAAGATCCTTGTAATCTGTAAGGTCAACCAACGGTTGTGTCACCTAAAAAAAAAAGTTATCTAAAATGGATTCATATAGTTTGTAACCTTTTGAGATCAGCTTTTTATCACTCAGTGTAATTCCCCTCATAATTCATCTGCATCGTGTGTATAGTAGTTCATTCCTTTTTAATGGCCGAGTTGTATTCCATGGTTTGGGTGTACCATGGTTGGTTTAATCATTCACTCATTGAAGTACATCTGGGTTGTTTCCAGTTTCGGCTGTTAGGAATAAAGCTGTTATGAACATTCATATAGGCTGTTTGTGTGAACATAGGTTTTATTTCTCTGGGAAAATGCCCAAGGGTGCATTTGCTGGGTGATATGGTAGTTGTATGTTGAATATTATAAGAAACTGCCAGACTGTTTTCCAGAGTTGCATTTTATATTATCATCATCAGTATGAGTGATGCAGTTTTTTTGCATCTTCTCCAGTATTTAGTGTTGTTACTCTTTTTTTATTTTAGCCATTCTGTTAGATGTGTAATGATGTCTCATTGTGGTTTTAATTGGTATTTCCCTGATAGCTAATGATGTTGAACCCTATTTGTGTGCACCTATTTGCAGTCTATGTGTCCTCTTTGGATATATATGTTGGTTCGTGTGTTTTGCCCCTTTTCTAATTGGATTCTTTGTTTTTTACCGTTGAGTTTGGAGTTATGTATTTTAGATGTTAGTCCTTTGTCAGATATGTGTTTTGTAAATATGGTTTTTTTTTTTTCAGTCTGTGGCTTGTCTTTGCAACCTTTTAACAGAGTGTGACAGAGTAAAATGTTTTAATTTCGATAAGATCCTAATTGGCTGAGAGTTTTTATCATGGATGGTTATTGGATATTGTGAAGTGGTGCATTTTCTGTATCAACCGATAATCATGATTTTTGTTCTTTAGGCTGTTGATATAGTAGATTATAGTGATCGATTTTTGAAGATTGAACTAGCTTTGTGTACCTGGAACAAATCCCACTTAGTCATGTATAATTTTTAGTTCTATAAGTTTTCCTCTCCACACTACTAGCTGTATCCCACTTATTTCGACTTGCTGTATTTTCATTTTTAGTTCTGTGTATTTTAAACTTTTCTTTGAGACTTCCTCTTTGACCCACAGATTATTAGAAGTATATTGCTTCCTTTCCATGTGTCTAGAGATTGTCCCACTGTTATTGATTTGTGATCAGAGAATGTACTCTTTATGATTTCATTTCTTTTAAATTTTTTGAGCTTTGTTTTATGGCCCAGGATGTGGTCTCAGTGAATTTTTCAAGGGCACTTAAGAAAAAAATGTGTATTTTGTTGATTATTGAGTGGACTGTTCTATATATGTCAGTTAGGTCATTGTTGGTTGATGGTGGTGTTGAGCTCTATATCTTTGCTGATCATCTATTAGTTTTAGTTTCTGAAATGGGGGATGTTGTAGTCCCCAGTATAATTGTAGATGTCTGTTTTCTTTCAACTCTTGTCAGTTTTTGCTTCATCTGTTTTGAGGTTCTGTTGTTTCGTGCATACACATTTAAGATTGTTTTGTCTTCCTGGTGGGTTGATTCTTTTATTGTTATGTAATGTCCCTTTTTATGTCTGATAATTTTCTTTGCTCTGAGTCTACTTTATGTGTTATAAATGTAGCCATTTCTACTGCTTTTTGATTGTTTATAGGGCATATCTTTTCCATCCTTTTACTTTCAGCCTACCTACATCCTTGAATTTGCTGTGAGTGTCTTATAATCAGCATACAATTGGGTCATGTTTTTATGCACTCTGCCATTCTATGCTTTTTAATTAGTATATTTAGATTCTAGACATTTAATGTAATTATTGATATGTTAGGACTAAAGATATTTTCTTTTCATTTCATGTTTTCTTCTCTTTCTTTTCTTGGCTGCATATGGGTTTACTTGAACATTTTTTAAGATTCCATCTTCGTTTATTTATAATGATTTTTAGGTTATTGCTTTGTATAGTTTGTAATGGTCGCTTTGGGTATTTCAGTATATTTGGCTTACATGGTATTTGTGTTTACTACTGAGTGGAAATCTCCCTTCCGTTTATGCCCCTTTGCCCTCCCTGTTTTAATTATCATTGTTTTGGGTACCAGATAGTCTTAAAATTTTTGTTTAAGTTATCACATACAATTAGAAAACTCACAAGGAGAAGAATCATTTATTGTACTTACCCACTTTTCTGTTCTGTTTTTCTTGATGCTTCAGGATTTCTTTGATCACTTTCTGTTTGAAGAACTTTTGTTAGCTATTCTTCAGGAGTAAGTCTGCTAGTAAGAAATTTTTAGTTTTCCTTTGTCTCAGATGTTTGATAACTTTTCAAGCAATTATTTGAATTTGTTGTTTTATTAGTTTGAAAAGTTTCAAATGTTAAACTTGTGTGCTGTCACTTGGCTTCAGCAGACACCAATCTGTTGTCATTTTTGTTTTTGCCAATATGGATCTTCTTCTTCATCTTCTTCTTCCTCCTCCTCCCCCCTCCTCTCCTTTCCTCTCCTCCTCCGCTGTATCCCCCTTCTTCATCTTCCTCCTCTCTCTGTCATTTAGTAAAAGAAAAGAGCTGTTACCTGTTATATACCTGACATGCACTAAAGCATGTTACTAAATTTAAAATCCTCATGAGAACCTTATGAGCTACAATCTAAGTGGTAATCCCATTTTATAGATGAGGAAATGGAGACTTAGAAAAGTTAATAACTTGCCTAAGGTCACACTTTGTGTTTGTTTGTTTCATTAGAATGTTTCCTGTATTTCAAAGAGAACCTAAGTTTGTTCTGATAGGAATTGTAACAGATTTGAGGGAACTTTATGATTATTATCAAAAGCCTCATTTCATTGATTTTTTTTTTTCTTCCTTTTCCTGAGGGTAAGTGTTGCCTTTCTATTTCAGAGGCTCTCCCAGATAGCACATTTATTTTGTTTGTGGTAGACATGTGCATTGTCACCAGTGGTGAAAAAAGCTAAGTTATTTTGAGGATGGCATTTTAAATTTAACTTCTGTTTCTTTTCCTTTTAGTTGTCTATCAATGTCTATGACTACAACTGCCATGTGGACCTGATCCGGCTGCTCCGACTGGAAGGGGAGCTTGCCAAAGTGAGGATGGCCCGCCAGAAGATGAGTGAGATCTTTCCTTTGACTGAAGGTAACACTTCAGCAGGCTGCTTTTATAAACAAAGAATTTGCAAAATACAAAATGCTTAACAGGTGTAGGATATTATGATTTTAGTGATTTAATCTTGTTTGGAAGTAGAAACCTTTTATGTGCTTGGTTTTAAGAAATGAATGTCTGAACTGTGCCAGGTTGTATAAGATGGAGGAAAGGTTGGCATGTTGGTGACTCAGTAAAATTCCTGCTTTCTGCCCTGCCTTTGGTGAGGGAGGTGGTAATGTAGGACGTGCTGTTGTCTTGTAGAGCTCTGGCTGGAGTGGCTGCATGACGAGATCAGCATGGCCCTGGACGGTCTGGACAGAGAGCACGTGTACGACCTCTTTGAGAAAGCTGTGAAGGATTACATTTGTAAGTTCCCTCTGGACTTTTCCAAGTGTGTCTGGCAGTGTTATCTAACATCAGTCTCTGCTCTTGTGGATTGTATTGTGAGATGCTATTACCCGGAAAAGGGAGCTTTTGTCTAGCAATTAGAAAGATTTGAATTCAGTTACCATGGTCTGTGGTTTTTAATTGAGGATATTTGGTTTTAAAATACAGGCATACGTTGTTTTATTGTGCTTTGTTTTATTGCTCTTCACAGATATTGCAGGTTTTTTTTTTTTCCCTACAAATTGAAGCTTTGTGGCAACCCTGCATCGACTAGTCTATCAGTGCTATTTTTCCAATAGCCTCAAATGGTAGTTAACAGTTTTTAGCAAAAAAGTATTTTTTAATTAAGATGTGTCCATTGTTTTTTTAGACATAATGCTATTGCACACTTCATAGACTAAGTATAGACTAAGCATAACTTTTATATACGCTGGGAAGCCAAAAAATTTGTGGACTTGCTTTATTGCAGTATTTGTTTTATTGTGGTGGTCTGGAGCCCAGCATGCAATATTGCAGAGGTATGTATGTATATATATAAGAAATATTTGTAGATAAATATAAGAAATATTTGTAGTAAGTAAATGATTATACTCACACCCAGCATTTATCTGGCAAGAACTTACAGGTATTTCCAAATGACTAAAAGTTATCTTTTACACATTAAATGAGTTTTTAGAAGTTTGGACAGCATGCTTTTTTTTTTTAATATTAAAAGAATGAACAAAAGCCTTTTTCATTTTGAAATAACTATAAATTTATAGGAAATTGCAAAACTAGCGCAGAATACTCACTTATCCAGTTTCCTCCAAAATCTTAAAACTGATGTAGAAAATCAAAACCAGAAAATTGATCTTACAACATGGGTGTGTAGTTTTGTGAAATTTTATCCCAAATGTACATTTAGGTAGTTGCCACTGCAGTTGAATTACAGAACCCTCTCATGCCACAGAGATCTCTCCTTTGTCTGCTGGTGCTGATGTTTTGCAGTGCAAGTGAAATGTAGATGCCTAAGTTGCCTTTAAGTTCCTTTACCCTCGCCCGTTGATTATGTAATTCTTTAAATATTTTCTTTACATACATTGGGGACCACATCAGACAATGCTATGGACAAAATGTTTTTAAAAAGCATTAAAAAAAATTCACTCTTTTAAATTAAACATCTTTCTTCCCTGATTTTCCTCACTCTCCACTATGGGCATTTTTCTGTTTGTGAGAAGCATCAATACTTAGAGGGTAGACCGCTCTGAGGAAGAGAATTTTTCATGTACCTTTACCAGCCAAGAAGAATTGATTAATTTTTTACTTTTTATAATTTGAAAATAAAAATAATAGGCATTTCGTGAATATAAAATTATACCGAATGTGCTTTTAAAAGCTGTCCTTGTGCCTCTGCTCTGATTCCACCCATGTAGCCTCTTAGAATCTCTGGCAGAGTTCCAAATGCATGATGTTCCCATGTTTTCTGTGGATCCTGTTACCCGCTTTCTTAGTGTCTCAGAGTCATCACGATAACGGCACCAGTTCTCTTTCTCTAAGGATCTTTTGTCCCTTCCCAGACTGTAATGTTTTCGGTCCTTTATAGTTTTGCGGTCATCTCTGCCATCAGGCCTCGACTGTCACTTAATGCTGATGTCAGCGTGCCTTCCCTTTCCACCAGCTGCTTCAGGGCTGCTGTGGGTCAGGAAACCAGATAACCACACTTCTTAGATCGTCTCATAAGTAGTTTTGAATGGGAGCCCAAGGGGTCCTTGTGTTATTTTTAAGAGCTTTGTGTCACTTGTTTTGAATGCTCAAAAGCCACTTTTGAATGTGTCTTAGTTTTTAACTATATTTTTGCACATTTGAAGATGCCAGGTATATATAGCCTTTATTTCTCAGCACGTACTCAGTATTGATTTTAAGCTGTCCAAGAGGTGTTCATTGTACCACTAATAAAATATGGCTACAGCCCTTTGACTCTTCAGAGATTTTGAAAACTAGGTTCCTCAGTCTTTGGGGGAACTGTGTGCAGAGGCTTTGTGACTGTTTTAGAACATAGGATCCAGTGATTCTTCGTTTGCCTCTCATAGTCATTGTGGACTCAGTACCCGTGGGTTTTCAGAGTTTAAAATATTGTTCAAAATATTTGCCCCCTCTAGATTTTTTAAATGTTGGGAGGAGCTATGATGTAATCTATTGAAAATTTCCTTCTCTGAGAGGAGGAGCCATTTCATAGACCATCTGTAGACTTGACTTACCCTCGCTAAGGGCGTCAGCTCCAAGAGCTAGCTCATTTCCATTTTTATTTTGCAGGCCATCTGGCAGCTTTATATTGGTGAGCGAAAACAGAATAGCTAACAAACTTTGTCTAAGTTCTTGAAATAAACCTACTTCAATGAAAAAGCAAGCCTCAGGAAAACATAGTAATTCTCAAATTTGCTTATCTTTCTGGTATTTTTATTTTACATATTATTTTCGGATCTTTGAAAAGTATAGGCAAAATGAGTACAGTAAGAATTGATGCATTCATAGAGTTTAATTCATTAGTCTGATCTTAAAGCTATGCAAGTGAGTATATAAAAAGTTTAAAAAGAGTGAAAGAAGGAAACCAGGTCTTTTTGTTGTTGTTTAAACGTCATTAAAAATAGAGATTTCTAGTAACAGGATTGATGCTTGTAATTTTTTTTCTTTCTCTTTGATCAACAGACTTAAAATGAATCAGGATCAAAAAGTTGAAAAATTCTAGGCTTTGAAATCTTTCTCAAGATCTACTAAGATTTATAACTTTTTATTGAAATCTATTACTGTTTTTTTTTCAGTTTTAATAAGAAAATTTTATAATCATGGTCTTTTTACGTATTACCACCTGGCATATACTGTTAATGCAGTAAAATCTCAATGCTTCTGCCGAGTAGGGACACTGTTTATACTTCCTTTTCAGGCTGCATTATTAGTAAAGGTAAGTTGGAGTGCTTGTTGATGATGCTCTTAACCTTTTTGCATGAATGAGTGGTTTTTTGATTGGGTACATTTCTTTCATTATACATCATTTTCGATATCTGGGTATTTTATATCCTGATCTAATAGAACATGTCTCATTTTTAGGTCCAAATATTTGGCTAGAGTATGGCCAGTACTCAGTCGGTGGGATTGGTCAGAAAGGTGGCCTCGAGAAAGTCCGCTCTGTGTTTGAAAGGGCTCTTTCATCTGTCGGTTTACATATGACCAAAGGACTGGCCATCTGGGAGGCTTATCGGGAGTTTGAGAGTGCAATCGTGGAAGCTGCCCGGGTGAGTGCCCCTGTCTCCATGACCAACGCTTGCCTTTGAATAGTTAAGACTGTCTTTGTCAGTGTTCTTGGAAGAACATGGTTAACAAAATGGTCTTCACTAATCCCTTAGGGCAGTAAAATAAATGAAATCAGCAGTCGTGGAATAGCAAGAATGATTTCTTTGACTATAAATAAAGCAGGTGACCCTACAATTTGTTCCTGATGTTTAAACATACTACTGTTTTAGCTCCTGGTTCCAGGATGATGTATAAGAATAACCATGTCACTCCCTGCCATCTCCACTTTATGTCCGGTAGTAACTCTGAGATTTGACCCTATCATAATTTCATTTTTTAGACTAATTTACAGAATTTTACAGTCCCCTTTTTTGTGTCACCTCTTCACTGTGTGTGTGTGCAAAGTTGTTATTGGTACATAGTGAAGCCCTCTAATAGATCATTATTATTAAAGTAGCCTCGTCCCTTCTTGGATTATGTCCCTGTTGAAAATCGGCGGTGGTGCCTTCAACTAAGCCATCTAGGCTGACTCCTTTGGCTGATATTTGTGGCGTTCTGTAGTATGACATAATCCTGTATGGACTCTGCTCCCATACTCCCCTCAACTTTCTTGCACTTTTCGGCCACTGTACTTTTATTCATAATGTTCCTTCACCTGGGAGTCAGTTTGCTTTTGTCGCTGCCTCTGGAGAGCCTGCAAGACACATCCCAAATGCCAGCTCCTCCAGGAGTCTTTCCTGGTTTCCTCCCTTCACAACAACAAAACAGCCCTGAAAACCAGCTGAAAGCAAGCCACACTTTGATACTTCTGATACTTTGCTTTTTATACATAATCTTCTTTCTGCCTCATTTGGATATGTTTCTTGTATTCCTTCTCACTTTCTCCCCATCATAACTGCTTAGTAGCAGAGATACCATTTGTTTTTTTTTTTACCTCTTGCATCATTTGACACAATACCTCATGTATAAGAGGTCATAAAATTTTTTTAGTTTGAAGTAGAAATGTATTGAAATAATTTTTGAAGTAAGAAGAACCAAAGTTTGTCATTTACTACGAATTTGCTTCTTTAGCCCATAGCTGACTTCCTTTCCCCTTTTGACCGGGAACAAACCTTTGATTCACAGCTGGAGAAAGTGCACAGTCTCTTCCGGCGACAACTGGCGATCCCACTCTACGGTAAGAGAAACTGACACGTCAACAGCCAGTCCTTCGTGGTTTTCAAAACACTTTGGGGTATGTCATGTAATAAGACCTTTCCAAACATCCCATGAGGCAAGTGTGGCTGGAATTCTTATTCTCACTGGATAGTGTCACTGTAGATGAGGCCATTGGTAAAAATGTATGAATTGTTAATGCGCAAGTGGGTTGTGAGAGTCAGAGGCAGGACTGGAAGCCAGACTTCCTGACTCCCAGTTTCCTAAGTACAACACTGTTGGAGAGGGAGAGAGAAGGTCTCTGAAAGAAATAGGGAAACTGACCCCCAGTATTTTCTGGGGAAACTTAATTGAATTAGAGTCCATTCTGAGCATTTTCTCTTCAGGAGTAACCTTCCATGACAGAATGAGGATTTTACATGGGCCTATATCATTCTTCTGTGGGGGTGATTTGGTCCAGGACCACCATCGATCGGAAGTATTCGTATCTGAATTTCTTGGGGGTTTGGTAAGGATTCTCCTTCTTGGGTGAATATATTTTGGCAAGCCAAGCCTTTGAGGTTGTGGAGCTTGAGTATGAGCAGTGCTGGGAGGATTTTTTTCCAGCATGGGAAGAGTTTGACACTGCCATCTTGTTTCTTCCCTAGGCATGGTTATTTTTTACTTGCGCCCAGGTGTTATGTCTCTTTTTACTTCATAGTTTATTTGGATTTGATTTAATAAATTATAAAGTGGCTCTCCAGTCAAATCCTTGGATGACATACTGAAAAGGCTAGAATGGAGCCGGCTTATAGATTTCATCTCATTCGAGCATGAGGCAGCATAGCATAGGGAATAGAGCATAACCTTAAACCAGACTGCCAGTTCACAACCTTGCTCTGCGGTTAACTGTAGACAGTTGATGTAACCCTCTGCTTACTTGTGCTTCCTCAACTGCAAAATGAGGATCACAGTAGAACTCTCTCATACAGTTGTGAGGATCAAATGAGTTAATGGATGTGAAGTGTTAGAACCTAGGCAGGCACTAGGTAGGTGTTGTTAAAACGTTGCTATTAGTTTCATTACTCTGACTGATTAATTGATTGGGCTTCCTGGGACAGTACTTTGAGACAGAGTGAAGGCCAAATCTCAAATCTCAGGATTTGATCAGTCACAGGAGTCATGAACACAGTTGTGGGAGGGGTTAGTGGCACCCAAGCCTCATGGTTTAATCTATGTTTGGATTGATAAAACCCAATAGCAAGACCCACGGGGCTGAATCCATCTTTCAATAGATATGGAGGCAACTTTTGCAGAGTATGAAGAATGGTCAGAAGACCCAATACCAGAATCGGTAATTCAGAACTATAACAAAGCACTACAGCAGTTGGAGAAATATAAACCCTATGAAGAAGCCCTGGTAAGTGTTGGCTTTTTTTTTCTGTAAACGTCTGTCTACAAACTTTTCCCTAATCAATAGTTGCAAGTAAAACAATATCTTTGAAACTTGTTTTATTGTGAAATATATAGAGTGTATAAATGTATACCTACAGTTTACATACTAATAATACAGTGAACATCCATGTACCCACCACCCAGGTTAAGAAATAGAACATTGCCAGTACCTTAGAAGTCTCCTATGTGTCCCTCTCCGATTGCCTCCTCTTCCCTCTCCCGAGAGGTAATCACTTTCCTGACTTTTGTGATAATCATTCCCTTGCTTTTCTTTATAGTTTTACAACCTGCGAATGTATCCTTAATATATTGTTTAATTGTGCTTAGTTTTGAACTTGTATATACTGCAATAATGCTGTATATTTTCTTTCATTCAACATGTTTTTGGGTTTTACTCATATCGATAAGTATAGTTAGTTACAGTCCATTTGTTTTACTATAAAGTTGTCTGTATGTAAACAATTTATCCATGTTCTTAGATGGATTGTTTCCAGTGTTTTGCTAGGAGCAGCAGCATTGCTTTGACCACTGTATGTATCTCTTGGTAAACATGGAAAAGAGTTTCTCTAAGTATATACCCAGGGATGGAACTCTTTTCCAGGTTATGTTTTACATTCCTACCAGCAGGATCTGAGATTCCTCATAGCTTTTGCTCACCTTGGATACTGACATACTTAAATTTAGCCAGTCTGATGAATCTGAAACTGGTATATTTAATTTGCATTTCTTTGATTGCTAATGAAGTTGAGCATCTTTTCCCATCTGTTGGCCATTCAGATTTCCTTTTTTGGTGAAGCGCATGTTAAAGACTAACTCATTTTCCTTTTAGTTTATTTTTTTGTTCTAATTGATATTTGAGGGTCCTGGATATTAAATGTTCCTTTTGGTTGCATGTATTGCAAAATTTTCCTCCCCAAGTTTGTGGTTTATCTTCTGACTTTTTAAAATGGCATCTTTTTCGATGACCAGTTCTTAATGTTAATTTAATTGGGTTTCTCATTCTTTCCCTTATGGTTTGTGCTTTTGTTGTTCTTAAGAAATCTCTCCATACTCCAAAGTCATTAATATACTTTGCTCTATTTTCTTCTGAAAGTTTGTAGTTTTGTATTTCATGTTTAGGTCTTCATCTGGGTGATTTTTTTGTATGTGGTATGAGGCAAGGTTCAGTTTCATTTTTTCATATTGAGAATCAGTTTCAGCACTGATTTTGATAACTCCATCTTCCTCTCACTGATGTGCTGTCTCACATCTGTCATTGCTCAGCTGTCCATTTATATGTGGGACTATTTCTGGCTTCTCTATGCTGCCCCACTGGTTTATGTTACATTGTTGTAATGATGATAATTTTATAAGTTTTGATCTCAGGTAGCACGAGTCCCACCCACCTTGTTCTTAAGAAGATCTTGGCTTTCTTTAGCTCATAATGCTTTCATTGAATTTAAAATCAGCTTTTCAAGTTCTATTAAAAAAAAAACCTCATGAATTCTTTATTGGAATTGCATTGAATCCGTAGATCAGTTTGGGGAAGAATTTACACCTTTTAACTAACTATTGAATCTTCCAATCTATGAACATGGTGTAGGCCTGTGCTATTTAAAATAGGCCTGTCTTTCTGTAACATTTTATAAATTTATGAATTCATCTAGTATCTCGAACACATTTTTTAGATATATTTCTGTATAGTTTTCGATACTATTGAAAAGGTATCTTTTTAAAGATTTTCTAGTTGTGCCTGGTATATAAAATGTAACCTTTTATATTAATTTTTTCTATCAAACTTGATAAATTCTTACTAATATTAATTTATGGATTTTTTGGATTTTTTTTGTGTCGACAATAATATATATTTTTTACAATATTATTTGTAAGTGGCATTTTGTCTTTCTTGGTCTTAGAATACTTTTGACTCATTTACCATACCTCAGACTTATGCCCTTACCTTGTATTTTTTGTCTTTTTGTTTTACCTACAAGGCATCATTGTTAATTTTGTATTATATAGCCCTAGTTTGTTCACATTTATTATATGCATGTCCCACTTTCTTTGCTCTTCTTCCATGCATCCTCCATCTTTTATCTGGAATCACTTCTTTTGCTTAAAGTCCACCCTTTAGAGTCTCCTGCACTGAACATTTGCTGGTAACAGATTTTCTCAGTGTCCATTAGTTTGAAAAAGTTTTACTTTGTTCTCTTCTTGAAGGTTAATTTCTCAGGAGATAGAATTCTAGACTGATAACTTGTGTTCCCTCCGCAATTACATATATCTTTCTGTCTTCTGGCTTCTGTTGTTGTTCTTGAGAAATCAGCTGTCTAACTCTTGCTTCTTTGAACATAGTCCTTATTTTTTCTCTGGCTGATTTTAAGATGTCATAGGTTTGGTTTGATGTCCTGCAGTTTCATTATAGTAGGTCCAAGTGTGGATATCTTTATATTTATCGTGCTTGTGAATTGTTGGGCTTCTTGGGTAAGTTTTCGGTCTTTCTCATGGCATAGTGAATAAGAACACAGATGTTGAGAGCCAGGCTGCCTCCAGTTTGAATTTTACCTCTGCTACTTACTAGCTCTCTGACTTCGGGCTAGAACTTAGCCTTCTTATGTTCCAGTTGCCTTGAATCTAAGGAGGTAATGATAATGATACCTGCCTCATAGGGTTGTTGTGAAGATCAGAGTCTTAAAATATCTTAAGCCAGCAAAAGCTTAACTTTCATTTAACTTAACCACCTTCACTAGATTTTTCCTTAGTATTGTTTTCTTACCAGTTTGTTGATGATTTTCAGGTTTTTTTTTTATATTTAATTCAGTTTTAGTTGTTTTCAGTGGCATAGTGTGTCTGGGTAACTGATTTGTCATTATTACTCAAAACTCAGGCTCTAAAACATGATCTTTCTGTGTTCAGAGCGTGTGTGCTCTCTTGCTGGCCTGCATGTGCTCTCTCTCCCTTTTTACCTATAAATGATTTACATATATAGTTATGGTTCATGGAGCCTCAGTAATGACATCTCAGCCAGTTCAATTTTGTTTTGACCATCAGCTGAGTGTGGCTGAAAAGCTAATAAGGTGAATAAGAGAATTTTATCTAAAAAGACTTCTGACTGTATGTCTTAGGATCAGCGAACATTCACCATAGCCTCTTCCATCTTCTGCATTTACATGTACTCTGGCAGGAGCTGATACTTGGAATGGGAAACCTGAAATAGCACAGGGCACCGAATTTCTCCAGTGTGGTACATTAGCTCTATTCATTAGGCCATGAAAGTGGCTTCTCTTTCGGAAGGATGGCTAGCAGTGGTCATTGGCAAAGGTGTTTCTCTTTCATTCAGTTCCTGATTGATGGGAAATTTAAATTCCCTGCAATCTAGGGATGGGTTTCGAAAAGGGTTTATGGAGTCTTTGTAGCTATTGCCATGAAGAAGCACTTTGGACTATCATTCTGCCCAACAAATTATAGACCTTGTTATGCAGAGGTTCTGAGAGTGGGGACTGGTGATTCTTATCTTGGTGTAGCCAGTCTCACCAAAATTAACTATGAAGATGTGTTGTGCTTCCTGACAGTACCAGTAGCTCATTTCAACTTCACTGCAATTTTCCTTTGCCCCAGTTGGAAGCAGAGGCCCCCAGGCTGGCCGAATATCAAGCATACATCGATTTTGAGATGAAAATTGGCGATCCTGCTCGCATTCAGTTGATCTTTGAGCGTGCCCTGGTCGAGAACTGCCTTGTCCCAGACTTATGGATCCGTTACAGTCAGTACCTAGTAAGATAACTGTTCTAATTTCATTTTATTTTTACCAACTTGGGACCTATTTAAAGGAAATCAGTAAGAGTGCTTGGAGTTAGGTGCACGCTCCTCTCCACTTGTTCTCACTTTTCCGTCATCCTCCTTTTCTCTTTGTCAACTCAGGAAGTTTTTCTAGTGTTTTCAGCTGTGTTGAACTGATCACTAACTGTAAAAAAAATCATAGTCTTACTGTTGAGGACTTTATAATATTAATTTTTTAAACTTTTATTATAATGGAAATGTAATCACATAAATGTAGACAGATTAGTAAAATGAAACCTCATGTACCATCATCCAGCTTCAACAATTACCTAACAGCACTAGTCCAATTTCATCTACATCTTTACCTACTTTATCCATTCCATTTTACTTTGAAGCAAATCCAGAAATCACATTTCCTTGGTAAATATTTCAGTATGTATATATAAAAGATTTGAGTCAGGATCCAAACAAGGTCCATACATTAGGATTGGCTGATGTCTCTTAAGGCTAATTTAATCTGTGGGTTTCCCTCTCCTCCTTCAATTTGTTTGTTGAAGAAACCAGTCACAAGAGACATTTCTAAGGAAATTTTTTTTGGTTGGTTGGTTGTGCTGGAAATGTCTTGTCGATGGTGAAGTCTTAACCATAAAATTTTATCTCCTAACCCTGGAATTCTTTATCGTAGGATCGGCAGCTGAAAGTAAAGGATTTGGTTTTGTCTGTACATAATCGTGCTGTTAGAAACTGCCCCTGGACAGTTGCCCTGTGGAGTCGGTACCTCTTGGCTATGGAAAGACATGGAGTTGATCATCAAACGATTTCTGGTGCGAATGTTTTTGTGGGAAGACTTCTAAGCTTTTTGTCCCAAGTCAGACATATAGAGTTCTGACAGAGTCATTACAATCAGCCTCCCAGGGTGTTTCTTTGGGATATTGGGTATTAGTGACAAAAAGGGCTCTAATTGGGAGATGAACTGATTTTATTTTTGGCTTCTTAGACCTTTTTAACATACTAATATTTATTGCGATTTTTCAGGAGTCGTGGTCTTTTCTCCAGACTTGCTTGACCTGGAACTCTTACTGCAGGGTGTCTTGTGGAATGTGCTCTTTCTAGAACACAATTTGTGCAGTGCTGTAGTAGCTTTTCTCTTGAAGGTTTCTTTCAAGCTTATTTCACTTTGTTATTGTTATTATGTCATTTCTTACTATTTTTGATCATAAAATATTTTATAGCCAGTAGAGGTTTTTATAATCTTAATAACTTCATGTCAGTTTTTTTTTTTTTTTTTTTTGAATCTGCACAAATTCATTTTTCTTCAATTCCAGTGACTTTCGAGAAAGCTTTGAGTGCTGGCTTCATTCAGGCCACTGATTATGTGGAGATTTGGCAGGCGTACCTGGATTACCTGAGGAGAAGGGTCGATTTCAGACAAGGTATTTAAGTTCACATGCATCATATCAGAACTGAACTTTTTCTTAACATATCTTTTGTCGAGATGTTCTAATTGCTTAAATACATCATGATTGGGCAAATGATGTAGACCAGCCATTGGTAACTGTTCTCCCCTAGAAATTTTAGCTATTTAAGTCTTTAACAAATCATGCTTTGGATTGTAAAGGAAGAGATTAATGGTCTTGTGTTTTATGCTGGCTTCTGCCAGCTTCTTTGGTTTCATTTCACATTTATCTCTTCTCTCCTTTTTATATATCCCAAATAGTTCTCTAAATAAGACCGCTATGTTTCTTTTAAGTCTTTGAACCTCTGCAGGACCCCCCGCCATTCTCCTCACCCCTCTCAAAAAAAAAAATAGCAGCCAGAACTCCCCACCCCTCATCTAACTCGTTCTTGCATGCTCATGCAGGTGGCCTTCAGCCATTCCATTGGCTGGGGGAGGCCACCTCTCCTGTGTTCCTGCTTACAGTGCCCTGTGCTCACTTTTGTCATTGTATTGCCTATAATGTGCTCTGCTCCAGTGTCTCTTTTCTCTAATGCATGGTCAGGGCAGGGACTGGCAATTTTATTTTTGTGTCCCCAGCATGATGCCATGTACGTAATAGGCTCCTGGGAGTTTCGGTGTAGGATTTAAAAAAAACTCAAACATGGTATGTGGTTTTATAAAGCCAAACCTCTTTTGTAATTTCTACCAGATTCCAGTAAAGAACTGGAAGAGTTGAGATCCGCATTCACTCGCGCTTTGGAATATCTGAAACAGGAGGTGGAAGAACGTAAGCATAGCTCTAACCTGCTGCTTTGTCCAGTTATATTTCCTGTTCTCAGTTGATGTGCTTTTTCAGGCAAAGTCTCTTTGTCTCTAACTAACTTTCTAATTTTGACTAACTCTCTTCTTAAAGGTTTCAATGAGAGTGGGGATCCAAGCTGCATGATCATGCAGAACTGGGCTAGGATTGAGGTAAATATTTTTGACACATCTGTCAGTTTCATCCACCTTTGTCTAATAGTGTCGCTAAAGTTGAGTCAGAATCCCAGCTGATGGTCTAGGCTTTGTAAAGACTCACGTTCATATCTTCATGAAAATATTAGCTCCCACGTAGAAGGTATGCAGCAAATGTCTGAATGCCAGGCATTCACTCATTTACTTCTCTCCCATCCTCAGTGTTTCATTCATGAGAGCATATCAGGTCTGTAGTGTTGTCTGCCAGGCACTTTACTAGGTGCTGGGAAAATGAGTTTGACAAGGCTCCTGCACTAGTAAGGCTTTAATCTAGTGTGGAAGACAGACAATTTGACAAATAATTAGAGGATATAATGAGTTGAATGTTATTACTGGACCAGAGACCTCAAGGTAAGACATAATCTACTCTTGATCAGCTCAGAGAATTATAAAATTCTAATACTTTATTCTCTGAGGGAGAATCAGGTCAAAGAAACATTTGCTTGTAGGTGGGATTTTTGTATTGTAATCATTTTAAATATGAGGCAGCAGAGGCTCAGAAAGATTAAGCAACGTGTCCAAGTCACTTAGTAAGTGGTAGAGCTGGCATTTGCTCCTGGATCAGACTTTCTTTACTGCCTCTTAAACACTTACAGTTGAGTTTGATAAAAATAAAAAGCAAATGCCTGGCCAGTACTGTCTTAGCGCACACGGGCTCTCACTCTTTGTTCTCAACAAAGAGGCATACTTGAGACTTGTCACTGCAGAAAGGCTGAAGTGGTGGTGCTGGGCCCGTTCCTATGGAGGGCAGCCTCGGGAATGTCCAGGGATTCATGTAAATAGTTAGGGGGTGGCTTTGTAGACATGTCTGAAGTGTGTTTTGTAATAGGTGTTGATATCATGAGGTGCAGGTCCTTTCCTCATTGAGCTTTTTAATGCATCTTAGGCTCGACTGTGTAATAATATGCAGAAAGCGCGGGAGCTCTGGGATAGCATCATGACCAGAGGAAACGCCAAGTATGCCAACATGTGGCTTGAGTATTACAACCTAGAAAGGTAACAGCCTGCGGGGGGAAGGCAGTGCTTCATCAGCAGTAATGGTCTTCAGTCCTGGGTGACCTCTATTGGCTTGGGCTTCTCTTTACAGTGGGTCCCTATCTTCTTCATCCTGTCTCTTTGATTAGTGGGCAGGGCTAGAGAACCAAACAATATTTTGTGCCTGGGCTCTTATAGCTATGCATTTCTTAAAAAAATTCTTTTTGGTTTGTTTCGTTTTTTGATTTTTTGAACATGAATATTTTATTTGACTTTTTTCGGAGGTATTTCTTTTTATTTGCTTTGATATAAAAGTGTAAAATACTAATAAGCACAGAGGAAAAAAACCGAAATTACCTGTAGTCATGGACCCAGGCATAACCACCATTAGTTAATGATTTGGGTATATTCTTCAAGACTTTTCTATGCTTAAATTAAAAAAAAATGAAAATGCAATTATAATGTATAAACCTCTAAAATTATTTAAACCCAAAATTATAAACCTCTAAAATTATTTTAAATAAGATATGCCTGATAACATAAGGTATAAAGAATATGACCAGCTTTTTAAAAAAGTAATTTTATATTAGTTTCAGGTATACAGCACAATGGTTAGATGTTTATGTAATTTACAAAGTGATCTCTCTGATTACTCTGGTACCCACCTGGCACGACACACAGCCATTACAGTAATATTGACTATATTCCCTATGCTGTATTCCACATTCCTGTGACTGTTTTATAACTACTGATTTGTACTTCTTAACTCCTTCACCTTTTTGACCTAGTCCCCCAAACCCTGTCCCATCGGGCAATTACCAGTTTGTTCTCTGTATCTGAATCTGGTTTTGTTTTGTTTGTTTTGTTCCTCGGATTCCACATAAAAGTGAAATCATATGGTATTTGTATGACCAGTTTTTTTATTCAATATATTTTAAACATAGACAGTGAAAGTTTCTTATAATCCCATCCCCAGAGATGACCACTTGCTGAAAATTCTTCTAGAACAGTGGTTCTCAAACTTTTTGGTGTTTTAAGACTCCTTTACACTCTTAAAATTTGAAGACCCCAAAAGCTTTTATATATGCGAGTTAATATTTACCATATTAGAAAGTAAAAATGGTGTTCCGTGAAAAAACTAACTAGTTTAGATTGCACCCCAAACAGTTATTTTCTTTGCTACAACTGTTGTACTTCAGTATGCAGAAGAAGTGCTTTATGTGGATAGTTCTGGAAGCTGATCTCCTCAGAAGCTAGAATTGTGGCAGAGCTCCTGATCCTGTGGCACTACCTGTGAGAAGACTGCCCCTCCTTTTGTGTGCTTTCTGCTTTGTGTCCTAGTGGCAGCACCTGTTTGTTTTCTACCCTAGGGCACACGGTGACACCCAACACTGCAGGAAGGCTCTGCACCGGGCTGTCCAGTGCACCAGTGACTACCCAGAGCACGTCTGTGAAGTGTTGCTCACCATGGAGAGGACTGAAGGTAGGGATCCTTGCCTCTCTACTCTGGCTTGGAGTCTGTAAGGACAGACTGTTTATGGCTACAGCCCCTCAAGTGGTGCACTGTGACTAGACTGTCACGTGGTACTCTCCAGTGAGAGCAAGTCCTCTCAAATCTTCAGATACAAGGGGTATTCTCCATCATATAGCTCTAGCACGGGGTTCTCATAATTCTTGGTGGCGGGGGCTGTCCTGTGCATTGTGGGGCCTTTAGCAGCATCCCTGGCCTTTCTCTACCCACTAGGCGCCAATAGCAATCCTCCCTGCCCCCAGTCATGACAACCAAAAATGTCTCCAGAGGTTGCTGAAAGTTCCCTGGGGGTCAGGATTATTCCATTTGAGAACTTCTGCTCAGGCACCATGCTACACCCACCATAGGGGTACAGACAAGCAGATGGCTACCTGTGCTTTTGGTTATGTGTGCATCACTTGCCAAATTTCAGAGCCTTAACATTAAGTTTCTAATAGGAAAATAGTGAATTTATACGTGGACATTGGTCTGGATTTTGGGTGTAAACCCCTCAGAACCTGAAATAAAACACCCAGGCAACAACAAATTACAAAATACCCCAACATTTATCATTTGAGTTCCTCTTAGAGTTCTTCAGTCTTAATATAAGTGTCTTGTACCTTTTGCATTAGAATGTTTTCATAATCTTTGCTAGGGAGAGCCCATAATAGATCATGTTCTAGTTTTCAGGTCTCTGAAGAGATATTTTAAACATACCTGGAAGTACTTGAAGTCTAAAACTTCAAGCCTATATAATAAAATCTTAAAATGGGGAGCTGACTCTAGTTCTTTTTTGTCTGATGGGAGAGATCTCTTCTGGAGTGCGGATAAATTAAGAAAGTCTTATATCCTTCAAAAACCTAAAATGTGAAAGTTTGCTTCTCTTTCTATCAAGGTACTTTAGAAGATTGGGATATAGCTGTTCAGAAAACCGAAACTCGATTAGCACGTGTTAATGAGCAGAGAATTAAGGTAATTATGCCGTTTATTTGGAGTCTTAGAGAATCTCTGATAACTATTCTGTTTGATATATCCTTGTCAAAACCGTTGAAGTCTTCCTAAAAAGTGTCTTTTATATAGAGAATATTACAAAATATTTGAATCAACATTTAAATCTATCCAGTATTACTTTTTAGATCGGCTTAAAACTTCAGCCCAACAATCCTTTTTTTATGTAGTAGGGGAATTTTGGTTCTAAAATATACTAGACAAGATGAAAAAGAATAAAAAGCAGTCTCAGCCCAATGATTGGAATACGAACACCACCAAATTAATTAGGGCCCCAGTTTGATAGATTATTTTTTGGGTGGATAATTACTGGGGATACTGTAAAACATACTGTGTACTTGAGAGACAGAATCCTAAGAAACTCAAAAAGCCCTGGCAGGGGAAAGTTGTGAGCGCTTCCTCTTGTTTTTCAGATCTCATCCTTTCACTTGGGTGATGAATTTCCCGTCCCTGTCCACTTTCATCTCTCTCCTCATCACAAGGCGGTAGAATTCATGTCATTGCTGCGTCCACTGATATGTCATACTCCCAATTTTCCAGGCTGTGGAGAAGGAAGCCGCCCTTGCCCAGCAAGAAGAAGAAAAGGCTGAACACCGGAAGAGGGCCCGGGCCGAGAAGAAAGCATTGAAAAAGAAGAAAAAGACCAGAGGTGCAGACAAGCGCAAAGCAGATGAGGATGATGAGAAAGAGTGGGGTGATGATGAAGAAGGTAAAGCTTTCCAGAAATTTTATTTTGGGACACCTCAACTTCCAGAGAAGTTGGAAAAACAGTATGAAGAACTTTTTTTCTTGAACCATTCGAGAACAAATTGCTAGCATGATGTCCCATCACCTTTTGCTGTCCCTGCCTACCTCTATGTCCTGTGCCAGGCACTGCCCTGCACAGACACTTGTCCAGCCACCTGGGCTCCACTCCCTACACTGCCCTGTTTGCCACCACTGCCGCCCGTGTGGTGCCCTCTTCGCCCTGCTCAGTCTCCCATACCCCCAGGTGTCCCTGTTACTGTCCCATGTATGGACATCCCCTTTTTTCCACTCAGGCTCCAGTATCCCATACCACTGCTGCAGCCCTACTCTGCATGGAACACCTGCCTTGCTTGCCCCGATCTGTGGTTTTGACTTGATAGAATTTTCCAACCAATGTTTCTGTCAACTCTGCAACTTCAGGATTGGGCAGGTGTGGGTCAGATTTATTTCAGCGAAGTCAGTCATGGTAAAGAATTGTCTCTAGACATTAAAGGACTCTGCATTTTCCTAGTGCAGAGTTGTCAGCCAGAAGGATATAGTAATGGAGTCATCATTAAGTTGATCTTTTTTGCACATCTTTTTGGGGCCTTCAGAAATGACTACCATAGCTCATTGTCCTTCAGAACTCCCAATTTAGCAGGGTAAGTCATATGACATGTGACTGCAGTGGTGTGTAATTGGGACTATGAGAGATGTAGGTGTGAATTGTGGGAGCCAAAGAAGGCACCAGTGGGTCAGTTCCCTGCAAGAAAGTTTGTGGGGAAGTGATGCATGCATTTTGGCATCTGGGGAGTGACTGTCAAGTGAAAAAGAAGGGGGAAGCCAGACACAGCCAGTATCAGCAAAGAGTGTAAGGCACAAAACAGCCTGGTATTTTCTGTGAGCAGCAGATAACTAACTGGGTTTGAGCCCTGGTTCATGTTGGGGGCCAGGTGCAGGGGTGATAAGGCTGAAGCAGCAGACGGGCCAGCTGGTTGGGCCCCACTCAGGGATGCTCTTGCATGCAGCATGCAGGGGTTAGACTTCATTGGGAAGCAGCCGAGAATTGATGGAAGGGTCTGGAAGTAGGTGGCCAGTGCCATTTGAGTTTCAGTATTGTCCCTCTGGAGGCAGTGGGGAGACTAGGTTGGAATAGAATGTTGTTATACTCTCTTAAAGGACACAAGACAATAGTAGAAGTTTTTAGAAACTGTAGACAGTTCGTAGTGCTTTCCAAAGTGTGGCCTACATGTGAAGCATACTTCAGACTCACAAGGTGCTTGTTTAAATGCAGGACCCCAAACCCTATCTTGCCCTTGCTAACCCAGGTTTCCTAGGAGAGGGGCCATCTGAACTTTGAGACCCACTGACCTTATACATAATTAAAAGTAGACAGCGAGGACCTAACATTATCAGTTCTACTTGATTTGGTCCACTTACCTGAATGTAATAGGGTCCAGAAAATAGTAGGACAAGCTAGGGGGCCAAAAAACTTGATAGAGGGTGTGGTGCGTGTATTTCGGTATGTGGAGAGAGGAGTGTTTATTGCTTGCAGTTATGGCAGACTAGCTATTTGTAGTGGGAAGGGTATGTATGTGGAACAGCTCACTACAGAGAAGACATACTTAATCGTTGTTGCTTTTCTTTTGACAATCTGTAGAGCAGCCTTCCAAACGCAGAAGGATTGAGAACAGCGTTCCTATAGCTGGAGAGGCACGAGACCTAGAAGCGGAAACGGGACTCTTTGGAAAAAGTGCATCCATAGATGTCGACCCTCCCTCAAAGCAGAAAGAGAGGGCGGCTGTCTTGAAGAGGGACGTGCCCAAGGTGCCCCACGACAGCAGCAAGGACAGCATCACTGTCTTTGTCAGCAACCTGCCCTACAGCATGGAGGAGCCGGACGTGAAGCTCCGGCCGCTTTTTGAAGCCTGTGGGGAAGTAGTAGAGATCCGCCCCATCTTCAGCAACCGGGGTGATTTCCGAGGGTATTGCTACGTGGAGTTTAAAGAAGAAAAATCGGCTCTGCAGGCACTGGAGTTGGACCGGAAGAATGTAGAAGGGAGGCCAATGTTTGTTTCTCCCTGTGTGGATAAGAGCAAAAATCCTGATTTTAAGGTATGTTTGTGGAAAAAAGAGTGCCTGTTTTGAAGGGTTGTTATAGACAGACTAAATATTTTTTTCGTGCAGCAACTAATATTTAAAATATGCATGGAATATCTGCACCCTGTTAAGGACTAAATTTCCACATTAAGTGGGGTCCATTCCAAGCTTGGTAATTGAGGTCTAACTCATGGCTTGGTCACTTCGAGCTTGCCTTAGTTGACAGGTGACCATAAAATTAGGAATTGTAATAATGGCTACTTTCCGTTGCATGCTTAGGAATGACAAGGAACTGTGCTAAATGTTTTACAAATTCGTTCATGGGATCCTCGTCCAAACTCTGAGAATAGCTACTTTCATTCTTGCCATTTTACAGAAGAGGAAGTGGAGGCTTTGAGAGGATAAGTGACTTGCCTAGGGTGACCCAGACCCAGTTAACAATGCCCAGCACCCAGAGTCGGCTCCGTTGTGCCTGGCTGGGACTGGCTGGAGTATGGTCTGTGTGCTGGGTTGTGCCTTGAGTCGTCGATTTCCGCCCCGCCTCCTTTTTTCCTGTAGGTGTTCAGGTACAGCACTGCCCTGGAGAAACACAAGCTTTTTATCTCGGGTCTGCCTTTTTCCTGCACTAAAGAGGAACTGGAAGAGATCTGTAAGGCTCATGGCACCGTGAGGGACATCAGGCTGGTTACCAACCGGGCCGGCAAACCAAAGGTCAGCGTCTGAGCGGATGGCATTTAGCCTTCTGAGCCTCGGACAAACCTCGTTCTTTGTTCAGGGAGTATTTGGTTCTAGAGTGGGTTCCTAGTTTGTCTGCTAAGAAACAAATGATAAGTTAACAGAAGGATAGGTACACTAGATTGTACTTGCATTTGGAGCCAGATTAACCTGTTTTTAGGTAACTGCACTAAAAGGAATAAAGTGTTTGGGAAAAAAGAGCTACCACGAATTAGCAGGGCGGAAGGAGGCACAGTGCGGAGCCCTAGCCTTGGGGACTTGGGGTGAGAGGCCGTCCTCTACAATCTCCTCCCTCTTGCCCAGACTCCTCCTTTTCACTGCATCTCCCAGCCGTTTCCTCAGGTCCTTCCACCAGGCTCACCATTATCATGTCCTCCCCTCTGGCCTCTTCTTAGCCTCTCGTTAAATCCTCTTTGGACCACATTTTGAGTAGTGTTGTTTAAGCACTAGTTACCTCTTCCCCTCGCCCTGCCCTTATCCAGGTTAATCGAATGTTAAAGAATATGAAATAAGGGAAGGCTGAAGGCTGCTCCCGTGTCCAGGCGACCTCATCTGTTTGCTGGATTTATACTGGCCTGTTTTTTTTTTTGGCTGGAGCCAAACACGAGATGTACTGAACCTAAAAAAGTTATCCGAAGTTATAGTTAGTTACAGAAAAAGGGAAGAAGAGTAGGGCAGGGAACTAAATTTGTAGACAGATGGTAGCGGTGGAGAAGGTCACCTATTAATGGGGTGCCTGCCCTGGCCTCCTGACCTGAAAGAGGAAGCTGCATCTGGCTCTGCAGTGCCTGACCTGGCTCTGGATATGGTCTCTTTCAGGGCCTCGCCTATGTGGAGTACGAAAATGAATCCCAGGCGTCGCAGGCTGTCATGAAGATGGACGGCATGACTATTAAAGAGAACGTCATCAAAGTGGCTATCAGCAATCCCCCTCAGAGGAAAGTTCCAGAGAAGCCAGAAGCAAAGAAAGGCCCAGGTGGCCCCATGGTGCTGCGGCAGATATATGGAGCGTAAGTGTTTGTGCGCTAGCCAGTGCAGACTTTGCCTGGGCCAGCACCATGATGAATTTGTTTCCTGTCAGTACAGCACGTTAGGACAGAAAGCCGGGTCCTGCTGTCCACTGTACTCAACAGAGGAGGGTGATACAGAGTATAAGCCTAGAAGTGAAACCTTTCTTGGTGTTTGCCAATTTACACTTGTGATTTATTTAAGGTCAGATTTTCATCAGGCATTGATTACTTTAAAATCCTCTTTGCCAGGTGAATCCATATGTTTAAAACAAAACTTGGCAACTGTATGCTTGCTAGGGTAATGTGCAGCTCTGGCTGTCATCACATAAAAGCTATGTCTTTATTTGATAGGGATGACAATGCGAAATTGTGAGGTGATTTGGTGAGGTCTGAAAGATTACAGCCATGTTTATCTACCCTATGGGTGACTACATTGCACAGGTTTGGTCCTTGCCAAAATGGGGAAAAGGCCAAGTTAAAGTGATTTTTTACCTACTAGTCAAAGTCAAGGAAGCTTAGGCATTGTCTTATCATTCTTATTTTTTTTTACTTTTCACCTTTTAACTTTAAGCGATTTAAGACTCTCCTGGTTTATTTTCACAAATAAAAGGGTTATAAATTGGTGCTTTGAAAGGGTACATTCAACATTTGCTCTTCCAGGCGGGGCAAAGGAAGGACCCAGCTTTCTCTGCTGCCTCGCGCCCTGCAACGCCCAAGCACTACGGCAGCTCAGGCGGAGAATGGCCCTGCCCCAAAGCCAGCGGTCACCACCTCAGCTGCCACTGAGGCTCCCAAGATGTCCAATGCTGATTTTGCCAAGTTGCTTCTGAGAAAGTGAACGGGACTCTAAGAGAAGAGAAATCCCTTACTTCATGCTGGCCAGGAAGCCCACCAGTCATCCAGCCGTACTCTGGGTATGGAAGGGCCTGGGGCAGCGCCTGCACCCACGTAGTTTTCTCTGGGTTAGACAGAAAGGAAAATGGTGTCCAAGAAAGAGGCTTTAAGTGTTCCCTCATATTGAGGGCAACAGGAGGAAAACAGTCACTCCACAGGTTGGGCACAGGGTGTAGTTTCTCAGATTTTTTTTTTTGTCTTTTAAGAGTGAGAAATGGAAGTGAAACTTGAGCACATTCTTTTGAGATCCACTTGTCCAAATGTTTTCGGCCAACTCTGCCCCTTTTTATAAGACAGTTCTCTTACACTCTGCATAGCACATATGCTCATCACTCTTAATTTTTAAAAGACAAAAATGGCAGATGCTAGTAATTCACCGGAATGGCCTATTTTAGTAAAGGGGTGGGGATAAGGGAAGTCACAAAAAAATTTGATGGATTTTTGTTCAAGGGGGCTGTGCGTTTTTATATTATGTATTTGTAAATGACATGTCAACCCCTTATGTTTCATAAAAGCAGAATATTTGTGACATTTGTTTTATATAGGAATGTGTGCCATCTGCTGTGGACCATTTTCTTTGCCTAGTGAGTAGTTGACTGTGTTGTCTAAATATTGAGTTTCAGTCCTTTGGTTTTGTTTAAATACCACGTCAAGTGCAAACTTAAATTTTCCCCATTTAGCTTTGTCTATTAAACTGAGATTCTCTTAAAAACTTCTTGTGGAATGGTACTCAGCTGTACATTTACATATGGCTGTATTTTGAAATGGGTATACCTTGCTTTACCTAATAGATGTGTAAATAGAACTTTTCTAAGTCAAATCCTATTGTTGCCTTTAAATCTTTTCAGCTGCGATGTGTCTTCAGTTTTAAAACTTCAGTTTATCAGTTTGACCCTCTAGCTTTTAAGTTTTACCCCTCATTTATCAAATATTTCTTGCTTTGAAAGCGACACTGTCAATTCAGTAGGGAGAACTTCCTTTATAAAGATGCTCTGCAGAAAAATGGGATTCTTTCAAATGTGATGGAAATCAACTCATTTATGTTTTGTAAGTTTTTGTGTCAGGCTTCACTACTTTTTTAAACATTTTTTAATGGAAAATTTTAAAAAGAGAATGAGATAAACCCCTTATGTGCCTACCATTGAATGTCAGCGTTTCTCACGTCATAGCCCATTTCCTTTATCTCTACTTTCCATACTATTTTGAGGGATACCCCAGATATCATAGCACTCTTCAGTAATATTGTAGTAAGTGGCTCTAAGGGATAAGGACTTAAAGGCCATAGTTTTAGCATTATTCTTGAAAACATTAGCAGTAATTCGTTTTCTCGTTTCATAAATGTCAGTTCCCCCTGTAAGTTATGATTAGTTGATAACTTCTTAAATCTTTTAATCTGTAGGTCCCCCCTCTACCTTGTCTTTCTCTTTTTTTGCACAAAAACAAAAATTTTTTTGTTTGGAGTAATCTGAATTAAATTCAAGCAGTGGCTATTTCTCATCTCATAAATAGTCATAAAAAACCATGTTCTCTAGAATGGCCACTCTCCTGCCGAAGCCTGTTCTGTGGATGAGGATTTGGGACAGTTGGGGACCGACACTGAAGAGCCATGAATATTTCCTTATCAATCTAGATTCAGGCATTTTTACTCTTTGCTTACTTCACATTTCACTGTTTTATTTTCTTGTTGTTGGCCAGTTCTCTGACTTTACTTCATAGTCTCAGATGTTAACATAGGCTTGTAACAGAGCTGAACCTTTTCAGACTTGAGCAGGATCCAGTTTTGGTTTGGGGTGTTGACTGTTCTGTAAGTGGATTTTCAGGAATGACTGGGTTTATGTGTTTTCCCCAGAAAATCATGAACTCATGGTAAGTAGAAACATGAAAAACTATTTCAGTTACTTGAGTCTTACTTAAAAGTCAGTGATCTATTCCTTTCAGCGTAGGTAGGCAGCTTACCCAACTAGTTCTGTCTGGTGTTCCTGTTGAAAGTACTGTCTTGGATCTGTTTCACTGCCAGAATAATAATAGGGCTAAGGTTTTGAAAATAATCTCCTCTGCATCCTTCTGACAAATGGATTATCTCTTGAATAAGACAGCAAAGTCTTAGGCATTTATTAAATAAAATACTTTATTAGAGTCAGTTATTTGTTAAAATAATATCCTTCACATATAGCTAAAGTGCCAATTTCTATAGTACAAAGCAAGCACTCTGTCAGGCCTCCTTGTTGTGCTTATAAAACCAAGACAATAGAAGAGTTAAGGTTTAAGAAATACCTTATGGCAGGATACAAATATGAAAATATTTTCTATAAAGGCTTGAATAACTATCACGGGGCCATTTCATATACATTTACACTTATTTTCCTTAATCTTTCGGAAAACCACTCTGAGATTATATAATTAGGTAACTGTAAACACTTGCTACATAAGAATAGTGACCTCATTACTATCAGTATCTGAATTCTCAAACCAGAGAACACCCTGTATATATTCACCATCATTCAGATACCGACAAAGTGCAGTACAGTGTTAGACATCATGGACTTTGTCCCTGGAAGAGAAACCTAAAGATTTCTGACCATTCTGACTCTTAAGTAGCAGCAGTTATGTTGGCACCTGTGCCTTATATGATTGGAAGAGAAGATTCTACTTCCACAGAATGACAACTTGGCCATATTACATATAACATTCTATAAGTTGCTAGAAAAATAAGGCTACTCCAAGGCAATCTGTTCTGCTTCCCTGAGGGGATGCTGGACAGTACAGTGGCTGTGGGACGTGTGGGGGTCAGGTCAGTAAGTAGATAAAGCTGAACAACAAAAGGGACATGTCCTAGCTCTGGTCAGAGATTTTCTGTGGTTCAGTGGAAACTGGTACTCTTCATTCATTGTCAAAAATGCTTATTTGGTGTTGATGTGGCATCTGTTTTCTTAGATCTGTTCCTTAACATTGACCTACAGAAGACATTAAACTCAGAGGATGGTGGGTAAGGGCAGACTTGCCCACTTGGACAGTATTTGATTTGCAGTGATTCAGTTGTTCGGTGAAACCCCAGAGAACTTTTAGACTAAAACATCTGGTCTGAGTTGCTGCAAATGAAATGAGAGAAACAGTGATAGAGAAAGAAAACTAGGTTGGCCACTCCCCTATTCTTAAAATAGTCTCGATATGGAAAACTAGCCTAGTTTGCAAACTGTGTGGCTCAAATACTCTTCCTTGAAATAAGCAGGGTATCAAACTAGAAATGTTTCAACATTCATATCTCGGAAGTTTGCTCTACTACTACGAATTAGTTACAGCACTAATCTCTTTGTAGGGGAACAAAATCCTCTAAGAAAGAAAGCTTTCAGTCATTTCTCAAAATTGGACCAGGTTCTTCCCAGGAGTGCTGACTTCCCAGGTAGAGTCACAGAACCTCGGAGCCCGTTTCAAAGAAAGACTTGGAGGAGTTAGTCCTTGGGCTCTGGAGCTCGTCCTACAGCTGTTGGCCTCTTCTCCACCTTAGTGCAAATTCTACTCCAGAAACTGTTCTGGTCACACAAGCACTGGTGCCCCCAAAGCCTGCTGGGACCACCACATGAACAGGGGCCACCAGCACAGAGAGCAGATATCTTACATTTCCTAGCTCAAAAGAAAATAAATAACTTGGCTGAATTATAAGTTATCTTATAGACAAGGCTTAATAATTTAGTTTTTTTCTTTAAAAAACATTTGGAGGTAAAGAATATTTAAGTCCCTTATCTATCTCCTTTTGCTTTGAGAGATGACAAGGTTTCTAGAAATGATCAGTTTCTTTGATTTTTTTTCTTCTCCTGGATGTTCCTTGTCACCAAGGGAGGATTTAGAGGGTTAAGGTTTCACAGGTAGTGTCTCCTTGAACCCAGAGTGGTTGGGTTTGGCCTCTGGCAGCGCCACTGGATATTCTGTTGTGGCGAAGAGGAGGGTGTCCAGAGTGGTCTCTGTACACTTGGCAATGAAACGGATGAATGGCCTCACGTCGCCTTCGTTGGCGACTTCTAGTACATGGTAATACTCAGATCTTTGCTCCTTAAGGATGGTGATGGGTGGGTAGCCTGCCTGCATTAGGATGAGGTTCATCAGCAGGCGTGAGGTCCTTCCATTGCCGTCGATGAAAGGGTGGATGTAAACGAGTTTATAATGGGCCAAGGCTGCAAACTCGACAGGGTGCAGATTCATGGCGTCCTCGGAATTGAGCCACTGTATGAACTCCTGCATCTGCTTTTCCACATCTTGAGGATGGGGAGGGATGTGGTGGCCCACAAGGACCTGTGTTGTCCGAAACCTTCCAGCTTCCACCGGATCTACATATCCCAGCACTCGCCGGTGGATCTCCAACACGTCGCTGATGGTGACAGACCCGATGCGGGAAACCAGTGTGGTGTTGATGTACTTCATTGCTGCGTGCATGCCAATGACCTCGTTCTGCTCCTCTAGGCTTTTCCCTGGCACAGCATAGCGGGTCTCCAGGATGTGCCTGATTTCTGAGAGGGTGAGGGTGTTGCCTTCGATCGCAACTGTGTGGTAGATGTGATGGTAGTATGTTTCCTCCATGACTCTTCGCAATGCCGAGTTGCCCTTGGGGATGGACATGACCTTCTTCACTTTGCTGTCGATGATGCTGAAGTACCTCTGGTCGATCTCCTCTACCAGTGGCAGCGTCCGGTCTCGGTTGACCAGGGCTTTCTCATGGTAGGGCGAAATGGTCAACGCTCTGGTGTACAAGTAATCTGCCTGGATGATGTCCTTGTCTTCTTCCGAGAAGATGCCAAACTCGTTGAGCGCATCCACAAAGTCTGGGTCCATCTTGAGGGCGTGCAAGAAGAGCTTGTGGGCTTTCTCCCGCTTGCCCTGGCGTTTCATTTCCAGGGCTTGGTTCAAAGCTGCTTTAGCTTCCAAGTTAGCAGCTAGAAAAGAGCCAAAGAAGCACTGTCAAGAAGGGCAGGCAGTGGCAAAGGATGTCCAAGTGAGCTGTCAACTGTGCTAGGCCCCAGAGGAAGCCATGGCCTTGGGGGCTCGTTCCAGCCATGCTGTTTGTGCTCTTCAGTGTGCCTAGGACCACTACATTTATGGGTGTGTTTGTTCCCCACAGCCCCATGGGGCGGTAGGTTGTTAATTGTCCACTTGTCCTCAGAGCCATTCTCTGTACCCTAGGAGGCATCACTTGATGCCCTGCCTTCTGATGGCCATAGTGAGTGGATGTATTCCTCTGTACCCACAGCTCTCATCTCACGGCCCTTCCTGTATCTTCTCTGGCTCTTGGCTGTTCTGGGGATCCATCCTCATGGTGCCTGCTCTGCCCCTGCCCTTGCCCCTGTTCCTGTAGGCCAGGCTGTGAATAGCTCCCCACTGGTATTAGCCTCTGAGGCATTCCCATCTCTAGGCCTTTCTTTAATTCTTTTAACCTATTGCTTCTCAGCTGGACCCTACCAACAACCAGTCTTCCTTTTGCCAGCCCTCCACTGAGTCAGTGTCAGCAACACATAATGGACTGGTTTTAGTTCAAGTGTCCCAGGCTCTCCTACCCTCTAGTCTTGGCCTGGAGCACTCTCCCCTTGTTCCTGTTCCCTTGGGTCACTCTTTTCACTCAGGCATCCCCTCCTCCAGGGAGCCTTCCTGTTGTGTGCCTGCAGCCCCTTTTCTCCCTTATCACCACACTAGTGTCTCTCTGTCACCTGTCAGCTTGCTTAGGTTGGGATCTCAGGGCAGACTTCTTTGAGACCCTGTGCCCTGCACACAGGACACTCTAATTCATTGATTTAACAAGTGTGGAGGACAGTGACGTCAGCATCGTGGCGGAGTGTAGACTTCATTGCTCTTCCCCTTAAATTTACAAGTTGGACAACTGTAACTCAACAAAGGATCCCCTGCTTAACACAAACACACCTGAAAGATCCATGCATTGGAACACCTGAAGATGGATGTCCTGGAAGGAGTAGGGGGGGGCGGGATGGGGTAAGGACAAAGATGAGGCTCGGCATCCACTGGCAACAATGGAGAAGCTGGGCTGCAGCCTTCACAGTACAGCCTGGATTGTAAAAGGGGCAGAACAGTTTCTCTCTGGTAAAAGGTCTCTCTCTTCCTAGCTTCCCATGGAGGCAAGGCCAGATAAATGTGGCTAGGAAGTCTTATACAGCACAGTCATGCCAACAGCTTCTGCTGGTGGCGGTGGAGGTAGTGGGAAGTGGAGCCGTGAGATCATGGACTTGCTTCCCCTACCCCAAATACCCCGGCAGAGCATAGGTGGTAGTGGTGGGGGGAGGGGGGGGAGAGAAATGAAAACAACATATCAAAAATTTGGGGATGCAGCAAAAGCAGAGCTAAGAGGGAAGTTTACAGCATTACAGGCTGTATTACAGCATTACAAGAAACAAAATTCGCAATCTAAAATCACACCTTAAAGAACTAGAAAAAACAGCCTGAAGTTGGATCAAAGGAAGGAAATAAAAATCAGAGTGGAAATAAATGAAACAGAACAAAAAGACAATAGAAAATATGAAAGAGCTTGTTCTTTGAAAAAATCAAAATTGACCAATCTAGCCATATTTACTGAGGAAAAAAAGACGACGCACAATCAGAAAGGAAAGACGAGAAGTTAAAATGGACGCCTCAGAAATACAAAGGATTGTACAATAATACTAAGAAAGGCTATATGCTACCAGACTCAATAACCTAGAAGAAATGGACAGATTCTTAGAAATATACAACTTTCTAAGCTGAATTATAAAGAACTGGAAAACCTAATAAGACCCATTTCTAGTAAGGAAATTGAAATAGTAATCAAAAACCTCCCAAAAAAACAAAAGTCCAGGGCCAGATGGCTTCACTGGTGAATTCTACTAAACATTCAAAGAAGATTTAATATCAATCCTAAACCTCCTCCAAAAAATAGAAAAGTAGGGAATACTTGGTAACTTATTTGACAAGGCCAACATTACCCTGATACCAAAACCAGGCAAGGACAACACAAAATCACAGGCCAGACTCTCTGATGAACATTAGATGCAAAAATCCTAAACTAGCAAATCGAATACAATGCATTAAAAGGATCATACATCAAGATCGAGTGGGGTTCATTCCAGGGATGCAAGGATGGTTCAACACTGCAAATCAATGTGAAATACCACATTAACAAAGATAAAAATCATATTAACAAATGCAGAACAAGCATTTGACTAGTTACAAAATCCATTTATGATTAAAACACTCAATAAAATAGGTGTAGAAGGGAAGCACTTCAACTTAATAAAAGACCATATATGACACTCTCAGCTAATACACTCAATGTTGCAAAGTAGATATCTTTTAAGATCAGAAACAAGACCAGGATACCCTCTCTTGTCACTGTTCTTCAACATAGTACTAGAAGTCTTTGCCAGAGCAATTACACGAGGAAAAGAAAGGGCATCTAAACTGAGAATGAAATCAAACTTACTATTTGCAGATGATATGGTTCTATATACAGAAAACCCTAAAGACTCCACCAACAAACTTAGAAATAACAAAATTCAGTAAAGTTGTAGGAAACAAATCTGCTGTATTCCTGTATACTAAGAATGAAACAATGGGAAGCGAAGAAAACAATATCATTTACAATTGCAACAAAAGATAAAATACCTAGGAGTAAACTTAACAAAGGAGGTGAAGGATCTCTACACTGAAAATTACAAGACATTGTCGAAAGAAATTAAAGAGGACACAAAGAAATATAAAGATATTCTGAGTTCATGGACTGGAAGAATCAACATAGTTTTGCCCATATTTCCTAAAGCGATATACAGATTCAATGCAATCCCTATCAAACTCCTAATGGTATTTTTTTTTTTTATATTTATATTTTCTTTACTTTGCATGTTGGGGGAGGGAGAAGTCGAGAGTTGGTGCTGTGGAATGTGGGGAGCAGGAGGAAAAAGAAGCCAAGGGAGGACATTTATTCTTTTCTTTCCCACCCCGCCTCCCAAATCCCTTCAATTTATGGAACCACAAAAGACCCCAGAAATAGCCAGGCAATCCCAGGGAAAAAAAAAAAAAACAGAGGCATCACATTCCCTGACTTCAGACTATATTACAGAGCTACAGTAATCAAAACAGTATAGTATTAGCAGAGAAACAGACACACAGACCATTGGAATAGAAATGAGGGCCCAGAAATAAACCCAAACATATATGGGCAACTAATTTTCAACTAAGGAGCCAAAAACAGCAATAGAGAAAGGAAAGGCTCTTTAATAAATGGCATTGGGAAAACTGGAAAGCCACATGCAAAAGAATGAAACTAGACTGCTGACAAAAATTAACTCAAAATGATTAAAGACTTGAACATAAGACCTGAAGCAATAAAATACATAGAAGGAAACATAGGCACTAAACTTACAAATCTTGGTCTCAGAGAAGTTTTTGTGAACTTGACCCCAAAGGCAAGGGAAGTAAAAGCAAAAATAAATGAGATTACATCAAACTAAAAAGCTGCTGCACAGCAAGAGGGACCATCAAAAAAACAAAAAGGCAACCAACTAAATGGGAGAAGATATTTGAAAATGACACCTCTGATAAGGGGCTGATATCCAAACTATATAAAGAACTCATACAACTCAACAACAACAACAAATCTGATTAAAAAATGTGCAGAAGACCTGAACTGACACTTTTCCAAGGACGACATACAGCCAACAGATATATGAAAAGATGCTCAACATCACTCAGTATAAGGGAAATGCAAATCAAAACCTCCATGAGATATCACCTCACACCTGTTAGAATGGCTGTTATCAGCAAGACAAGATATAACAAGCATTGGAGAGACTGTGGAGAAAATGGAACCCTCACACATTGCTGGAAGGAGTGTAAATTGGTGCAGCCACTAGGGAAAACAGTATGGAGGTCCCTCAAAAAATTAAAAATAAAGGTGCTACTGGACCCAGCAACCCCTCTTCTGTGTATCTACCAGAAAAATTTGAAAACATTTATTTGTAAAGATATATGTATCCCTATGTTAACTATGTTAAGTATTATTTATAATAGCCAATACATTTAAACAACCTAAGTGTCCTTTGACGGATGACTGGATGAAGATGATGTGGTACTTATATACAGTGGAATACTACTCAGCCATTAAAAGATGAAATATTGCCATTTGAGACCACGGATGGATCTTGAGAGCATGCTAAGTGAAATAAGTCAGATGTTAAAGGGCAAGAATCTTATGTGGGATATAAAGCAAAAAGCAACAAATTAACACATAAAACAAAAAAAAGCACACAGATACAACAGAATGGTGATTACCAGAGAGGAAGGTAGTTGGGGGGAGGATGAAGAGAGTAAAAGGGGTCAAATATGTGGTGACGGAAGGAAACTAGACTTTAGGTTGTGAGCACACAAGAGAGTATACAGATGTCATAAAGTTGTACACCTAAAATTTGTTATTAACTAATGATACCCCAATCAATTAAAAAGTGTAAACACAAATTATGAATAGATAAATAAAATGTAGCATAATCCAAAAATAAAAGCACTGAGGACAGACAGTCATTCTGTCTTACCTGGAGAGGCCTTGGTCTTGACCACCAGCAGTGCTGCATGCTTGGAGGTGACACTGAGTTCTGTGGATGGGCTGGTGCACTTGGTGGTAGCATGCTGTGCCCTGTCCAACTTGCTCCTGAGCAGATAGAAGCCTTTGAGCAACGCCAAACACTGCTCCTCCATGGCCCCCAGAGGCAGCAGCAGGGCCAGCAGGGACCCCAGCACCATGCTCAGCAGCATCACCCACAGGAAGCGGCCCCAGACTGAGACCCATTTTGGTTCAGTCACTGCCATCACTGAAGCCATCAACATGAGTGTCATCTGGACTCAGGGGTGGGCCCCTTGCACATATCCACAGTTGTCTGAGAGAGTGCTGGATCTGCAAGGAACCAAGAGTTGTAGGAGATGAAGTAGGGGAAGTAATATGTTTAGGATACGTTTCTGATTCCAGGTAGGGCTTGGAAACCCCCACGCCTCTTAACTATGACCAGGAGGTAGGGGCAAGCAAAGAGTGGATATAAATGAGGAGGGGCCAGCCTGGAAGGATTTGGTGCCACGTCCAGAGTGGTGTGACTGAAAAGCAATGCTGCCGCTGCCCAACATTTATTAAGCACTTAACTGTGTGCCAGGTCCTATGCTATGCACTAAAGACCTACGCATACTATCTCCTGCAGTCTTCAACAGTAACTGATGCTATCATCACCCCACCCTCCAGATGAGGAAACAGGTGGAGAGAGGTGAAGTCCCTTGCCTGAAGTCACCCAGTGAGCAAGTGACAGCCTTAAGACTTGAATTCAGGATCCCATGGCTCTAAAGTCTCCCGCTTCACCACAAATTCTGTGCTCTCTGACACCAGACACTGGGTGTCTGGGGGCACAAATACCGAACACACACACAGACACGCACATCCAGACACCCACCCAGATTGGCTAAGGCAGTTTTAAGGCCCATTCTTTGATAAGCATAAGCACAACTGTTTGGTGTCCTAATTTACTGCCATATGGGGGGCCATCTCTTCTTGCCCTCACCCTGATATTAACCACAATGCTGATGATCCCTTCTCTGGCCTTCCTTTCCTGGCCTGTCCAGCAGGATGCTGTCTAGAGTCCAGACAGTCCAAGCATCTCAAAATCTCAGGGTGTGGGCCAGAGCGGCTGACCACTTGCCCTCTGTGACAGTGTACATGTGCTTGGGGCTGGCACTGGGAGTGGAGGGGCCAGGTATGTGAGCCCCATTATGCTATCAGTAGCATTTATTGGGCAACTATGTTGTGCTGAGTACTGAGCTGAGTACAAGCTATACATTATCTCACCCAACCCTCGCTACCCCGAGAAGGCAAGCTACTCCAGCTCCAAGAGAAACAATGCAGAGACAGATAAGTCAATTCCCAGAAGGCCCACAAACAGGTATCAGGAATCCCCCGTGCGTCTGAGTTCAGAGTGCGTGGGACTTCACATCTATTTTGTAAGCAGTGCCTGTGCACCTGCTCCGGGCTGCTCCTGGTGCTAGGCCACCAAGACCCAGAAATGGTTGATTAGGTTTCTGATCGCTCAGGGCTCTGAGTCTAATGGGGGAGCCTGACACGATGATACAGAAATAGCTTGGTACGTGCTCTAATGGGCGAATGCTTGGCGTGCTTTGGGGGTACGGATGACGGTGTGCACCCAGGTGATTAGTCCAGGAGGTCTGGGCGCGCTTCCCGAAGGACGGGCTCCCCGGCGAGGTTGGAGTTCGTGGGTGACGCGGGTGTGTGCCCAGGAGGAAGTGCGTTCTGGAAGGCGCGAATCTCTCACCCCTCATTAGAACAGGAAGGGGGAAACTGAGGCCCACAGAGGCGAAGGGACTGGATTAAGGTTACTCTGGGGAGCTGCCCTCTTCCGAACCCCGCCCTTGGGCTCGCTGCCCTGTCGCACCCTCCCCAGCTCGCTCCTTCTGAGACCCTCGGGTTCGACCCCTCCTCACCGCACACCGTTGCCAGACCCTGTGGCCGTCTTCCCCGCATTCGCAGGCTCCGCAGCGCCGGCTGCCAGGACCTCTTCCGTCACCGACCTCTGGCCCCGCCTTCGGCGACTCGCCATTGGTCGGTCCGCCACCGTCGTCTCGGCGGATTGGCTTTCTGCACTGGTCCGCCCTTCGCATTTCCGGGTTCTTGCGTCGGTGTCGGCTTCCCGGGGTAAGACTCGCCGTGGGCCACTTCCATTGGTTAGCTCTTGCGTTTGTCTCGTGCCCGCAGCAGCCAATAAAGGACATGAGGGGCGGGACCTGGGCGACTGGCTAGAGTAGCAGGTGCGAAAACCCCCCCGGCGGATGCTGTTTTGGGGCGCATAAGGTGCAGGCAGGCGAACTCGGAAACTCGCAGTTCTGGCCTCTTGGAGATGCTACCCTTCTTACAGGTCTCATTAGGGCGCATCTTTCCTGGCCTCAGTTTCCTTAGGTGTAAAATGAAGATGCTGATGGTTTGCATCTCTTTACCCTGTTAGTCTGACTTCACAGCGGGGTTCTCATCCTCCACCCTGTGCTACCAGGGCTGCATTCTTTCTCCTTTCTCTCGCCTTCTCTCTCTTCCTCCCTGACTTTTAAATTTGGATCCTTCAGAGAAGGGCCTGGCTGCTTCTTTTGGCTTCCCAGAGAAAGAGAGAGGATTTTATCTTTATGCAGAGAGCTGAAGTCTCCATCTTAATTCTCAAATATTGAACAAGACGTCCACAACGTGCCCATAAATGATAAGCATTAAAATATTATGTCAACCGCTGGTCTTTGGTGTCAATTCAGTGCCAACAGGAGTCCCCAGTTTGGGCTGTGGTGAAGGGGGAGACTATTTAGTGAAAATAGCTTAATCACAAAACAGCATAACTCTGGGGCAACAGATTGTGAGGCCGCCCGAGAGAGGCATCATCAGTGTGGCAGCTCAGCCCCAGAGTGGCAGCTCCGCTTCTGTCTCGTAAGCCAACTTTGGTGTTAACAGCTCAGCTCCCACCCTGCTGCAGAAGGCCTAGTGTGCTTCAAGACCTGACCTCCTCCAAGACACACATTCTTCTTGGAAGCCATTCTGAGGTAGTGGTTGTGGGTGTCACCACTGGGGCCACAGAACCCTAGGTTCAAATCCTAGCTCTGCCATTTGCAAACAGTACATTTTGCAAGTGACTTCACCTTGCTTATCCCGTTTGCGTTTCTGTAAGATGAGGTAATGTGATGACAGTACATCCTCATAGGGTTTTGTGTGAGGGCAAAGTGAGATCCCATGTGTCTGGCACAGAACAGACACTTGATAGCATCTGCTGTTGCAATTTTTTCCAGGAAAGACACCAAGCCATTGTTCTTTTATTTGTTATCTGCAGAAGAACCTGTCAGAGCTCCAACTACTGGAGAGAGACCCCATTGCCATTTTGTAGGTCTCAGTCTGATTCCAGTTTAGGGGAGCCACTGACCTATAGCACAAAAGGAAGTGTCCAGGTACAGGCCACCAGAGGTGTGCTGTCATGAAAGAGACCATGGGGGGACATTGTGAGGTGAGGAACCAAACAGTTTGGCCCTTGCTGGTGGGTTCCCTGTTTATAACTTGTAACTAGTCCTCAATTTCCCCAAATCCAAGCCCTTGGCATGGAGAATGGCACATGGTAGATGCTTGAGAAATTTTATTGACTTGAATAAGAAATATCTGAAGCAGGACCAACGATGGAGGATGGTGATTACTTCTGGGGCTTCTTGTTTCTGTCTTTTGAACAAAGATCTTGAACATTGTTCTTTCAGAGTCCCTTGAATTTATCTTCTAATGGTCTAAGCAGTAATATAAAAACCTTCTGCAGAGGAGGGCCTGCTGTGAAACCAGCTAATTATGGGGGATGGTTGGAGTGGAAAGCAGTGGGGCTTTGGGGTCAGACAGATATGTGTTCAAATGCAGGGCCCACTGCTTACCAGCTGCGTGACCTTGAGTAGGTCACTTATCTCCCTGGACTGGATATGATAGGGTTTGTGGACTTCTGTTCCCTCCCAGGCATAAGGTGATGTAATCATCACTTTTAAAGACCCTATGCCATATCTAGTCCTTCTTGGAATGCCAGTGTAAACTCTTTAATGACTTTAGGTCATGATAGCAAATCTAGAAGCTCACAAGAACTCTTAGTAAAACTGCCTGGGAATGAGATAATAGGGAGAGGTGGGAGTGTGGAGACTATGAGGCACCTGTCTTGTCCAAAGTGGGTAGGAGTTTCTCAGTTCTAGCCTACATTTATTATTCTGGGGTGCAGTCCAAAAGTTGACAGCTTTTCCAATTTTTCAAAAGCAATTTCAGGCCTAGATTTTAAAGTAAAATCTCCAGATTTTTAAACAGTTGGCATGTTTTCCTGCCGGCTACAGAGGGCTGCCAGTTCCCTGCTTAAAGGCTTTTAAAATGGACAGGAGATGGTGGCAAGGCCAAGCAGAAAAACACAAATGACTCTCAGCAAATGATTGCACCACTGTCTGTGGACACCAGGGGGCAGTAATTCTCCTGGCATCACTTTCCCCATTCAATCCCCATTGTCGGGAGAGCACACTCAATTTTCTTTCTCTACTTTGCATTCCGCTGTGTTAAATGCATGAAAAATATGGTCCCTGAAGCGATATTGAAAAGTTGGCTTTCTCCGTCTTAAGTATACTGTATTGGGTAGAAATTGCCTCCCCATGGCCCATGGAGGAATTTTCTAAAAGTTTACCTTGACAGTTGACAAAGAACTGGAAAGTGGCTGCATGGGAAATGTGTCCATTATGCAAAACAAAACAAAACAACACAAAACAAAACAAAGAAAAACACTTGTGCATCTTTAAGAAACAGCTTTCAAGCATTTCTTACTGGCAGAGTCAGAGCCGATTGCTTAGGAAACACAAAACTCCCCAACTTGAGGCTATACTGCACTGGGATGGCTCCAGAATGACTCAACTTCATTTAAAAGAAAATATACCATACCTGTTCTCTCTCCCTTCACTCCCATGTTCCTCTCCTTTCCCAGCCTGCTTGGATATGTTTTTTTTTTCTCCTAACTTAAAGCTGCTGCATAAGAGGCCCCAGCAACCCTTCTCTCTGACTAATGGTTAATCCTCATGACACATACCCAGTGGAGTCAGGCCCAGGTTCTGAGGCACCCCCAAGAGACAGAGTTTTGGGGACCCCGTGTGGGTATCCCTGAGCTGATGGCTCATGCTCTGGACTCAGGGTACACATGTCATACAGTGTCAAATTGATTTTCACCAATCTGTTAACGTCTCAGACATGCAAATAAGTGTTTTCCGAGCAAATTATTCGGGGAAGTGATATTTCTTACTTTCAAAAAATTAAACATAACTGCTTTTTTTCTTGTTAAATAATCAACGATTTCTTTAAAGCAAGACAGGATCATTATAGATATAATAGAAGGCACAAATAAATAAGAAGAAAAAATACCCATGTACAACGTGCTAGATATTTTTCTATGCCATCTATTTTTAAATTGTGAAATATTTCAGACATCCAGAAGGCATAGCTAATACAATGGGTACCCATGTGCCTGCCACCCAGTTTAAGAAATACTAAATACTGTGTCATATTACCAACACACCAAAGCTCTCCAGCATCTTCTCCCCTTATCACATTCCCTTCTCTCCCTCCCACAGGTAACGACCACCTTGAAGTTGATGCCTATTGTATCCATGCATGATCTTTTGCTTTTACCCATATGTATATATTCCTAAATAATATATAGCAATGTTCTGCATATTTTCACGCATTATATATACTCTTTGTATCTTTCTGCATTTTTTGTTGGTTCAGCATTATATTTTAGAGATTTATATACATGTTGATACACATAGTTCTGGTTCATTAATTTTGCACTGCTGTGTAGTATTCCATTTACAGTTTATTTCTCATTTACCTATTGATGGGCTTTGGGATCATCTCCAATCATTCCCTATTATAAACAGCACTGCAGTGAAATTCCCATCTGATTTTTTGGCACATGTGTAGCGGTTTCTCTAGGTCAGAGTTTGTCAAAGAATCATCTGAGGAGCTTTTAAAAAAACACTCATAGTTGGGCCCACTCCAGACCAATAAAGTGCTCTAACTTTTTTGATCCCCTTGTATCTTGGCTATAAGTGGAAATAATTGTACCTGTCACGTTATCTCATTATTAGTAGTGGTAACTACCACTTATTAAGCATTTAATGTGTACTAAGTAATTTATATGTATTATTTTGTTGGATGTTTATAACCATGCAATGAAGTAGATATAATTAAACCCACTATATGGAAGGTGAAAATGAGGTGCAGAGAAGTTAGGTAATTAACCTGAGGTCATACAGCAAGCAAGAGGCAGAGCCAGGGTTCACAACCAGTCTTTCTGACTCAAAACGTATGATTTTAACCACTATGAGACCTAACGATTTTAGAGCTGAGAAGTTATACTTTAATTCCTCAGTTTGGCAGGTGGGAAAACTGAGGTGGATGGAGGGCAAGGTCAGAGCCAGGACAGCAATCCAGGTCTCTAGACTCCCTAGTCATCAACACATCAATTTCTTATGTAAAAGTATTTTGGGGAAGGGAGTGAGGAGCAAGGAGGGAAAAATCTTAATAAAGCCATCTTTTCTTCTCAAGACAATTTCTGGCTATGCTAGGGGTATCTGGATTTACTCTGTATCAATTATCCATGCTGTATATTTAACATCACCCCCCTTCCCAATTTAGCAGCTTAACCCAACAACAAACATAGTTCATGAGTGTTGAGAATCCGGGAGCAGCTTAGCCAGATCCATCTGACCCCAGATCTCTTCTGACATTGCAGTCACGCTGGGTCTGAGGGTTTGGCAGGGGCGAGGACCCGTTTCCAAGGTGGCTCACTCATGTGGGTGGCAAGTTGGCGCTGACTGGTCACAGGGTGCTTCAGTTCTACTCTATGTGGGTTGCTTGAGTGTCCTCACAACATGGCTGTTGGCTTCCCTCAGTGTGAGTGATCCAAGAGCAGAATGTCTTTTATGACCTTGCTTCAGAAGTCACACACTGTCACCTCTGCCGAACGCTATGGGTCACAACATAGAGCAACCTTGGTACGGTGTGGGAGGGGACTATCTATGGTTCACCAGGAGGTGAAAGTCATTGGGGACTGTCTTGGAGGCTGCTACCCTACACCCACTGTGCCTGGCCTTCCTCAGTCCCAACGGTTCTGCCCAACAGCCTGGCAGCACGGACTTCAGGCCCCTTTGGCCTTGTGTGGTTGAGAGGCAGGGAGCTTCTGCCGGTACGAGACTTACCTGTGAGAATAGTGGGCTCCCAGTTGCTGCCTGCCTTTCTCCTAGCTGTTTAATGAAACCTTTCAGGTCATGTTGACATGGAGACTGGCTCAGGTGCTCAAGATGCCATCCTAGATCACAGCCTCTAAAAGATATAACTAACACCCTCTCTTCTACCTGTATGGTGATGGTAACTCAGGGTGGTCATTTGGCCAGCATGGAGTGCAGACCCAGAGAAGCCACTGTCTGCTCCTCCCCACTCTCAGATTTCTCAGCTCTACCTGAGTGTAGGTTGTCCCTTCCTACAGTGTCCATCAGCAAGACAGACAGGGCGTGGGGGCTCTGTGCAGAGAGGCTGCAGTTCACCCTGGGTCCAAATTGCAGTCCCTTTGGCTGCACCCCGAAAGCTCTCAGTGGAGCTTTCTGTTGCCATAGTAGCATGGAGGGAAGGAAATTAACATGGGTGCTTGGCTAGCCAAGAAAGCCAAGCTTTTAATAGGCATTTCGCCCTTTTAGATAGATGAGAATTCCTAGGAAGGCTTTGGATGGACATCAAAGGGTCTTTTTTCAGGTGCTGAGGAAATGCTCTTTAAAAAATTATCGTGAAACCTAATCAGAAAGACGGCAGTGGATTTGGAGTTCTTAGAGGAACTGGAATATAAGTTTAGAGCCAAGGCAACTTTTTTTGTTTGTTAGTAACGGCTTTCTTGAGATATAATTCGCATAACACACAATTCATTCATTTAAAGTGTACACTTCAGTGATTTTTAGTACATTCACAGACTTGTGAAACCATTACCACAACCAATTTTAGAACGTTTTTGTCACCCCCCCAAAAAGAAACTCCATACCCTTTAGCGATCATTCCCCATTTCTCCACCATTGTCCTCCCTCAGCCCCTGGCAAATCTGTTTTCTGTCTGTATAGATTTCTCTGTTCTGGACATTTCCTATAAATGGAATCATATAACAGGTGCCCCTTTGTGACTGGCTCCTTTCCGTGCTTTTATTCTTTGCTTCCTTAAGGTTCTCCATAGTTTCTCTAACAAAAGTGTCTCCAATCTCTCTGAGAACAATTCATTGGCTGGGGGTGCAGCCGTCACATTAGACCATGGGCCGGAGATGAATGGAAATGAGCAGGTTCCTCCAGTGCCACCAACCCTGACCTTCTCTCTTCCATTTTAGCCTTCTGAGCTACTCTGAGACAGAAGTGGGGAAAGTAGCCCCTTTGGAGCATGACTGGACAGGTGTCATGCCAGCATGAGCGGACCTGCTTTCCACGTCTCTCTTTTTCTGAGGCTGGGGTGGGGGAATTATGATCACAATCAGCAAGTGCCTACCAAGTGCCAGGCAGCAGACTAGGAGCAGCACATGAGTTAAGACTATCTCATTGCTATAGACATTTTCTTTCTTTCTTTCTTTCTTTTTTTTTTTTTTTAATGGGATTCACTGAAAAGCCACCTCTTCTATTTCATGAAGATGTTCGCTGAGGCTATCATCTGGGTTAGTTTTCTATTTTTCAGCCATAAACCATGAATGTAGAAATAACCTCACTTTTCAGCCTGTTAGTCTAGATAGTTTGCTTGCTTGTTTATTTATTTTATTTATATTATTTTATTGTGATAAAATACACATAACACAAAGTTTACCTTCTTAACCATTTTTAAGTGTACAGTTCAGAGGTATTACATACATTCACATTGTTGTACTGCCGTCACCACTCTCCATCCCCATAACTCTTTGCATTTCTCAAACCGAAGCTCCGTACTCATTCAACAGGAACTTCCCATTCTATCCTCCCCAAGCCTAGGAAAACATCCTTCTACTTTCTGTCTCTGTGGTTCTGACTACTATAAGTGGAACCGTACAATATTTGTCTCTGTGTGACTGGCTTATTGTACTTAGCATAATGTCCTCGGGGGCCATCCATGTGGTAGCACGTGTCAGAATTTCCTTTCTTTTTAAAGGTTTAATAACATTCCTAGCGTTCACTTTTAACATGTCCTATGTACAGTTGAGAGGCGAGCCTAATATAATTTTTTAAAAATTTTAAACATTTTATTTTTTTTAGAGCAGTTTTAGGTTCACAGCAAAGTTGAATGGAAGATACAGAGATTTCCCTTATACCCCCTGCCCACACATGCACAGCCTCCCCCACTATCAACATCCTCCACCAGAACAGTACATTTGTTACAAGGAATGAACCTACACTGACGTATCATTATTACCCCAAGTACATGGTTTACGTTAGGGTTCACTCTTGGTGTTTTATATTTGATGGGTTTGGACAAATGTTTAATGACATATATCCACTGTTACACACAGTATCGCACAGAGTATTTTCACTGTCCTCTGTGCTTTGCTTATTTATCCCTCCCAACCCCAAACCCCTGGGAACCACTGATCTTTTAACTGTCTCCATAGTTTTGCCTTTTCCGGAAAGTCATATCGTTGGAATTATACAGTATATAGCCTTTTTAGATTGGCTTCTTTTACTTAATAATATGCATTTAAGGTTCCTTCTTGTCTTTTCATGGCTTGATAGCTCATTTCTTTTTAGCGCTGGATAATATTCCATTGTGTGGAATGTACCACAGTTTATTTATTCATTCACCTACTGAAGGACATCTTGGTTGCTTCCAAGTTTTGGCAATTATGAATAACACTGCTGTAAATATCTGTGTGCAGGTTTTTGTGTAGACATAAGTGTTCAGTTACTTTGAATAAATACCCAGGAGAATGATTGCTGGAGCCCATGGTAAGAGTATGTTTAGTTTTGTAAGAAACCACCAAACTGTCTTCCCAAGTTGTACCATTTTGCATTCCCACTAGCAATGAATGAAAGTTCTCATTGCTCCATGTCCTCACCAGCATCTGCTGTTGTCAGTGTTCTGGATTTTGGCCATTCTAGTAGGTGTGTAGTGGTATCTATTTGTTATTTTCATTTGCATTTCCATGATGACATATTATATAGAGCCTGATGTAATTTTCCCATTGACAGGTGTCTGGTGGGTTGGTTGAAAAAGTTGCTTGGAGTACAGAAACTAAAAATTTTATATCCTAGACTGATTAGGTTCTTATTGAATCTTACAGCTTCCATTTATAAAAGCCCTCCCTGTGGCTCCCCCTCACCGTTTTTGGTATGTTTTTTTGTGAGGCGGGGCGGGGGACGATATTGACCATCTACACTCCAAATGAAAACTGGGAGTCAACAGAGAGAAACTGCCAGGCGAGAGTTACTCCTGCCACATCACCTGTAGAAAAGTTAGTTGTTCAACATTTTCCCTTTACATGGATGCATTTAATTATGTGGGGAGTGGAGTGTTCAGTCTCATGTGTTAGTACTTATGGCTTTCAACAGGGAGGGAATTAAGAGGCTCAATCGGAACCGGAATGGAGGGCAAATGATAACTTCTAGTGTATTTGGAAGAGAAGGAGGTGACCTCAGATATTGCAGAGAGAGCCTCTTAACGATGATGCTCAATATTTCCTGTAGCTCCTGGGGAAGTAGCTGGAAGCCCCAATAATAGTAACAGTAACAATAATAGTAATAATAACAATAATAGCATTTGTGCAGGATGATCTCATAAATCTCTTTTGCATGCATTATCCTACTGGATTGTCATAATAACCCCATGGAGTGTGTGTGTGTGTGTGTGTGTGTGTGTGTGTGTGTGTGTGTACGTGTGCTGTCTCTGTGTACCATGCAGATACTGTTTCCATTTTAGAGTGGGAGAAACAGAACCAAGAGGTGACGTAATCTCCTCAGGATCCCACGGGATTTGCCTCCTGACTTCAAGGCCTACTTATTGCTTATTTGGTTTTTCTATGGTACAAACTCCCAGTGGGTGACAGGGGTATACACTTTAGAAATGACAACAGGCAAACTATGGCTTGTGGGCCAAATCCGGCCTGCCACCTGTTTTTGTAAATAAAGCTATGCCCGTTTGTTTACATATTGTCTCTGTCTGCTTTAGTTTACAGCAGCAGAGTTGGGTAATTGCAGCAGAGACCGTATGGCCCTAAACCTAAAATATTTACTGTTGGGCTCTTTATGGACGTTTGCCGATCTCTGGTAGGGCTTTGAGGCCAGACAGTGCAGTTGGAAACCCACGTCTGCCACTGAGCCATTGTGTGACCTTTGACAAGTTCCCTAGCTCTCTCTGCCTCAGTGTTCTCATCTGCGAAACAGGAATGATCACGGTGGTTACCACGTGGATTATGGGAGGAGTGAGTGAGCTCTTGGCATGCAGTTCATGGGAGATGTTATTGCTCTTCTGGACAGCTGGCCTTCCTGCATTTGGAAACGAAAATGTTCTGAGCTGCTTTCCTGGCCAGGGTGCTGGCAGGCTTACACATCGGTCACTGACACGTTCACAAACTTTTCAATCGAGACTCGGTCCTGGTGGGGCTGGGGAATTAGCTGTGGGTTATCGAGAGTTGTTCCCTGTAGTGGGAGCCTGGTCATTTTCACAGGCCCCCAGTTAGGCTGCTGTGTGAATGAGGGGTCCTGGCCCCCTCACTTGAGGAAAGATATGATAGGTTGAACCCTCCTCAACCCTAAAACATAAGCAAGAGGAAATTGCATAATTTCTTGGTGAGATTTTCAGAGAGGGGGTATAAGCCATGTGCAAAGTGAGTTTTGGTAGCTGGTGACAGAGAGCCAAGTGTTAGTCTGAAATGAACCACTTGATGTATCACTTTGGCTCAGTTTGGTGGTTAAAACACCGGATCTGAAGACTGACCTGGGTTCATGTCTGAACTTCATCATGTCTCAGCTATGTGGTGACCTCAGGCAAATGACTCCATCTCCCCAAGCCTCAGTTTTTCTAGCTGTAAAATGGGGCTAACAGTAATACCTTTAACCCATCTGTGCATCATCTGTTTTATTATTTACTTAACATTTTTCTTTAAATCAACTTTTTATTAATCAATCAATCGATTAATTAATTAATTAATTTTAAGTCAACTTTTAAACATAGAGCTTCACTCTAAGGCAGTGATGTTAGTGTCATCACAAGTGCAGAGTGGTTTTTCCTAATATATATCATAGCTGTTTTCAAAAAATGTTTGTCCCACCAGAAATTAAGCTTTACAAGGACAGCGATTTTCATGTATTTTGTTTGCTGGTATATTCCCCAGCCCAGTACCTGGCCCGTAATAGATGCTTAATAAATGTTTGTTGAAATAATAAATGAATGAATGAATGAACAGACAGCCTGAAATCATCCTCCATGATTTGGGAAACATTGAGACAATTCGCAGTGGTGTGCTTTGCTCCTGTCCTGTGATAAGCATTTGATAAATATTTGCCATTATGATTTTTAGCTTGGGCAGAGGAACGTGGCATCCTCAGGTTGGAAGACCTCCTGCTCCCCCTTGCTCCCCCAACAGCCATCCTCCCATCTCTTTGGTTCCGGGTGAGGGGACCCAAACCCGGTGAGCTGGAGACATCTTTTGGCTACTTCTGAGTGCTTGGTCCAGATGGCTGGAATGAGCTGAACCTCGACAGTTGGAAAGAAGCCGTGGGGTCTAGAGAGAGATGTTCATGGTACGTGGGGGCTCAGGGTACCAAACAGCCAGATCGGTCCTTAGCCATTATTTGTTATCGCCACAGGCATTTTTGTGAAGGAGATGGCAGACATTTGGGCACAGAGCTGCTTCCAGATGTCCGCCATAAATGCTCTGCCCTTGCTGAGTATCCAGGAACATAAAGCCCGCTGTCAGTGGACTTGCCCAGAGCCCGTATTTGCTGCGTTTTTATTCTTGTTTAGTTATTACATTAAGTCTCCTGTGATTACAGAGCCGACAGCTGGTAAGGATTTGCATATGGCATGAAATTAAGTTAGTTCATTTTAATGTCTAAACTGAGCAGGGCATGAATTTGTCTGGTGAAAACACCGTTTCCCTTATCTTCATTTGCACATCTGCTTTCGGCCTCCGATGTCTTGAAGTCTGACTTCTCCCCACTTCACCCAGAGAGGACAGGAGTTGGCTCCCCACTGAAGAATTTCAGAAGGGATTTTGCACTTGGGGCTTAGAATATTCTTTTAGGATTCAGGAGGAATGAAGACTCAAGGGCTTCTGTGAAGAGACTAGTGTTTTAGCCCCCAGCTTTGTCTCTTTTTTGCTGTGTTGCCTTGGGCAAGCCACTTACCCTCTCTTGGCCTCAATTTCCTCACTTGTCAAATGAGGAATTGGAAGCAGATGAATGTTCATCTATAGGAGTGCCATCTATAGGAGTAGGACAATTTTTTTTATTTGTGGAATGGGGTGATAGTGTATAGTGTTTAGCATCCCTGGTCTTTGGGCATCGATATGCCAGCATCCACAGAATCACTGCCAACCAAATAAACTTCCACACACTTCCTAATGCTTCTGTAGTTATCGCCATCAGTGATGATAATAATAAATGCTCCAGCTCCCTGCCTCTGACCTAATCACCCCTAATATGGGAACTGCACTGTCCCCAGAGCTCCCTGGAGATTGAATGAAGGCTACTCTCTGTGCAGAACATTCCCTAATAAACCACTTTTACACAAATTCTGAGGGACTGCTTTCAAATAACCCAACCTAAGGAAGCTTCAGGGTGGGGGTGGAGGGACACTGATGACCTCTGAACTAGATGATGTCAATGATTTATTCATTCGACAAATCTTTGTTGTCTAACATGTGCCAAGTCCAGGGCTGGGTATACAGCCATGAACATGGTATGGATCTGGCCTAGCAAGGGTGACAGGCACTAATGAGTAAAACTCAGAGGATGTCCTATGACGACAACAAACCAGGGTGCTTTATTGAGGGAGAATAAACACGGTGACAGGCTTTATGTTGGATGACTGGGGGAGGGGAGGGCTTCTACGAAGAGGGGACGTTTATGCTGGTACCTCGACGAGGAAAAAGAGTGAGTCAGCCAGGTAGAGAGCAGGGAATGGAGCTTGTCAGGTGAAGGAATACCATGTGCACAGGCCCTGAGGAGGAGAAGGGCCTGGCCTGTTGGAGAAATGAATGAGGGCCGGATGGAGGTGACGTGCAGGCAGAGTGAGGGGAGAGAGGCATGAGGCGAGGCAGGGGACCGATCTTGAGGGACTTGTAGATGGTGGTGAAGAATTTGGATTTTATTCTCAGGGTGATGGAAGTCATTGGAGCATTTTAAGCAGGAGCAACACGGTTTAATTTCATTTGGAAAGGATAACCCTGAGTTCTGGAACCTTCTGTACCTCCTTTTCGTTGCCCCACCCCACAAGCGATTTCTGCTTAACTCAGAACTCTTTTGGTTGCAAATGACAAAATCTCGGCCAAACTAGCTAAAGCTCCAGAGTGTTTTACTGACGTGTATCTGGGAAAGATAGGACTGGCAGGATTGACAGGTACCACTGAAGCCAGGGATCCAGTAATGTCCTTGGGGCTCTCTCTCCATTTCTTGGCTTGGCTGCTTTTAATGTGTTGATGTCATTCTTCCAGGTTTCTTTTGAGTGGCAGGAACATGTGGCTCTCAAATCTATGTTTTAATCCTTCCAGCACTGCGACTCCAGGGACAATATATAGTCTTTTCCATGGCTCTGGTGGGACATTCCCGGGAAGGAATTTTGATTGGTCCTGCTTGAGTAGCATGTGTATCCCTGAACTAGCCTGGCCTCGGGGATTGGGGTTTCTAATTGACCACACGTGTTGCCATGGAAGCTGTGATTGACAGCTATTAGAAGCTCATAGAATAGAGGGCAGTTCCCAAGGAGAGAGCGTCCTGGAAAGGCAAAGCCCACAGTGTCCCCTACAGTCCCTCCAAGGGTTACTCTTAAGCATAAAAGCCTTATGAAAGCTCAGAGGGCTTTTGTGCTTGTTGTAGGGGAAGCAGATGGGAAAAATCTTAAGACTACATCTCATTCTGCAGCAGTCCAAGAAAATGAGAGAAAACTGGGTGGAAGAGGTGACAGCATCAGACAAAGAAGTCCGTCCAGGAGAAGAAAAGGAGTGACACAGCTGCAGAGCTGTAATTCTCGTCACTCAATCTGGCGCGACACCTGGACCTCATTGTAGGAGAGAGGTCCTGCCATTTGGGGGAGAGGAGAAGCCATTAGCCTGGCTTGGGTTTTTTAGTTGAGTGGATACATAGCCCCTCCATGACGGGGGCCTTGCTTGTGGGAGGTGACATCTTTATGACAAGTCATTGGAGAGAGGTAAGGCCAACCTAGAACTGCACGGCTGGCTCCTGCCTCAAAGCAAATCAGTGTAGTGGGCCAGGTTGCTCTGGCCCATGATGGGCCATCATTCTTATTCGAGCCATGGCCATACAGTGCAGCCTTCAGCCAACTCTGCTCGGGGCTTCTCTGATACTCTCTGGGGAACCTGCTTGCAACCTCCGTGTGTGCCACCTGGACATGCCAGGGAGTCTATTCTCCATGGGTAGTCCCTGACCAGTGGGAGGCAGGAGCTGATGGAGCAGGGTGTCCTCTTTTCTTCCTCTAGAAGGACGGTTCCGAGCTGCATTTCATAGGGCTGCTCTAAAGGTCCTGTGGAAGTGAGCCGCTCATCAGAGGAGGTGGTGGCCAGTTTGATAATGCATCCTTGTGTTGGTTCTTCCGCCTTCTCCATGCACTCCCCTGCCCCTCAGTCCTGTCCGTGAGATCACAGTCCTAAACCAACTACCCATGTGAAAGACACTGCTTTTGGTGAAATCACTTCCAATTTTCACTACTGTATTAGTCAGGATGGTCCAGAGAAACAAAATCAGAACCATGGTATAGGAGATCTCTCTCCCTCTCTCTCTCTTTCTCTTATCTATCTATCTATCTATCTATCTATCTATCTATCTATCTATCTATCATCTATCTATATCTATCTATCTATCTATCTATCTATCTATCTGTCATCTATCTCTCTCTCTCTATCTCTCATTTTCTCTCTCTCTCTCTCTCTCTCTCTCTCTCTCCTCTCTCTGTCCCTAACTATCTATCTATCTATCATCATCTTTCATGAAGAGTTGGCTCACACAATTATGGAGGCTCAGATGTCCCATGATTTGCCATCTATAGGCTGGAGACCAGAAGAGCAGGTGGTGCAATTCAGCCTGAGTCTAAAAGCCTGAGAACCAGGGGAGCTGATGGTGTAAGTCCAGTTCAGAGCAGGAGAAGATGAGATGAGATGTCCCAGCTCAATCAGAGGCAGAAAAAAGGGGCAAATTTCCCTTTCCTCTGCCTTTTGTTCTATTCAGACCCTCAACAGATTGGATGGTGCCCACTCATATTGGGGTGGGCCATCTGCTTACTGGATCCCCCATCCAAAAGCTAATCTCATTAGGAAACACCCTTACAGACACACCCAGAAATCATGTCTAATCTGAATGCCCGTGGCCAGTCAATTGGACATCTAAAATCCATCACGACTCAAAATGAACAGTGCTGCAATGAACATCCTAGTACCTAAAATGTTTTAGACTGTGCAAATAGTTCTGGGGAATAAGTTCTCTGCAGGGAAATGGCTGGGATGAAGGGTCTGCCCATTTATCAGTCTGATCGCCAAGCCACCCTCCAAAGCAACTGTAGCAATTTGCATTCCAGAGCTTCCCTGATGCTGAATATTGTTAACCTTTAAGATTTTTGACAAGTGAATGAAGGGAAAATCGGACTTTACAGTTTTAATTGATAGATCTTCGATTATTAGTTGAGAAGCCATTCGCATATTTCTGAAATTGCCTGTTCATGTTTTTTCCTCAGTATTTTTTGTTGGGTTTCTGAAATTTTTCTTATGGATTATAAAAATTCTTAAAAAAGTAATCTCTTTGTCATGTATGTTGCAGATAGTTTTTCTTAATTTGTTATTTTCCATCATGTTTTATTTATTTATTTTTGCTCTATAGGAGTTTAAGTTTTAAATGATCATAAAATGTTCTTTGACGCTATCTTCTAGGATGTTTATAGCTTCACCATTTTTAAAAAATATTTCAACTGGAATTTATTTTCGATATTATTTTATTCAACCCTCACAACAGCCCAATAGCTTTGTTGCCATTTGAGTGGAACACCTGGGCTTTTGTCCCAATTTATTGAAGGAGAGATAGAAATTCTGTGAGGTCAAGAGATTTGCCTCGGGCCATTTGATGAGTTGAGAACTCGAACTTGGGTAATGGAGCCTCAGCTAGTGTCCGAATCTGAGGACTCTGAGTCTGGGGTCTGTGCATTGCATTTGGATTCTTTAAACCCTCCCTAGATGACTTCATAACCAAACTGCTATTCTAGAAGCGAGGAAGGAGACCCAACAGGTTTCCTGAGGACTTCCGAAATGCCTCAGTTCCCTTCTCAGCATGATTCCTTCTCTCGTCACCCACTTTCCCGGTCTATTCTCACCTTAAATCTTTCTGTGGATGTCTGCAGTGTTTCAGCTCTTGCCCTCCCCACAACTTTCTTCTGTGCGCCCGAAGTTGTAGGTCTTAGAACGTTCATTGCAGTGTTGTTTACGAATGTAGGAAACTCAAACTATTCCCCAGGTTCAACAGTAAGAATCCTGTGAAATAAGTGATGGTAGAGCCACAGGCCAGAATATTAAGAGTCATCAAAATGCTATGTAAATGTTACTCACAGGATGTGTTCACTGTGTATTGAGAAGCACAGGACTCTCACCCATGAATGCCCGTGGGACACAGCATGTGGGTGAGGGAAGCAGCCCGAGTTCGTGATGCAGCGAGTGGGGGCCCTGTGCCTCCCTGCCAGGGGCATCCATGATCCACTTCGAGATGATTTTACCCTGTGACTATGTGGGCCAGGTGTGGCCCAATCGTCCTGCTTTTTTCAAGAAGCCAGAAATCTGCATTTTAACGTGAACTCTCTGGAATTCTAAATTTTGGCAACTGAATAGATCTGAAAAACATTATTTGGACTAAACAAAACACATCTGCAGGTTGGATCCTGCCAGAAGCAGCTGGTTTATGACCTCTAGTTACAACAGCTCTGATGATGACGATGATGGCGATGATGGTGATAACAAATATCATTACAGAATTTTGTGGATGTCAGGGTCTGTTCTGAGTGATTTATATGCATTAACTCATTTACTCCTCTAAGGCAAACATTATTATCATCACCACTTTGCAGATGAGGAAACTAAGGCACAGAGAGGTAAAGTTATTTGCCTCGAGTCACACAGCTAGTAAGTGTGACGTCTATTCACATCCTGGCAGTCTGGCTTTAGAGCCCACATCTCTAACGCCTCTTCTACATGCCACTTACTCCATATATGAGATGGCCTTATTTTTGTTTAAACACAGGCAAACAGTTTGGCTGGAGATACCCCAGTATGTTGACTGCTTATTTTATCTTTGGGTCATCTTTTTATAAAAATCTGCATTGAACCATTTTTATACACTGAATATGTATATTATGTAACAATACATAAGTCATAAAAGGCCAAAGGGCCTTATTCTTTTCTCCTCATCTCTGTTGCTATTCCCACTCTCGCCCCCAGCTGTCCCCAAAGCTACATGGCTGTTTCCTTTGGATTGACCACAGGGCTCTGCCTAGCTACCACTGTACCAGGAACCGAGGTGAAAACCAGCCTTGTAAGGCATGCGTCTTCAAGGGGATTTGGTCTTGGGTTGGATTTCCCAGAAGAAGATCCTGAGAAAAAGATCCAGTTGTCCCAGGGGAGATAAGTAAGGGAGTAGGGGAGGCAGGACAGGGAAAGGGAGGAAGCCAAACAAGGCACAATTTCAGCAAAGTCCTGTGGAGAGTAGTCTAGCTTGATCCTGTGGCGGGGAGCAGGGGGGATGGGGCGGGCCTGGAATGTGTCACATCCCAGAGTTATCCATGTCTTGGAAAGGGAGCTGGCTTTCCTAAACACGCACCTGACAGTCGTTAATGAAGGGCTGCCTGACAGAAACGTTCAGACACTTCTGGCCCTTCACAAGTGCCAGCAAAGAGCCTCCAGCATTGTATCCCTGGCACATAGTAGATGCTCAGCTGAAGAGAGAGGGAAGGAGACTAGGAAGTTGAAGACAACTCCAGCAGTTGAGGGCAGTGCTCCAAAGAAGAGTCACGGGGACTGCAGGTGGAGGTGAACGTGCACAGAGGCTGCACAGAGGATGGGGTGAAGCCGGGTGGATCTGGGTGGAGCACCACTTTTGTTCAGGACAGACCTGGTTTAAGGTGGGTGATGCTGGGATGTCCTGGAAAGAGTGCTCTCGAAATCCGGGACTGACTTGGTGTTCTCCCTGTGTGACCTTGGGCAAGTCTCTCAACCTCTCTGAGCCCCAGTCTTCTCATTTGAGAAGTGGAGGCAAAGATTTGTCCCCCTGCCCCAGGGCCTGTAAATTGTAAAATAATACACACGTGTAAGGTGTTTACCTCTCTCTGGGTTGGTGATTTATCCATGTCATGTTTTTGTTCTATACGTTAAATTGATTGAGGTTGTGTATTGTATTAGTCAGCTTGGGGTCTATAATAAAATGTCACAGACAGGGGCTGAAAGAGCAGAGTTTTATTTATTCAGTTCTGGAGACTGGAAGTCTTAGATCAAGGTGCCGGCAGGTTGGCTTCTGTTGATACCTCTCTTCTTGGTTTGCAGATAGCAGCTTTTAGCTGTGTCCTCAACATGGCCTTTCCTCTGAGCACACATTGGAAGGGAGAAAGAGGGGAGGGGAAGGGGGAGAATAGCTTTTCTTATAAGGACCCCGTCCTATCTGATTAGGGCCCCACACTTATGACCTCATTTAACCTTAATAACCTAATTGAAGGCCCTGTCTTCATATACAGTCATATTGGGGGTTATGGCTTCAACATATGAATTTGCAGAGGACACAATTCAGTCCATAAAATATATGTAAAAGGCTTGCACAATGCATATCAGATGCTCCATAAATGTCGATTTCTCCCCCTCCCTCCTTCTTCTCCCCTTGACCCTCCCTCCCTTCTCCTCTTCCTTCTAACTGGTGTTACATTCCAGGCCCTGTTCTGAGATGCGGAACAAAGTGGTAAACAAGACAGAGTTCCAGCCTTCATTTCCTCTGAAAATATCTGACCTCTCACTCATGGCGAGGCAAAATCACTAAGTTCAAGATCGGGCTTAAGATCTCCAAAATGCAGTGTTTGCAATCAGAGCTGATACACCCAGACCTACAGTCAGGTAGGGCCCAGAATGTGATTAAAATTTTTTTTAAAATAGCGCCTAATTTGAAAACATGATTTCACTTCAAAATGCTTATTTCCAGATTCTCCAGGAATAATTACTTGAGCCGGTGGCCCTGGGTCTGCATTCTTGTGAGGCTTTTGTTGGCTTGAGCTGTGTGGCCCCCAAGCCACCCGTAGGGAGACGGGGAGTGGTTTCTGGTTCACGCCATCCCTGCCTGGTCTGGTTCAGTAATTACTACCTACTTGTCTCGTGTAGATATCAAGATTTACAACTCCTGGTTGTAAATATGATTAATAAATACGACTGATTGAAGAGTTTGACTTTGACCCTGATTTTCCCCAGGGTCAGTAGAATCTCATTTTCTATTCTTTTTCTATGGGCTTTAGATCATTGAATGTGGGGTGGGATTTGGAGGGAGGGTGGGGCTGGTGGGAATTGGATATCGTTATTGTGGTAGGCTGGTTGCATTGACCATCCCAGTTATGTCCTTCCTGAATCCATGCCCTTTGTCCTATAACTCCTAGCCCCTAGCCCTCCTAATCTGGCCTTGACCACGTGACTTTTTTTGGCTAATGGGATATTAGCATAAAATGTAAGAAGAGGCTGGAAAAAGTGCTCGCATATTTCTACTTGCTCTATTGGACTTCAGCAGCCACCATGAGAATGTACCTGGGCTAGCCAGAAAACATATCCAGACCAGACCAAAAGACACATGCGCATGAGAGATTCGTGGCAGGGGGCCCAGTTGTCCCAACTAAGGCCATCAGCCAATAGCTAACAGCCAGCTGACCACCAGACATGTGCGTGAGCTCAGCTGAGGCCAGAAAACTGCTGGCCAACCTGTAGCCTTGTGAGCAGGAATAAAAATAGTGTTTCATTAAGTCATTGAGTTTTGGAGTCATTTCTTACACAGAATTATTGTAGCAGCAGATAACTGATCCATTTACATTCTGTAGAGACTCCCTTCCTCCTTCCTTCCTAGTCTCCTTCCCTCTCTCTTCAGCTGAGCATCTACTATGTGCCAGGGATACAATGGCGAACAACATTAGATATGGTCCTTTGCTTTTAGGCTGTTTACAATATTGCTCTATTTCTATCACCCACCTTGAAAGACTGAACTTTAATAAGAAGGTGACATTTCATGGTTAGAACAACATATCCTGCTTTAGACTGATCTGGGATGGGTTTCTTTCCTGTGGAGTGCTTTGTTTCAGCTTCGCTCTTTCCCATCTTAATTATCCCAGCAGCCACTGCAAAGATCCTCCCTGGTAAAAACAGTTCTTCCCAGTAATAGAAATCCTTTCAAAATGATGTGTACAGCTGGGATGTTCTTAAGTAATTTATGTAAAGAGTGAGTGATTCCTTGTATGTTTTTATAAGGTAGGGAGAGCTTTATGTACTGTAAAGTTTGATGTATTGTGATAAATTATGCTTTGATCTGAGGTCTATGCAGAAAAGCATGGCATTTCTGTGAGTTCTGGGAAATACACTGTAAATAAAAGTGGTGGTTTATTTCTTGGCTGGGCATTTTCTCTAATAATGTAAAGAGATGTCAACACCCATTTCTTAAGGGCAAAATATGATGTTCTCAACACACAGAAAGAGTGACTAGAGCTTGCTGGATTCTTTGGGCTCTTAAAGGAGGGAGGGTATAGAGCCTGTGTCCTGGTCAGATTGTGGTACTCAGGCTTCCAGCTGGCCCACCTGATTTCAGGTGAATTAAGGATGTTGGCACCATCAAATACTGGTTTTTTTTTCACCTTCCTCTTCCCTTTTGGTGTCATTCCCAAAATCGTGTCAGCTCTGCTGTCAGCCACCTATAGGCAAATTCCTCTGTAAAAGATGAGAGGTCAGTCACAGTCCCATTCCTAGCCTCAGTTTTCCCATCTGTAAAGTTACCCAATGATCATTCACACCTCTCTAGCTGCATTGCTCTACCAACAAGCCTAGCTGTCATCCTTTCTTTGGGTTTATGCTTTTTATAGATGCATCTTGGAGACAGAGGCTGTGAGGAGTGGGTCCTCAATGGTGGTATTTCAGGGAGTAGAAGGTCATTTGATTTGGTGTGTGTTTGGGGGATGCTGAAAAGTGGTGTAGCTAGATGCTTTCATTGCTGGCATGTAAAAGAAGGAACTCTGAACTGGGCATGAGTCCTGGTTTGGTCACTGTACTGTGCGGCCTTAGGAAAGTCAAGTCTGCTCTTTGGCCTCAGTTTCTTCCTTTGTGTAATGCGTTGGCTCTTTCAGCTCTGACACCTAGAATTTATTGAGGCCAGTTATACCCCTGCCCATGTGTGTGAGAAAGGATTTTTCTCCAGTTCCCTGTCTTCATCTTGGGGATAGAATCTAGAGTGTGTGAGTCAGAATTCTTTTGACTGACAGCCTTAGAAACTCAGATCAAATTGGCTGAAGCAAGGTAATTTGCTGGCTCAAGTGATTGAAAATTCAGGCATGACTAGATCCAGGTATCCAACAGAAGGCCTTGCGCCTCAGTCTGTGTCTCTCATTTCTGCTTTCCCCTAGGTTGATATATACTTTTAAGCAGGCTTTACACACACAGTGGTGAAGATGACCACCAGCCGTACCAGACTTTTATTTTACTAGTATACTAACCCTGATAGAAAGGTAGAGCCGTTTCCTCAGACATCCTAGCAAAAATCTCATGGCTGAATTTCATAGGCTTAGCTTGAGTCATGTGCCCACCACTGAGCCACTCTGATTGGCTAGATCTGTGTTATGTACTCGCCTTGGAGCTGGAGGCAAGGTCAGCCCATCTAAACACCACCAAGTGAGAGAGGCGGAGGTTCCCCATAGGACAATAAAGTCCTGAAGCCAGAACAGTGGGGAATGGATGCTAAACAGACCTAAGCTACAGATGCCAACTGCCAGGGCCAAGCTGGACTCTTATAGATGGATTCTGAAAGGCTACTTTGCATTTTTGTTGCCTGGAGTCTTGGGATATCAGAGCTAGATGAAAGCTCAGGTACCATGCAGCTCGACCCCCTTCTTCCCAAACCTACGTTTCACAGATGAGAATCCTGAGGCTGGAGGAGATGGGACCATTTGCCAAAAGTCCGAGTATGGAACATCTAGATCCTTCACAGCCTCAGAGGGTGGGTGTCACCATTCCAGCTGATCTCTATATCTCTGACTGGCTCATACCCAGCATCCTGTGGGAGACTTCTTACCCAACAATGACCCTTCCAAGCCTGTAGCATCCTAGCACAGATCATCTACCATCCACTGCTCAAATGTGATCCAAAGGCCAGCAGCATTAGCATTGCCCAGAGCTGGATAGAAATGCAGAATTCCAGGTCCTGTCTCAGACCCGCTGAATTGGGATCTGTGTGTGACAAGGTCCCTGGTGACCGTGTGCAACAGGTTTCTGGGTATCTGTGAGAGGCTCCATTGTTGCATCTGGATGCCCGTCAGCCCTGAAAAGGGCTCTCTCCTCTTATGAACTTGCAAAAGAGGAGGACACTGTAGATGGTTGCGTGCTGTAGAATGCACTAGGAGGTCTTCCTTGAACCTGATCTAGCTCCTTCCTGCTACTGCTCAGGCACAGTTACTGTCATACTGGCCTTCCGACCATCAGCACCAATGGTGTGAAAGGAGGTCAGGGGTCAGGTCCTGGAGCTTTCATGAGCTGCATGAGTTGGGTAGTTCCCTTTCTGGGCTTCACCGTTCTCTTCCATTAAACAAAGTGAGCAATCTTTGCTTTGCTCTTCTCATAGACCCAAAGTAAGGGTCATGTGAGATCAAGGGTAAGGATGTGCCACGAAAAGCCTGAAGCACCATATAAATCCACAGCCACGTTTCTTTACCCTGTAATGTGTGTAAAGCTGCTTCTGAGATTCTCCTCTAGCTTTCCTCTTGACCTGCACTCAGCAGCAGACTGGCTGGGTCCATGTCATTGTTATTGATATGGCCACAAAGAGCCCAGGCTATTAGGAAGAGTTCTACCAAACATTAATTACATTGCTCAAGTGACATCTAGTGGGAGTGGAACATGGCTTCTTCCCTGGGCCCAGGAACAATTTCTGGGAAACAGGAAACCACATGGTGTTTTATCAGTTTATGGTTATTGGTTTAGGGGGGTGAGTTTACGAGGCTCTGCAGTCTGAGCACTGGGAAATTAAATGTCATGCATTTTGACTTCGTCCTAATCGTGCCGCCAGCCATGGGATTTATGGGGCTGTAAAGTCTTGAACACATTTCAGGCTTGAGGCCCACGTCCTTGACAAGAGGCATCCTCCTCCAGGAGCTTGGGGCTCAGCAGTTCGTTTGTTCAACAAACACATGCCAGGCACCTACTGTGTGCTGGGTGCTGGGGGCATGGTGGTGAGCCGAGCAGACATGGGATCTGCCCTCTTGTTGCCTGCAGCTTCCTATGGAGATAGCCATTGCCAAAGGACTTAACAAATAAATACAATATTGCAAACCGTGCTTAAGGGAGTGAAGAAAGGGTTCAAGATGATATGAAAAAGTAGAATGGGTTGAATGGCAGCTCCCAGAAAGATATGTCCATGTCCTAACCCTTGGAACATATGAATGTGACCTTATTTAGAAAATAAGGGTCTTTGAAGATATAATTAAATTAAGGACCTTGAGATGAGAGCATCCTGGATTTTTCAGGTGGATCCGAAGTCCATTGACAAGTATCTATATAAGAGAGAAGATGAGAAGAACATGTGAGGATAGAGACAGAGAGTGGAGTGATGCAGGCACAAGCCAAAAGACACCTGGAGCCACCGAAAGCTGTAAGAGGCAAGGAAGGATCCTCTCCTCGAGTATCCAGAGGGATTAGGGCCCTAGTGACACCCTGATTTCAGACTTCTGCCCTCCAGAACTGTGAGAGAGTGAAGCTACCAGGTTTGTGGTAATTCGTTACAGCAGTCCTGAGATACTAATACAGGTGTAATAACAACGTACGACCTCATCTGAGAAATCAAGGAAAGCTTCAGCAAGGAAGTGACTTCTGAGCTGGTAAATGTAGTTGGCAAAAGGAGCTGGGCTGGAGGTGAGGGTGAAGACAGGGAGGGGGAAGTGTTTCATGAAGAAACTGCATGTGCAAAGGCACTGAGGTGGGGGAGTGACCTTGCTGCATTCACAGCCCCTCTCAGCTTTCTGCTTTGGACTTTTCAGAGGCATCAGGTTCCGTCCTACCTTAGGACCTTTGTACTTGCTGTCCCCTCAGCCTGGGATGCTCTTTCCCCCAGCTCTTATGCACACCTGGCTCTCTCTTGTTCTTTAGTTCTCAGCCGAAATGAATTTTTGATGAAGCTTTTCACAATCGCCCTAGCTAAACACATTCTCTTCTCATTCTTTATCCCTTCACCTGAAGTTTGTTCTCTTCATAGCATTAAAAATAATGGTAATGAGAGTATCTGAGATTGATATAGCCCTCACTATGTCCTAAGCACTGTGCTATCTGCTTTATATGTATTGTCTCATTTAGTCTTCACAAGAATCCAATAGGACAGATGCTATTTTGAGGGGGGGTTAAATCCCCATTTTAGGGAAGGAAAACTGAAGCATAGAGAGGTTAGGTTACCTGGTAGTAAAAGGGAGAGCTGGGATTTGAACCCAAGCAGCTTGGCACATGTTCAGCCAATACTTGGTGGCTGCCTCTTTTCTTCTGGACTTCAGTAGGGCCCTGAGCCCTCCTGGGAGCAGTGTCTCCATTGCCCTCCCTCTTGGGCTCAGAGGTCCATAGTGAATTTCTGAAGTGAATGTCTGTAAGGGTATTTCCATTTGCTACATCTCTTCTTGCCAGCCAGGCAGGGAGCTTGATTTATAATTCCCATTCCCTACATAAAATGGAGCAAAGAGAAGTCCACATATTCATTCATTCATTCATTCATTCATTCAGTGTTAATTGGGTGCCTACTGTTGTGCCAGGCACTGTTCTAGGCTCTTGGGGCATGGACAAACGAGGCAGGCAAGGCCTCTTCTCTCAAGGGGGTTATGACCCAAAGGAGGAGAGCTGCAATGGAAGGTGAAATGAGGGGAGGAGGGTGGGTGTTTTGGAAGCAGAGCAGCTTGTGGCCAAGGATGGGACAGAGTCTGGACAATTTGCAAGGGCTGAGTGCTCCGTCTGGCTGGAGGCATGGGTGAGAGGGTAGGGAGTGCAGGAGTGGGGTCCCAGAGGTGTGGGGGTTCAGCCTTAAATGCTAACGGCTTAGACATTATCTGTTGGAATGCATGGGTCCCCGAAAGGTTTCAAGTAAAGGTAGTGGCAGGGCCTAACTGGCACTTAAAAGCTCTCTCAGGGTGGTCTGAAGACTGATCATAGGGGATGGAGTATAGGGGATGGTGCTGAGCCATGTGTCCAGCCCCTGCTGGATATAGCAAGAGACACAAAGAAATTGGAGCTTGGTGTCAACTCCAGAGACACAATGGTCTTGCTGAGGAGACAAGACTTATCTGGAGTTCATAGTCGAGGCCTAAATAGTGTACTGAGATTCTGAAGCAGGGAAGATCCTCATGGGCCAAGGAAATCAAGTCAAGGAGGGCTTCCCAGCAGAGGTGGCCCTGAAGGAAGGGCAGTGGTGGGCTTATAGACAAATTGGGGAAGACACTGACTTCAAGAGCCAAAGCAACACTCAAACGCAAAAACTCTTCATAATGTCGAGTGCCAACTGCATGCACTTTCACCCTCCCATTCAATCCTCAAATGACCTTCTTAGTACCTCCATTTTACCCATGAGGAGACTGAGGCTTAGCTAAGTCACATGAAGATATTAATTGGCTGAACTGGGATTGGCGCCCCCATGGGTAATCCTGGCCCTTGGCTGCAGCTTCCCACCCCTGTCCTGTTCTCCGCACCAGAGAGGAACTCAGGAATTTCAGGCCCTCGCTTCTGCTCAGGCTGCTTACAATAAGAAAGACTCCTTTTTACTCTCCTTTTTCTTGGCCAGGAAAATTGCCCGTAAGGGGTGAAAATAGGCACTAACCAAGCCAGGAAAAGATTTCTCCTTTCTGTTTATCAGATGACTCTGCTACTGGTGTGAAATGATTTCAACAATAAAAATATCAGGGTGGCCTATCCAATGTACACTGCCTTTTCGTAATTCTGAGAACTATAAAGTAAAATCTCAAATTGATCAATGTTTGTTCAGGACTCACCATTTTGCCATTCTTGGTGTGGATGCCCAAGGAAATTGGTGATAGACTATGTACCAAATTGGGAGGGAGTGTGTCCCTATGTGGTTTTTTTTTTTACTCCTGACATTAACTGCTTAAAGGCGGTTGACAGAAATGGTAATTTGTCTCCCTTAGAGATTCTACAGCCTCCTGACCTTTGTCACAACCCGCCCCAGGAGGAGACAGGGCCAAAGGGGAGGACATGAGCTCCTGCTGCATTCAGGGGACCTGGGGAGTGTGGGTTGGCTGGTCTGGAGGCAGAGAAGTGGTTGTCTGTAGCATTTTCTGTCAGGAACAACCATCAGTGTTTGCTGTAGTGGTTGAATCTTGCAAGTGGGGACATGGAGCGATGTCCTAGCTGAATGGAGTGTGAGCAAGAAATAATCCTTGATTGTAATGAACTTTTTTGGGATCGATTGTTACTGCATCAGAACATGGCCTCTCCCACCTGCTACCTTTACTCCAAGTGAGACGGGGGTCACGGGGCAGGAAGCAAGCAAGGAGAACTTTGAGAAGACTACTCCATCCTCAGAGTGAGAGATGGTGGTGGCTGGGCTTGAGTCGTGTGGAGGCTGGGAGAAAGAAATGGACTCAGTTACCTGCTGGAGCTAAAGAGGCCGTGACTTGTGAATGGATATCATTGGATAAGGGAAAGAATAACTTATACAATTGACACTTGAAGAACTGTCAGATGCTCAAAGTTCCTCCCACAATCTCATACTGGAGAATAAATTCCACTCATCTTCTCTCAAGAAATAGTCTCTGTTTTCATTTTTCAAAAAGAACAAAGGAAAGTTTACTCCAGAGAAGTTAGGGGCCTAGGCATGCCTCTCCCATGACCAGGGTGCTTTCTGCTGTCAACCAAACACGTCAGGTGCTGGTCAGCTGGCCTCGCAGCAGGCATCAGGGAAATGTCTTTGGCTTGATTATATCACCTGGCTATCCCCAAAGAGCTGAGAAAACAGACCTAAATCCCTCTGGCTTTGTGCCTCCTGCTCTCCCTTCCCCTACACTTTGCTTAAGTCACGGCTCAACCAGAAGATGGCTATTTAGAACAGCTGCTTTGAAAATGGGTTAGCTGGGGAAAATCTTATTAGGGAAAGAATTGTGTCAGGAGACAAGAAAGAGAGAGAGATGCAATTTAGCACTGTACGTTCTCATTAAAATAATTGTGCATCTTCGTAAAGAAACAGCACTGTTTCAATGGGACAAAGGCAAGAGAAGCCCTGTGGATCATCCCGGGGACCAGAGGGCAAGGGTCATGTGGCAAAGGTCAGGTCAGCTTTGTGTGATTTGCTGCTCCCACTGGTTGCCTTTTCCTTGGAGAGCTCAGAAGCTGAGTGAGGGTTCTCATTCCGGGGGAATGTGCCCTAGTGTTTGTCCCAGTGTGTAGACCTGTGCAGTCCAATGTTGTAGTTAATAGCCGCATGTGATTATTTACCTTCAAGTCAATAAAAATGAAATAAAATGAAAACTTCAGTTCCTCAGCCACACCAGCCATGTTTTAAGTGCTCAGTATCCACATGCAGCTAGTGGCTAGCGTACTGGACAGCACAGATATAGACACTTCCGTCATGGCAGGAAGTTTTGTTAGACAATGCTGGTCTCAGCTGTTGGGGAGATATAAAATGGAATATATTCAAACAAAAACAAGTTTTTTTCTTTCTTTCCCCCTCCTCCCCCCCTTTTTTTTTTTACTGGCTCCAGTGTAAGAAGCCTATATGCTCCTCACCATTGTCTCCCACTAAGCGGCAGAACTGGGGTTAGAACCCAGGTTTCATATGCTCCCCACCTTAACATGAAAGATGGACTCCCCAACGCTGCTATGAAGTGGCTCATTTTGCTCAATATTTCTTGAGCTAGCTGTGGAATGTATCCACTAACTTGGACAAGCAGTCAGTTGAGGGATGCTGTCTCTTGGCTGTAGGCAGTCCGAATCCAGGTACACCCTGGGGAGGCAGAGAAAGCTGGAGCTGGCATGGCAGTTGGAAGTTGGGGCAGGGTTCCCAACTTGGTAAGTGTAGAGGGTGGGGGAGGGCACCCAGAATGGCTATTACAAGAAGCAAGAGAGTGGGGGATACTGCTTCTGCCACTTACTAGCTCTTTGGCCCCCACATTTTGTCTTCTTGCCCCATCTAGTCTCTCTTCACAGTTGGAGAGTTCCCTTATGATATGAATCAGATCATGAGCAGATTCAAGTCATGCATCATTGGCAGAAATAGCACAAGAGTGATACTGTTTCCTCATTGAATCCTGTCAGGTGACATGCAATTTCTGTTTGTCCCGTTACCGGTGATGTTCATTTTGATCATGTGACTAAGGTGGTTTCTGCCAAGCCTCTCTGCTGTGAAGTTACTCTTTTCTTCTTTGTACAATATTTTGTTAGTACTTATTTTTGTGGAGAGATTCTTTGAAATTATGTAAATATCATCATCAAACTTTTACTTTACTCATTTATTTATATAAGTATGAACTCATTCTTTGCTATTTTATTTAGTGGGTTACAATTCGAAACTATTACAATGTATTTTGATGCTCAAATCCCCTTCTTTTTGGCTAGTGAGAGCCACTTCAAGTTCCCTTCCGTGTCCCTTGATATGACCCCATTGTACTTTGAGCTCTTCCTTGCTATCTGGCACAAGATGTTCCAGGTTCATCTTGTACTTTCCCTGAGCCATCCCTGGAATCAATCATTTCTCAAAGGAGCCCTGATTCAACTTAGTGGAGGATATCTAGAAAAAATACGTTAGTGTTAGGTTTGTTTATTGCTATTGGGAGACCCTCAGTGAACAAAGCTAGGGGATATGTATGTGTGTGTGCACATGTGTTTACATGCATCCATGTGGATGTATGTGTATATATGTGTATACACACATATAGACATGTTTATATCTATATATTTATATTTCTTTCCTGTAGTTGAAAACCATAAATAACATTGATACCTCTGATTCTAATCCATCACCATAGAGTTCATTCTGGTGTTCTTTCTTTTTGTATTTGTAGCTCTCTTCTCCAATGGTGAGATATCTGGCTGCCATTATCAATATATTTCATTTTCTGATCAATAAAACAATTCTCCTATTACTGTTGCCCCCTCTACCTTACATGGATGTCTTTGTCACCCTGCCTGTGTTCTTATCCAATCTGGGCTGTACCCTTGTATAGATACACTCCTCATCCTGCTTGGGTTCTGATGGCAATTATTATTGTTATTTTTGCTGTTATTATCGTCCTTGGTAGATTGATGGGGCAGTGGAATGGATGCTTCTCTCATTTAGATCATCTGCTTTTACCCAGCCAAAAGGGACAATCCTAAAGGGTCATGGGTGTGTTTTTGATATTCATAAGATGCTTCTCTCCAGCCCCCTCTAAGAGGTCAAGGCAATTAAAAATTCTTAATTATTACCCAGTGTTTGATGGCTGATTCCAAGTGCCAGGTCTTTTATTGTCTTTCACGTCCCCCGCAGAAATCTAAGAGAGGAAAAGTAAGTAGAAGCTGAAATGATTCCCCACTCACTTTCTATAAAGAGAAAAATTAGCTGCTCTAATAATCATGAATATTAATGTATAGCCAATTTCACTCAATTAAAGTGATGATCTATAATTTTGCTTCAGAGCTTTATGGAGGCCATTTCAATGACTACTGAGTGAAGTTGGGTGCTTTTCAAAGTTCATGAGTTTGGCTTAACTCTCTCATCTCCATCACCGGCTTCCATGTCGCATGAACCCCAAATTCTCCCTTGACGAAATTGTTCAGTGCTCAGAGTATAAACTTTTTCTGTTTTTAAGGTCCAGGATATATCATTGTCATGGTGAGTTTATGAAATTCTGCACAGCTTGCACTGATTCCCTTTTTTTCCCCCTGAAAACTACCCACCCCTCTGATGTACAGTATCCCTGGGATGTGTACTCAGTGGCCATATTTGTTCAATGAAGTTCCACTTTTCCTGGCCAGACCTGATTGGCCAAAGAAGAATTCTCTAGTCCTAGATGGGCCAATTAGAGACTTTTCCCTGGGAATTAGGGATTGAGACTAGGAAGGATGAGAGTGTCAGAGGGATGCCTTTGAGCAAAACCATAAAACTCAGGAGGTGTAGGCAGCTGTCTTATTTTCTGTCACATGCACTGAGAGGACCATATGTAGAGAGAGAAACAGCTGAGAGGCAGATGTAAAGAAGATGTCCTGAGAGCCTTCTGCCTGTTCATTCAGGTCTCTCCCGAGTCCTGGCATGCCTCTGTTCCTTGAAACACTTCTGTATTCTTATAACAGAGTCCTCTTTTATTCCTAACATTAGATTTAGAAGGCTTCTGTTACTTTTATCCAGAGGGTTCCAGCTAATCCAAGTGTCAATGGACAAGCCTCTGTTCTTATTTGGGACTTGAGCGGGCATTCCTGCCAACCCTCACTGTCTTAACCAGAAGAAAGGTGCAGGCCAGGGAATGGATTCCTAGCCTCTGGCTCACAGGTTCTATTTCTATCTGTACATGGACAATTCTGTTAAAAAAGAAAAAGTAAGATCAATCCAGTGGAGGAAATCACTCACAAGGTTGTGAAGTTTTGATGCAAAATAGTGGGTTGCCTGACATGTTATTTTTCAGCCAGTTGTTTGGGGTCCCTGTAGACGTGGCTGCTGTGTGTCGGTGGATCCCTTTGCTGTTTCCTAACAGGCCCTATTGCTGTCCATCCCCTTATCTTACACTATCCTTGTTAACATGCATTACTACCTCACATTGTAATACAACTTTTTAGTTCATTGCTTATTGGTTGTCTCTGTCAACTAGCACAGGGACCTTGTCTGTCTTCACTACTATACCCCAGTATCTAAAATTGGGCCTGACACATATTAGGTGGCCAACAAATGTTTTCAGAATGAAGAAATGAATGAATGAATGAATCGAACCTTTCTTTGGTAATCCCTAAGCAGAGGCTTGGGCTAGTGACCAGAGGGGCCTGATGTCATTTTGTTTAACTTTCTTCCTGGTGCACAGAGGCCAGACACACCCAGAGAAGGTGAGATGGAACTCAGCCTTTGTATTGAGCACACCTGGGTTTGAATCCCAGCTCTGCCACACTAGCTGTGTGCCCCGCTGGGTAAATTACTAAGCCTCTTCAAGCCATATTTCTTCATCTTTGAATTGAGGGTGATAATAGTTTGTATTTCACCTGATTGTTGTGCAGATTTAATGAGCCAATAAATGTCAGTTTCTTAGCCCTGTAACCAACATATGGTATTTACTCAATAAATGCGAGTTTTTCTTATAGCTCCATTAAGAGACATTGTACTCCATTGTTGAGCAGCACTGGTTCATTCATTCATTAGCACATGAACTAATTAGTTAATTCAGCCAACATGTATTGAGTATCTATCTGTGTGTTAGGTTCCAGGGATATGAATATGGTGGTAAGATGATTTGCCTCTCCCAGGAAGAATTTGCAACATGGAAGAAAACTCTCAGAGAGGTGACCCAGGGCATGATCATCTCATGTGCTCTTGAGGGTCCACCAGCACAGGTCCTTAGGGTAGGGTTTTGGGGTATGACCTGAAGTAATGCTGGGTGGTTTAGACAAATCTTGGAGTTGGGAGATGTGGCTTATGGATCCGACTTTCTGTTTAAACTTGTATTTCACGTGTATTAGCCCGTCTTCTCTACCTGGAAAAATGTGGGTGTGACACTAGATCATTTAGCTTCAAACCTTAGTGCGTATTGGAATTATTTGGGGGTAATGTGTTAAAGCATTAGGGCTCTGCCTTGAAGAGAATTGTTCAGATGTCCGAAGGAATGGTGCTCCAAGTGATTCTGATGAAGGCCTTTGGGGCACATTTTGAGGAACTGTGAACTAAATGATACTTGAAATTTCCTCTCAGTGGTTCTGGCACAACCTTAAACACAGCGCAGTCCCCACCTTCAGTACTCTGCTTCCTGTAGAAGCTGAGAAGTAGGTGCAGCCTCCTTGCTCAACCTTTAACCCTGTAGGGAGCGTTCCACGCTTCTGAAGTTAGTTCCAGGGCTCTGCGGAAAATCCCCCCTGTTGGCATCGTCTGGTAGGCTGTGCCTTCATAAAGGGAGAACAAACAAGGGTAAGGTCTCTCCTCCCGCCCTGAAGTTGTCCCAGCCTTTCCTCTGCTTGGTGAAAGAAGAAAAACGTGTTCTTATTTCCATGCTAAGTTTCCAGTGCGCTGGTTTCCATGACAGCAGAGAGAGGGAATAAAAGCCAGGCTCTCACCTACACAAGAATTAAAAGCCACCCTCTTAGAAAACAAACAATGATTTCAGGAGAGTCCTGGAAATTGAAGAGTGTTGGTTTTTGATTTATCCAGCCATGTAGTATGGGCTCCAAAAAAGGAGAAGGTGTGGGGGGCAGTGAGGGAGGGGGTGGTTTTGTAAGGTCTTTTATGAGGAGAAGGATATGTCATAATGATCATGGCAATGATAATATCTCACAAATCCACCACACTTTAAAGTTTGTGACAGCCACTTTAGACCTAAATACATCCTACGGATTCTACTCAGGAAGAAACAGGAACCTCAAGTAGAGATTCATACATTACTTTCATGCTGTCTCTTAGTGCTTGGGGCTTCCCATACCTGGCCAGGACTTTTCCAAGCACTGACTTTCCTCTTACTCTTCCTCCTCAAAGTCTACTGGTCCTCCGTCCCATTTCCTCCCATCCCTGACAACAATGACACACCTGAGAAACCAGTCTGATCTAGAGATCAATAGTGGGTTGAAGGGCTATTCTCTCAGGTCAAGTTTATTTCTGGATGCAGTACCCTTACGTAAATCAGTGATTCCAATGGCAAGAGAATTGATACTTTGCTAGATCTGGAAGGAAAAAATTGAATACAGGTGCACCTCTCCATTCTGCTTGCATGAGGTCTGCTCTCATATAACCTTGGGGAAATAGTTTTATGTTCTATATATTCTCAGGACAATCCTATGGTAGGAACTATTACTATCCATATTTTACAGGTGAGGAACATGAGGCCCAGAGGGGCTAAGTAGTTTGTCCCAGTTTGTCCCACTAGAAATGCCAGAGCTGGGATTTGAACACAGGTGGCTGACACTCCAGTTGTTTATGAGTCCAGTTCAGCTGGAAAAGAACCAGGATAAACCCCTCAAGGCACTCAGCTTGCTTGAAGCCAAGGGCATTTCTGGGGCTCTGCTATGGTTAATTTCAAAGTGGCTTCCTTAGTCAAGAGGATTTTGGATCATAGAAAGACATGTTGGAGAGAAGGGGTTCGGGTTGGGTTAATTTTGGAACAGTTGCCCAGCATAGGGTGACATGCAGTTGGTTGAGTCCTAAGGTGGGTGGTAAATATAGAAGGCTCATGGTCACAGCGAAAAGTTCTGTTTTGTGCTTTGCCATTCGGGGAGGGCCTGATGGCATCTTTAGATGTATCTCCTTACACTTTGGTGGATTGGGTGGCGATGTCAAGGTAAGATTTTATCTTTATAGAGACTCCAGTGGTGTGGTCTGGGGAAAGAATCATAAGAGGTTAGGATCTGCACATCTCAGAGATGCATAGGATCTTAGAAATAGTCAAGTCCAATGTATTCCAATGTCTTTTTGTGTCTACCACCTGGGATATATAAGATGATTTAGGTATTTTATTAGTCAGGATAAATCCACTAATGCTGCAGTAAGAAGCAAACCCAGAAATCTTTGTGGCTTAATACAGCAAAGCTTTATTTCTCCTACGCAAATTCTGATGAGGGTCAGACTGTCTAGGGTGGTGGTCCTCCATGCAATGACTCGAGGACTCAGGCTGCTTTGATTTTCGTGATGTTGCCATCTCATTGTATAGCTTCCGGTTCATGAAAGCAGAGGAAGAAAAAAATATAAGAGCTGCACATATTGCAAAAAAAATGATTACAGACACAGAATTTAAAAACATTTGCTATAAATAAGAACCGACTTGCAAGAATGGGGAGTATTCATCAGTTAGGAGCTTGGGGCCACCATTTCATCTTAGCATATCACAATTACAAATCTTCATTTATCCCTGAATATAACCTAAGACCACTGCCAAGATTTTTTCTGTGGTCAGCAGGGGAGAAGGTACCTTACATCTGGGAAATAAAAATGAGGTTTGATGACATTCAGTAGGGAAGGGGGATGTGGATCTTGTGGTGAACTCCCTAAAGGCTATTTGAAAGGAATATTGATATCACATATCTAAAAGATGTAGTCAAAGACAAAGACAAAACTGCACGCATACACAAAGATATACAAACACATTGAAGTTGTGTATACAAAGACACACAATTCACACACACATACCCAAGCACACACAGGCACACCCACAATGATACACTGACACTTAACTCCTCTCCGTGTGTGATAAACCTCCCTAAGGCTAGGAGGAGAGGTCGAAAGTTCCCCAAGGTCCTGTGGGGACAGTGAACTAGGCCTGGAGTGTATAAATCTGGGGTTGACGGAAGAATGGGCTCAACCATCCCCATTTCTCTCCTGCTGGTACCCCATAAATCTCTCCTGGCCCCTGCCCTCCCTCTCAGCAGCAATCTCTGCTGCCATCTCTCCCAGGTTTATTAGATTTAGGTGCTTGGAGTGGTTTGTTTTTTCCTCAGCTGGCAGAGCCAGCCTGACAGGGGCAAATTTACCATCATGGGAGCCTGCAGAATCAATATTGCTTTCTCCTTACCTGAGGGAGAAAGTGGGATTTGGGAGAACCAGCCATGGTTGGTTGGACCTAGACTCCTGTTCTTTTGCAGAGCAAGGGGAAAAGGGTTTTGGCACAGGGTGGGACTGATCCTCTCCCCAGCTCACTGTGGACTTCCCAGCCTGTGATCTGGCCACCCATGTACCCCCCAGGACCTCCTTGGTCAAGAAAATCAAGGCAGAAAACAGCAGGTAGGCTTCTTGGAGACTTCACTCCCCTCATGGCATCCTCAGTGCCAGGAGAAATCCTGTGCATTGATTAAAAACACCGACTCTGCACTCAACCTGCCTGACTCTGAATCTCAGCATAGTCACTGAGGAGCTCTGTGACCTTGGGACCTCTGAACCTTGGTTTCTTCATCTGTAAAACAGGAACGATGATGGTACATCCCTCACAGGGCGACCATCAGTATGGGACACAGAAAGCATTTTAGTACAGGGCCCATCCCTGGGAGACAGAATTCTGTAGGTGTCGGCTATTTTTCTCAGTCTTACTATTATGCCAGATAATGAGAGTCAGGTAGGAGCCACAAACCCAACTCAAAGAGAAATATTCACAACGGCATTATAAGCTTCAAAGAGAAAATGGCTGGTGAGTCCTCATACACCTTATTAGAGGCCCTGGCTCTTCTGGACACACCATGACCAGATTCACTGCGGGCCCATGCCAAGTGACAAACAACACCCAACTGTGGTGGCATTGACAGAGGGGTGGGACTGGCTTCAGGGTCTGCTGGCTTGTTAGCCAACTCTCACTTGAGTGTTAGGTGCCGTGGCACAGATGTTACCCTGAGGAGCCCACAGGGGTCTCCCTTTCTCTTTCTTCCTGTTCCACCCTCCTCCTTTATTTTCATCTCAGATATTTATTGAGCACCTACTATGTACTTGGCATGTGAACAAAAGAGACCTGGTCCCTGCCCCGGTAGTGTGTGTATCATGGTCTGGGAAGACAGAAAATCAATGAATAAATAGATAGGTGACCATGTTAATTCCAGATAGTGGTAATTTCTCTGAAAGAGTAACACAGCTAATGAGATGGGAATGACTAGGGGATTTTTAGATGGACCCAGGGAGGACCTTTTGGAAGAAGTGACATCTGAATTGAGACCTGAAGCGGGAGAAGGAGCTGACTGCAGACACTTGGGGGCTGAGGATTTCAGGGAGAGGGTGTAGCAAGTGCAGAGACCATGCGGTGGGGTGGGAGGAGAGCTGGAGCTTTTCCAGCAACAGAAAGAAGGTCAGGGTTAGTAAGGGGAGTGCTGCAGGAGACGAGGTCTGAAGGGCAGACAGATCATGTGTTCTCCTGTAGATCAGAGTGAGAAAGAGAGGTTTTATTTTAAGTGCGTCTAGAAGTCATTCGCTAGAGGCTCTAAACCCGGGAGAGACACATGATCCAATTTGTATTTTAAGGAGAGGACTCCAGCTGCTTCATGGGAACACCAGTGGAGTAGCAAGAGTGGAAGGAGAGCAGGGAGGAGGTGGCTGCAGAAATCCTGGCACCTTGGACCAGGGTGGCCTCAGTTGAATGGAAGGGTCTGCTGGCTTGTTGGTTAGCCGGTTCTTGAGTCTTTGGTGCCACGACATAGATGTTACCCTGAGGAGCCCACATGGGTCTCCTTTTCTCTCTCTTTCTCCCTCCCACCTTCCTCCCTTCTTTTGTTCTCGGATATTTATTGAGCACCTACTATGTACTTGGCACTCGAACAAAGTAGACCTGGTCTACTTTGGATTCTCAATATATTTTGGAGGAAGAGCTAATAGAACTTACTGACAGGTTGGATTGGGGTAAGGGTGATAGACTTGAACTTGTCTGTCTCAATTTAGGTCCAATTCTCTCTCATATTAACCTTTCTATGATGATTAATATTACTGTGCCTCAGATTCATGGGAGGGCAGGAGGAATGAGCTGTAATGGACACTTGGAGTGAAGTGATGTCAGAGATCTGGGTCATTGTCTTGTCTCTGCTACTGTCTTAAGTGATGTTGTCTAAATGACTCCCTCACCTCCACCCCTAAATATGCACGATCATAGCGTCCTGGCAGAAGGAGACTTTGAGAATAACTTGAGTTCAGGCGCCATTGAACACCCAGAGTGTAGAAAATAGTAAAATAGAAGTGTGCTAGGATTCTATCAGGAAGTGTTCCTCTCTTTGCAGGCTGGCCTGTCCCCTCCCTCTGCTGCCTCACCGTGGTTCTGAGGATACTCTGATCTTCTGTCAGATGGTACAAAACAGGGCAATGGATGAAAACGTGCGGATGCTACAGTGAGAGAGACGAGGTGAGTGAGTCCTTGGGTGCTGCTGTGACATTCAGCTCTGGCGGCTCTGATGGGGAGAGTGATGTTAGCCCACATGGAGCTTCTGAAACTTGGGAAGGGTTGTTCTCTCTGGACAGAACCTCTTACAGATAGGGTTCCTTTCCCTTTCAGCTAACATGTTCATTAGTCTTCAACAACTTTGACTTGGCCTCCAGGATGATTCCTGGGCATTGGAGTGGCAGGGTAGGTGGAGGGGCATGGATGGGGGTCTTCCCTTTTCCCACCTCTCTGTTAGTTGCCACCTTCCCACTTTCTCTCACTGATCTGGACGCCCCCATCACCTTCCCTCTCTGTTCATGTGCACTGAGCCAGGAGGATGCCCCTCTCTCCAATGCAACCGTTCAATTTTGGATTCCCTTGTTTACATTTCTATTTCACAGATGATGAAAGACCAGTCTGTTATTCCTCTTTAGTGTTTCAACTGGAGCCTCCATGCACACAATGTTTACTCAAATGAACGACTCTAATAGAGAAATTTCTGGTATTCTAATAGGCCAACAGATAGAATAACTTAGGGCTAGGTAACAGTTCCGGTTATTAAATCACATTTTCTCCCTATTTATAAAGGTTATGTGTCTGATGCATAACACCTGGAAAACACAGAAAGGCACAAAAAACATTAAATAACAAATTCCTCCATAATTTCTCCAGTCAAAAGTTACCACTAGCATCACGCACATCTCCCCATACATATATTTATCAAAAACAGCATACTTTGCACATTCTTCTATAGTCAGTTCTTTTCATGTAGCAATAAATATATTGTGAGCATACAGCCACAATTACAAATCTTCTTCTAAACCATGATATTTTTCTAAATAGAAAATTTTCAATCAACAAAATATAAAAAAATAAAAATCCGTCATTATCACAGTCCTCAGGATAACCATTAAATATTCTTAGGCTTTTTTTCTGTGCATATATACACTAGAGTGCAATCCCTATACAGTCCTGGCTTGCTTTCTCCACCCCTGTGTCCTCAGTGCCTAGAAGACTGTCTGGCATGTATTAGATGCTCAGTAAATATTGTCGATAAATGAAAAATATAAATTCACATTTAACAGGGTTCCTGGAGTAGAGTCAACTTGCACTTTTTTTTTTTTGCAAAGCTTGAAAACCCTCATTTAATACATTCCATGCATTTTCTGCTTTCCCGAAGGAGACTGGAATTTACCTTTGAGAAAGATCATCCCTCGATTCTGGGTGTGAGCACTAGATATGCAGAAAATAAGAAAAATGATCTATTCGCAGTTCTTGGGGAAGCTCTGAAAGCCCAAATGCCGAAGTTGCAGATGGAGCTGTTAAGTATTCTAAAGAGAACCTAATGCAAACTGTGTGTGTTGGCAGAATGTGCCCCTGCAGAGCTGGAGAAAAATCTGTTTCCAAACTTGGAGTTAGCTTGCTCCAGCCCCGAATGTTCTTGTTTGCTCTTGAGAGATGGGGTGTGTGTTCTCATCCTAGCATTTGCTCACTGAAGTTGGGGATTGAGGGCCAGAGGGTGATGATGTTAGAAGGTGGGGCCTTAGGGAAGTGATTAGGTCATGAGGGTGGAGCCCTCATGAATGGGATTAGTACCCACATAAAAGAAACCCCAGACGACTCCCTTACCCTTTTCTGCTCTGTGAAGACACAGCAAAAAGATAGCCATCTATGAACCAGGAAATGAGACCTGGCACCTTGATCTTGGACTTCCTGGCCTCTAGAACTGTGAAAAAAAAAATATTTGTTGTTTAAGTCACCCAGTCTATGATATTTTTGATAGAGCAGCCTGACCTGCCTAAGACAATTGGTCAGGCCTATTCATGGTGGAAGGGGACTATATATACAAGGGTGCAGATACCAGGGATATACTGGGAGGCAGGAATCATTGGGGACCATCCTGGAGGCTGGGTGACACAGTCTGGCAGATTACGACTTCACAGGTGTGTGAAAGAGAGCTCAGCGATCCACTTTTTTTTTTTTAAGTTTATTGGGGTAACATTAGTTAATACAATTATATAACTTTCAGGTATACATTATAATTTGACATCTGTATATTCTATTGTGTGTTTATCTACAAATCCTTTAGCTACCATATATTTATTTTACTTGCCCACTTCACCTCCCCTATATATATTTGTTGCTGACTTCATCTCTACCTGCCCTCCTCCCCATCCCCTACCCTCTGGTAACCACTAGTCTATAGTCCATGTCCACGAATCTGTTTGTTTGTCCTGTTCATTTGTGGGTTCCATCTTTTTAACAAGTGCCCAGGTGACTCTGTTATCCAACACAGAATTACTGGCTCAGTGATCAGTTCTCCTTCCAGGTGGCTGCAAATGGGCTGCTGAAGTTTTCTTTCCCTGGGATGTGGGAGTGAGGAGTGAGGAACTCTGGTTCCTTTGCTTTATGTATACAGTAGTCATCCCTTTATCTGTGGGGGATATGTTTTGAGACCCCAGTGGATGCCAGAAACTGTGGATAGTATCAAACCTTATATATATTATGTTTTTTCCTACACATATATACCTATAATAAAGTTTAATTTATAAATTAGGCACAGTAAAAGATTAACTATAATAACTAATAATCAAATAGAATAATTATAACAATATGCTGAAATAAAAGTTATGTGAATATGGTTTCTTTCTCTCCACCCCTCTAACCAATCTGATAACCAGGACAGCTACTGAGTAACAGGTGGGTAGCATATACAGCATGGATATGCTGGATAAAGGAATGATTCACGTCTCAGGTGGGATGGAGCAGGACAGCATGAGATTTCATCATGCTACTCAGAATGATGTGCAATTTAGAACTTGCGAATTGTTTATTTCTGGGACTTTCCGTTTAATATTTTCAGACCATGGTTGACTGCAGGTAACTGAAACTGTGGATAAGAGGGGACTACTACAGTAGAAGGGTTTGGACAATCCTAAAAATGACCCCTGGGACTGTAAGAAAAGAAAAGACAGTGATGAGATCCACTCAGCTGCTTAAGGATCCCCCTACTTTAGAATCAGACAGACTAAAAGTTTGGGTATTACTCGACTGTTCTGAACCTCAGTTTCTTTATCTATAAAATAAAAGTAATTATTACAATGAGTGTGTATGACTTTGACATTAAAAAGAGTGAAAAAACCAAATGACTATTGTTGGGATCATAGATCCCCTTGAGAATCAGATGACAGCTGGGGATCCTGCAGGAGCATCAGCTATGCATGCATGCCTGGAATACATTTCCCCTCTTCTGGTAACATCACTCTGTTTTATTGTAGGGAGCCATCCCTGCTCCGAGTCAGTGGGGGTTAGATTAGCCCCATTCCAGGCTCCCTGGATAGGCAACATTAGGTCTGGCCAATCAGAACAGTTATTGCATCCCCGACACAATGATTGGTTCAGGTAACTCACATGACTCCAGAAGTGGTCCAATCAGAGTGAATTCCAGGACTTCCAAGAGAGATACTGACATAGAGGCATTCTTTTTTTTGCTGGGGTCCCTAGCTGCTGGGATGTGAGCAAGAAATTGCTGTCAGTCAGGTAGGGGCAACACCTCCCTGAGAATGCAGTCAACACAGATATATATATATATATATATATATATATATATATATATAGAGAGAGAGAGAGAGAGAGAGAGAGAGAGAGAGAGAGAGAGAGAGAGAGACAGAGAGACAGAGAGACAGAGAGACAGAGAGACAGAGAGACAGAGAGAGAGAAAGACCAAATCTTGATGCTGTCTTGTGAGTACCTGAATCAAGCTGCACTTGAACTTCCAAGTTATACCAGTCAGTAAATTTCCTTTTAGGCTTAATCACTATGAGATGGGTTTCTGACACTTGCAAAATCTTGCATAATATAGCAACTGGGGTGAAACCATTTTGAAATGCTAAAAGCCCCCAATAGATACAAATTATATGTATTAAAAATTCAAGCCTTTCATGCCTTCAATGGAGATGAGGCAAGGTGATATTTTCCTGGACCATTCTCCCAGTCCCTGGAGAAAAGAAATGACTTTGTTTGTTTTGAGAAGCCAGACAACTGGCCACTCCCAGAGAAACAACACAACTCTTTCTCAAAGCATGGATGTGTCTTTAGAATGTCATATCTTCTCTGCTGGGCTGAACATGCATTGAGCACTTATTGTAGATTATATACTCTCCTCTACAGAAATTAACCTGTTTCCAATTCATAGAAAAAAAAATCAAATCCCAAATGAATAGAATTTATAGTTTTGGCTCCCCTTGCATTCTTTTTCTGCTAGATCATTGGTTCTTGCTACTTATATTAGACTTTTGTATGAGATGATAGTTGATTTAGCACAAAATTTTATGTGTCAGGATAATTCATTGAGATATTAATTTGTGTTTTGTTTTGCCACAGGAAAAGAATCAGAATTATTGGGAGTTATTTATAAATTCTCCTCTGTACTGGATCCTATTAGAGAAGGGGAAAAGAGAATGGCCACTAGGTAGGCAGACATGTGATGTCCACCATTTTGGTACTCAATTAATGTTTGTTTCCCTTTCTCTTCCCTTTTCTGTCTTGTTAGACATCATGACAAACTGGAACCACAGTCATCTGCAGGACGGATTCTCCCAGGGAGAGTCGAAACCAACTCTGTAGCCAGTGACCTACATATAAAGCCTGTGAATTCATATCTGGCAGAGGACTGGGTTGATAAAAGTTTCCAGGGATGCTGTAGGAGAGTGCAGGGCTCTAATTCCTTTGCCTATTACCGAACATCACCATTCAAAGGTTAATGATGTGTACCTAGGTGATTCTGGCAGCCCAGATGCTCAGAGCCCCTTTCCGAGAGGCATTCTATAGTCTCGAGGAGGGAACTTGGTCCATTCTGTTTGTCCTTCAGTTTGCAACCTTGGCTGATGTCTCAGAGGGGAAGATAGGGAGATGGGTGACTTTGAGGATCAGGGAAAAGGCAGAAGCAGTGAGAGTGGGGGGAGATTCCTCAATACCAGAAGGAAATTGGTTGGAAGACTGCAGGTACTATGATCCACCCCTTCACAGGATCCTGGGGAGATGGATGGAGCCCCACTGGTGCTGGGATGGGGAAGTGGGAAATGGCAGGGTACATTGGACCCTGGATATTGGGGCTCTCAGCCTCTACAAAGATTCCTATGTCCAAACTTAAAAGATTCTGTAGAGTTAGATGGTCACCCACCAGTGAATACATGGGAGATTTAAGACCAGAGGCCTATCCCTGTTACCCGAGTCCCATATTAAGCTTCTAAGATTCCAGTGTGACCTTAAAGAAGTGGAAGAACCACCCCAAAATGTGGAGATTGAATTCCTTGCCAACTCTGTAGTTTGGGGGCTCAGAGTTGTTTTAAAAAAATGAGCATGGCAGGGTAAATCAATTATAGGGGTAGGGGGAGAATGAAGTGGGTAAAGGGGATCAAATATATGGTAGCTGAAGGAAACGACTTTGGGTGGTGAACACACAATAGAATATGCAGATGTAAAATGATAATGTACACCTGAAAATTATATGTTTGTATTAACCAATGTTACCCCAATAAACTTAGTTAAAAAAAAAAGTTCATTAGGGAAAAAATAGTTTCTAGTAATAGAAAAAAAATGAGCATGGCATTCATTGCATATTTGGTTTTGCAAGCCGGGTCTTTTAAATAGAGCTATCAGTTATAGAGTCGTACTAGTGCCAGGCACTTTGTTGAATATTTTAACTTATAATATTGTCTTTACCCTCAAAGCAACCCCACAATATTAGACATTATTATATTTTATAGATGAGGAAAATGAATCTCAGAGAGATTAGGTTACTTGCTGTATAGCATATGTTGTTGGTACCCCTCCGCACTTACTTGCTTGGGTCTTACTATTTCAGGGTCCATGGGCTGGACTTCTAACCCTGCAAATCTGCAGTTTTTTGCCTTTGAGAATGCTCTCAGTGACCACCAAGGTCCCCATGCTCAGCAGGCCAGATGTGCCAGGGAGATAATGCCTTTGGGGGCAGCCCTTGAACAGTGACACAGGAGTTGATGTATAAATACCCCAGCTCCCTTGCCCTTGGATGAGTTATCACGGGGGCAGTATTCAACATTGGCTCCTAGAGGTTCCCGACAGAATTCAGCTACCTTGATAACTTCCTTATACACACCCTGCATTGGCTCCTTTTCTTCCTAAGTCCCTTGCTGGTGCTTCAAGAGGTTGCTTTCTAAATCAGCTACTTGCATTAGAACCCTTGTCTCAGAGTAAGTTTCTAAGGAATCTAAAACCGAGACACGTGCCCATGATAAGTAGAGAATTGAAGAGCTAGGATTTGAACCCTGTCCTTCCTCTTTCCATTGCCTGTGCTCTTAGCTGCTCACTAGTGTTTTTTTTTTTTAAGCTTGATATACCGGCATTTCAAGTATCTGCAAGAACACCATCATGTACAAATTCTCTGCCACTTGACAAGCTTGCAAGCAATGATACTGCTGGACATGTGCATGTAAGGTTAGCATATTGCAGCAGACCCCCGGTCTTCTTTACAATGGAAGTGGCAGGGAGCATGGCTTCCATAGGTCAACCCCAGGGTGGAGTTCTGCTCTTCGATGGGAAGGAGGAGGGAGAGTGAATTGCTCTGAGGAAGGGTGGGGGGCGGGCCGGCTGTGTGCTGATGCTCACTCTAGTTAGCATGCTGCCTTAGTACATTTTCTCCAAGCTGGCCATCTCTCAGCTGGGCAATAAAGTAATTTAACTAGGGCTGTCTTCCAGGCTAGAGCGCCTGGAGATTGCTCCCCATTTATCACAGAGGAAAAATCGGTATCCGCAACCCCTGGACTGCTAACATCATCTAGCCTGCATGTCATTGATCTCTGAATGGTGAAGTTCTGCAGTGGGTAATGGAGTCAGAGCCCATATGCTCCAGTAGCCGTGAAAGCTCTTCCCAACCCAATCCTCTGCCTGATGTGAATTCACAGGCTTTGTGTTTAGTTATTGGCAATGGAGTGGGAGTTGATAGACCCTGGGAAGATTCTTCTGCATACAGATGCCTGCTCTGCTGGTTTGTCATGGTGTCACTCAATAGAGAAGGGATAGAGGGAGCGAAAGAAATGTATTTTTGAGTACTATTGCAATGGAATTTGTGTGTTTGCCTACACGCAGGGGTCTGAAGATTTTTCTGTGAAGAATCTGAGAGTAAATATTTTAGATTTTGTAGGCCGTATGATCTCTGTGACAACTGCTCAAACCCCCTGTTGTAACACAAAAGCAGCCTTAGACAGTGTAGATCAATGAGTATGGGTGTGTTCCAATAAAACTTTATAAAAACAGGCAGAGGGCTGAATTTGGCATGCCAGTTGACCCTGGCCTACAGCATCCATTCCCTCTTACCCTATTTCCTACAGTACCTGATTTTCATTCCACTTTCCTTTTGCTCCTGGGAGACTGACTCCAGCGCCAACTACTGGGGATGGATTTTGATTGGCTTAAGTCAATCAGCACATTCCATTTCCTTGGACACTGGTTAGTTCAGGGGTAGGCAAGTGAATTAAGTCAGTCCAATCAGAGTGAATGTCAGGACTCTTGCTTGTGATTTTGGAAGGAAGATAATCCTCTTTAGTGGATTGTATGGGTTTTAGATAAGAAGTCTGGAACTGCTGCAACTATATTGCTTTTATAAAGAAAACCTTTTTGTGGGTGAAGTCAACCACAATGAAGAAGTAAGGACCAAGATAATTAGAGATCAAGAGTGGGCCTTGAGATTTCCAACTATATATTACAGGTTGAGATGAGTTTTATGTACTTGTAGCAGTAAAGATCTTGATAGATTTCCATGTGGTAGAACATTGTGCTTTATAGATATCATTGAATTTAATAATTATAACAACTCTGTTGAGAAGGTCTTCTAATTCCTATTTAAGAGAAACTAAGACAGAAAGATTAAGTGGCTTGTCTAAAGTCACATAGTATAGACACTATCATGCATTAGGCAGAAACTATCTTTTTTATGACCAGTCTTAGAAGTCACATACCTTTGTTCGATTCATTAAAAGCAAGGCACTAAGTCCAGCCCACATTCAAGGGGATGGAGATTAGCCTTCACCCTTTGAAGGAGTATCAAGAACTTGTAGATATATAGTTAAACCACTACAAGACTGATTAGTCTTTCTTGGATCAGATTTCAGCCAGTTTCATCAACCATAATCAGAGGCAGGGTCATGTTATAATATGGCTGCTCCCTCCAAAATCTTTGTGGAAATGGGTGAAAAAGAAATTTCATAAAAGGGGAGCTGCACAACCAGAGGAGAAGGGTTCTTATCCTCCAGCTCCAGAGAGAAAACCCCAGAGGAGGTTCTGAATGGCTCAGGTTGCATCAAATGCCCATCTCAAGAGCCATCAATCACAGTGGGCAGGGGGCAGGATCTGGTGCTAGAAGAAGGAATGGGTCCCAGATGGTCCTGCACAAAGTTATGTACTTATACTTGTGATAAGTGTTACAAAAAAATAAAAAGGGATCTTCGAGAACATATAATGAACTCTTTGAGGAGGGGACAATGAAACAGAGACTCAAAGGAAGAGTAGGACTTAGTAAGTAGAAGCGTGGAAGGAAGGGCTTTTCAGGTATAGGGAACAGCAAGTGCAAAGTCTCTGAGGCAGGAAAGAGCTGTCTGAGAAACAGAAGGCCAGTGAGGCTGCAGCGGAGCGAGCAAGATTTGGGGGAGGGGTTGTGGAACAACACGAGGCAGAAAAGATGGATGGGGGCCAGACCTTTTTTCACTTTATGAAGTGTGAAGAATTTATCCTTAATTCAAAATCAATGGAAAGCTATAGAAGGATTTTAAAATAGGCATGCAACATAATCAGATATGCGGTTTAGGAAGATCCCTGGGGCTGATGTGGCGTCGAGCTGGTAACCGAGATGGAAAGAGTCCAGAGATATTTAGGAAGGAGAGTGGAGAGGGGCACTTGGCCAGGGATTGGATGTAAGGGGAGGCAGAGGAACTATTCAACTCTGTGGATAAATGTATGCATGGATACAGGAAGGGAAGCACATTGGGGTGGGGGATCCAGAGTGGAGATGCAGATGATTAATTCAGGTTTGTGCAGGTTGCATTCGAAGCATCTCTGAAACACCCAAACATCTAGGTGCTGACATCAACTGACATATTATTCCTCTCCCTGCAAGATGGGCAATTTACAACTACCAAAGCTGATTTTATTATTGCAATCAGGAAGCAAATGGGGGGAAAAAAGAAAACAACCCCAACTGCACTGTGAATATTCAACATAAATTTTGTTAAACTCTTGTAGCCATTGTAGAGAATTGTCAGGCAAGGGAAGTGTGTAGGGGAACAGAGAGAAAGGGGTTCTATCCTATTTCCATTCTTCAAAGATTCTAGGGTAGTGGTCACTTGGTTCAATGCAATTCAACCGAAATCCACAACACTTACTGAGTACCTGTAATATGGCAGGCTTAATGGGTGTACATTGGAATTCTGTCTTCTTCTCCCTGAGGAAGACTCGACAACCATCCCTATGTGGTCTGGAGGGGAGAGACCTTATGTTGGAATAGAGGCAAAGACAAAAAAAATAATAATAATCAGGACGACTAATCAAAACTAAATTAAGTCCACATGCTAAGTAGAAGCTCCACCAGCTCTGCAAAGTGATTAGAATTAAATAGAAATATCCGTTTTCTTTCTCCCTCCTCCACCCTTTTCCCAGTGTTGTTTCTTTTTTCCCTCTGAAAGTAAAGAGAAGTCTTAACAAGCACCTCAGTGAATGATGTGGAGTTCTCTTGGAGTTTTCAATTTGGCTGTATTGATTTATAAGGTCGTTTCAATTACTGAATTCTTCTTGGTGGCAGTGCGTAGGGCCCAAGTACGTGAGAATCATGCTCTATTGATCCCAGGGACTTAGAAAGGGGGCATTTATGTGTCTGCTTTAGATTGATGAAGTTGCAAATAATGAAGCTTCCTACGCAACATTTATTAAATGAAAATCTAGAATTCATTAACACAAGAACTTGTCCTATATTAGAAAAGAAGGGGGGGATTGAGAAAAAATAGGGACTACAGTAGTTATAGTGAACATAATATATGAGGCAATTTGAATTCAAGGGAAGGCAATTTGGAATCTTATTAAATTTTCTTTCTCCTTTTATTGTATGAGCATGGTTGGGTGGCTTCTGGGGAGTCATCGATCAAAATACAGGTGTGTGGGGAGGTGGAGATTGGGAACAGAGACCAGTTCCCAAATCCTCGCTCCAGTTAAAATAGGATTGCTATCCAGTGCCTAGTATCTGGCTCAAATCAGGAACTCAATAAATATGAATGATAGATGATGAATGAATGAATGAATGAATGAATCAGGATTGGGAGATGTCATCGAACATTACCTGTGGTTGCCAAAAAGGCTGGCACAGCTATTTAGCTAAAGCCTGTCAGACTCTGTTTCTAATTCATTCACTCACTCATTCATTCATTCTTTCACTCAAATACTTACTGAGAATTGCTCATATGCAAGGTACTATGTTAAGCACTCTATTAGTTTCCTAGGGATGTCCTAGCAAATTACTATAAACAACAGAAATTTATTTTCTCACAGTTCTGGAGGCTAAAAGTCCAAAATCAAGGTGTTCACAGGGCCCTGCCCCCTCCAAGAGCTCTGGGGGAGAACCCTTCCTTCCCTCTTCCAGCTTCTGGTGGCCCTAGGAATTCCTTGGTTTGTGGCAGCATCTGTCCAGTCTTTGCCTCTGTCTTAGACTGACTTCTTTACTGTGTGTCTGTGTTTCTAGGTCTCTCTCTCCATATATAAGGACACTGGTCATTGGATTTTGGACCCACCGTAATCCAGTATGATCTCATTTTAACTTGGAAACATTGGCAAAGAACCTATTTTCAAATAAGGTCATCTTCACAGGTTCTGGGTGGACGTGAATTTTGGGAGGACACTTCAATCCAGTATAAACACTGAGGGGAAAACACAGATTGGTGCTGGATCCTTGGGGGCTAACAGTCAAGCAGGGGAGACAAGAGAAACACATATTCAGCATATAAACACAAACATATAAACACCTCCCAGTCTATAGAATGTCAAGCTGGTGACATCATTTATCCCCTTGAATCCTTCCTGCAACCTGCTGAAATAGGGAGGAAGATGCTCATTTTTAGAGATGAGGGAACAGAGGTTGAACGAGGTGAGGTCACACAGCCCAGGTGAGGTAAACGGCACAGCTAAGTCCTGCTGGTTTCTTTTACATGCTTATTGTAGGGAAGTGAGAAAATGCGGATAAACATAAATAAGAAAAAAATTGATAAGTCAACCACACGTAAGTAAATGCTTTTGAATTTGGATGTGTAATCCTTCTGGAATTGACAGTGGACATTTTTTTTTGTCTGCTGAGCATCTCCATTCCCATCTTAGAAACTGGCCACCTTCCCACCCATGTTGCTCCATGGCAGGCTCCTGGGAGCCATGTCTGGGCAGCATGGCCCAGTCCTGGCTATGGTTGATTAAGTCAGGCATGGGCACCTGAGCCACACTGAGTCAATCTGTGCCTTGACTGGGAACTTGGAATGGAGACCAAGAGGTTCCAGCCTCGATCTTGCAGATCCCTGAGGTGGAGGAGGTGAGGATCTGGAATGGGCAACACTGCACTGTGACGTAGGCTTGGATGCTGAGGAGAGTGGTCTGTAGGGAGAGAGCAGAAGGAAGCCAACAGAAAGACAATTCAGAGATGAGTCTCATAATCCAGCCACATCTTACTTTTGAGTTTTCTGAGTATCCTTATGACGATCCTCCATTTTCCAAATCAACTAGATTGAAAAGGTTTTTGTTACTTGCAACCAAGAACCCTGTGGCGAGTAGTGGGAAAGACCCTTAAAAGTAGCTTAAATCATAAAGTCGTTTATTTATTTATTTACCAGGATGGCTGGAGGAAGCTAAATCTGGGATGGTTCAATGTCATTAAAGGTGTGGATATTTACTACATGTTCGTCCTGCCTTCCCTGGTGTGTAGGCAGTGACCCCCGTCATGGTCACAAGAAGGCTGCTGCAGCTCCAAGAATCACATTCTCACAAGATAGTGTTTAAAACAAGGGAAAGAAGGCAGCTAAAGCAGGAAAGGAGTTTTCTCTGCATGTGCCTCTCACTTATTGGGGGGCAGGGAGGATGATTACTTCCTGAAAGCCTCTTAGCGGATTTCCCTTATGTCTCATTGGTCATATCTACATGCCCAATTCTAGACCAGTCTCTGGAAGAGGGAAATGGGTGTGCCATGACTGGTTCAGACAAATATTAAATCACCTCCTGGGGCTGAACATAACTGTACAATAGTGCAAAATCAGAGCCCTGTGAGTAAGGAGGAAGGGGATAGAATGGTATTGGGAGGGTAACCAATAAATTACTCCCTGAGTCTTAATTAATAAACTATCCATAACATTTTTCAACCTAAGATAGCAGTTAAAATACTGTGACCGTCTTTCTATTTTGATAAATATACGAAGTGCATGATTTTATCCATCACACTGTAGAATGGTGATTTTCAGCATAGGTGGTATAACCAGTGATTTCCACTCTTTGATACTGTTGCCCAGGCAACAATCTATTCTCTGACCCGTTGTCAAGGGCAATTCTGTCTTTGTCTTCCTTTTCTTTTTCATGGTTGGAGATTATTTGTTTTTCTTGCCCAGGTAAGACTTAGGTTTGCAGAGGGGATCATTTTCTTTCTCCCTCCTCATCCGCCCATTCCTGAGGCCCTTAAGGATGGAGAGTCAACATCATCAGCTCGGCCAGGGGAGTCCATGACTGTGGAGAGGGCAGGTGCACAGGGCTTTAAGGTGGGAGCTGGGCTCTCTCTCTCTGGTGACACTGGGTACCTATCAGGGAATCCTTGGCCTCAAAGTGACCTATGTAAGTGCCCCGCACAAGCTTACCATAGCAATGTTCCTTTGAACTTGGTGTTCCTGCTAGCCTCAGGAAAGGGGGTGGGGTGGAGGCAGTATGATGTCATAGTTAAGCACAGGCTTCGGACCTGGACTAACCTAGGTTTGAGTCCTGGGTCTGCCACATGGAAACAAATTACTTAAACTCCATGGCTCTGTTTCCTCATTTGCAAAGTGGGGATAATAACATCTGTTTTGTAGGTTATTGTGTAGATTGAAGATAATGTGTGTAAAGTCATTAGTAGGGGGCCTGGCATATAGAAGATGCCCAAGAAATGACAGCTGCTGCTGGCGTTGAAATAGAATTTTCCAGTGACTAGTTCCTCTCCTTGCACCTGATGGTTTATGTAGAGGAAGGGTGCAAGACAATTGTACCCCTCAATTTCCTCAGCTTTAAAGAGGGAAAATAATTAAATGATACATTGTGTGTAAAACATCCAGCAGGTTGTAAGTACTTGGTAAATGTGAACAATTACATTTAATGTTACTACTACTTATACTAGTCTGATATTTTTTAATGTATTTAACAATTACTTGTCTAGTGCCTTCTAGAAGCCATGCCCTGTGCTTGGTTCTGGGAGTTTAGCAGTGACCCTGACTGACACAGGGACGTGCCATCCCACCTGGGAGCTGAGACAATCACCTTGACTGGGAGTAGGCATCTGTGTACCTTGAAACAGAGCTTTCCCTTCAGCACCCCATGGAATCATGGAGCTGGGAAGGGAGCAAGAATTTAGATGAGTGAATGAGTAGGAATAATGATTCCGTCAGGAAGAAGCAAGAGCCACCAAATGCAAAGGGACATGGAGGTCCTGCTGTTGTGGTGGCAAGGGGTAGAAGCTCTTTCTGGTAAGCCGCCTGCAGCCCCAAGACATATTTAAATGCATTCAATTTGGTGGGCAAAACAAGCCCAGGCCTGCACTTCGGAGAATCCAGCTCTTTGGGGCCAGGAAACGGGAGCTGTATTCAGAGAGCTCCGGGAGCAAGGACCTACCAAGGTCCTTGGCTGTGACTAAAATAAGCAGGCTAGGCTTGAAGAATGCTGGGGACATGTGGAAATAGAAAGTATTGGCTTCTGTTTATGGCTCATTCCAGCTTGTAGGGGCCACAAGCATGAGCTCTGGAGCCAGAATGCTTGGGTATGACTCCCTGCAATTCCCTTAAACAGCTGTGTGTCATGAGCAAAGTTGCTCTACCTCTCTGATCCTCAGTTTCCTTGTCTGTAAAATGGGGATGAAAATAGTACCTACCTCACAGGGTTGCCACAAAGATTAAATGAGACAATGCACGTGTAGCGCTGCTTATCTCATCTCATCTGTGCAAGAAGCCTTCAGGCAATGCAGGATCAGGCTCGGAGATGCTGGGTCATAGTTGTTTTTATTTGTCTAGTACCTAGTAAGTCTTCCATAAGTGATGGTATCACACATTATTTTAGGTATGTGAACATTGATTGCATTCATTCACTAAGCACTTGCAAAGATTCTGATTCCCAGCGTCATGCTGCATATGAATGACTCAATGGAGATGGGAAGTGCCAGGTGGATTAGAAATATGCTTGTCCATCAAGTGGTGGTGATGTGTGTAAGAATAACTACTATCAATTGAGCACTTATATGCCAGGCACTGTGCCAAGCATGTTACATGCATTCTCATGAGATGCTCAAAGTTGCCCTATAAATAAGTGCTATTATTTACTTCCATTTCATAGATGGATAAACTGAGTCTTATAAAAGTTAAAGAAGTTGCCCAAGGCCATTCATCTGGTGGTGTCAGAGCTGGGATTCCCACCTAGACCTGTTGGACACCAGAGTCTGAGCATCTGGTGTACACCACATTGCCCAGAGAAAGTGAACTCACCCAAAGTCACACAACGTGCAGCGGTGCAGCTGAGGAAGGACTAGGATGGGGACTCTAGCTACTTCCTTCAGTCCTGCCATATCTGCCCTTCACCCCACTGTCCCTGAACGCCCTTCAAAGCCCCAGGACAGAATGCAGGAATGGGGGTTTCAACTGTTCCCTTCAGACCCCCACTGTGGTTAAGTTGCTTTCCAGATTGGATCCAATTTCCAGCCAGAGCTGAAATGTGTCAGGCATTCAGCAGTGACAAGCCAAGCTGGGCCACGTGTGTTGGGAATGGAGGGGGCTAATGATTTGCCAGTGGCATCCAATTACCAGCAAATTGTCAGAACACACCAGCTCAGGAAGATGATGTCAACGATGGCTCCAAGTCTGGGCCACATAGCGGGAGTGGAGCGAGGTGGGGACACTCATTCCCCTGGAGCCCCTGTGATTGCCCCAAGTCGGAGCTGGCATGTCTTTCCATCTCAGACACTGAAGCAGCAAAAGAAATGGAAAAATGGTTCGTTTGGTGTCTCTGTGGGCTTGTGGACTATGGGATCCTGGAAGAGAATTCTGTATGTGCACAGGAGGCAGGATGAGGTTGTGGTTATGAACAGAGCTTGGGAGGCAAGGCTGGGTTGACCTTGCTGGGTGACCTTGAGCTTTCCTGCTTTGACTCTTTCAGTTTTATTTCTTCTTCTTCTTTTTTTTTGAGGCTCTAAGTGATAATTGCAATAAGTGCATTTTCTTTTAAAAAACATTCTCCCAGCTTTATTGAGGTATAATTGACATACATTTAATTGCTCATATTTAAAGTATATGATTTCATGAATTTTGACACAAGGTTATACCCATGAATCTATTACCACGATCAAGATTGTGAGTTTATACATCACTTCCAAAAGTGTCCTTGTGCCCTTTGTTGTCAATTCCTGCCCCTTTTGCCCAGTTTTTCTCAAGGAACCACTGGTTTGCTTTTATTTTTGCCACTATTGACTCATTTGCATTTACTAGAATTCTATGTAAATGGAATGATACGGTATGTGTTCTTTTGTTTGCCTTCTTTCACCCTACATAATTATTTTGAGATTCATCCATGCTGTTGTGTGTAATAATTCCGACTCTGACTCCTTCATGGGTTTATTTTTGTGGGGCTCGGTAAGGTAGTAAGTGTGAAAAATACTTTTTAAATAATAAAGCTGCACAGTTGTTATACAGGATAATTCTTAAGTTACTTTCTGCCTAAAATATCTATTTCTCCCTCCCACTTCTTTGCCTGGAGAACCCCTTTTTATCACTTCCCCTGGCACGCTCATCTCATTGCTGCGAGTGTTGGCAGCTGATGGCTCATAGCTACCTCATGCTTAGTCGAATTGCCTTTGCTGGATGAGAGCTGCCTCTCCCCGGAGGTTACCCTCTCCCACAGAGGCAGCCAGCAGCCAATGACTGACTGACCAAGGTGAGACAAAGGCTGTGTTGTCACTTCACAGCTAAGTCTCTGGTATGGTATCATCCCTTGAATTGACCAACCACATCACTTGGTGACAAAGTGATTATGTCAGAGCCTTCTACCATGGACATCCTGATTGAGGTTGACATATATTCTGTTATACGTTTGCCTTCCTTGCTTTCGGGGCCCCAGGAAAAACCATTCTTTAAGGGCTCATATATATGTACCGTCATGTGATACTGCAAAATATAACTTTGGGCAAAATGACACAACCGTAGACACATGATCATAGAATCCACTGGTCCTCCCGTATCCTACATTCTCCGGAAGTAGTGGCGTCTGTTAGAGCAGTGGAATGGCAGTTTGTTTCTTGAAGGACTAGCTAACATTAACTTGGAGATGACACCCTGAGAGGCTGGCACACTGTCCTTAAGGATGCAGAATATTCCTTAAATCGATGGCCATTATATGGTGCTATATCACTAAAAGGTAGAGTATATGGGTTTGGGAACCAAGAGGTGGAAGTAGGAACTTCCCCACTCTCCATAACTCCCAGTGATCTACTTGGAAGATTTCTGTGGTGATGATTATAAATTTTAAAACGTAATTGGCTTGTTCAGATCTGTATTAATTTTCTATTGCTATAGTAACAAATTATCATAAACTTGGTGGTTTAGCAATATAAATTTATTACTGTGTCGTTCTGGAGGTTGGAAGTTAGACATGGATCTCGCTCAGTTAGACATGCAGATCAAAGTGTCGGCAGGGCTGCATTCCTGTTTTGGAGGCGCTGAGGGAGAGTCTGCTTCCTTGTCGGCTTTGGTGACCCTACTTCTGTTGTCACAAGTCTTTCTGATGACAGCCAGAAAAGACTCCACCTTAAAGACTCATGGGATTAGATTAGGCCCACTTGGATAATCCAGAATCAGCTCCCTATTTCAAAGTTCCTAACCTTAATCATATGTATCTGCAAAGTCTCTCTTGCCATGTAAGGTAACATGCATAGATTCTGGGAGTTAGAAGATGGACATCTTCGGAGGCCATTATTCTGCCACCACAGGACCCGAATCAAGTCCATATATTGTGTTTGGTTGACATATCTTTTAAGTCTTTTAAAATCTATAGATGCTCCCTCTATAACTTTTGTGGTCTTTGCAATTTATTTTTGAAGAAACTGGGTTCTTTTTCTTATAGGGTCCCTCAGTCTTAATTTTGCCATAACCTCATGGTTTTATAAAAGTGTTCTGTTTTCTCCTGTAAATTGGTAGTTGGATCTAGAGGCTTTATCAGATTTATGTTCATTTCTTTTGGTAAGACTACTTCAGAGCAGGTATTTTTTTTTTTGTAATATTAGTAATTTACAGATACTCAGTACCCAAATCTATTAATTCTATAGGCGTTGCAAAAGAGTGATGTTCTAATTCTATAATTCTGTATTTATTCAACAGTTGGAATATATCTACAAAGTGTCATCTGCTATTTGGCTAGCCTGAGATACAGTTCTTTTAGGAGAGGCAAGATAAATATTTCTTATTTTTCTTTATTTTCTACTTTTCACAATAAAGAATTGGTTCACTAGCATCCTCCATCCATGACCACTGAATTTCATTTTGAATCATTATAAAGTCAAGGATTTAAGCATATTTGATGTCATACCCAGATCTATATTCTGGTTTTAGAACAATGGTACACGTTTCTTTTCACCAGGAATCCAGCCATTCTATCTGTAAGACTCCTTAATTAAAAACATTTGGCCCACCAAATCCACTGCATAAAATAAGAATGAATTAGTTGCTCAAATTTCAATAAATTAAAGACATAAGCAAGTCACATAAGGTTTTGATCAGCAGGCATATCCCAATGCGACTATACTAGGTTGCCAGCATTCCCACCCAAATAAAAGATTCATTAGTCAACCTGGACCTATCTCATGCCATTAGCTTCTTTGTATTGAAAGTAACTTGAATATCCTTGCTCCCATTATTGGCTCCAAAAATCCCTTGTTTAAACCAGACTTAATAATAACAGCCAACATATTGAGTTCTTATGGGATAGGCAGTGTTCTAATAAGTACTTTAATGTATTGACTCATGTAATTTTCACATTCACCCTGAGGTAGACATTATTATTATGTCCATTTGTGGATGAGAAAATTGAATTACAGAGAGATTAAGTGACAAGTCTGAGGTCGCACAGGTGATAAGTGATAGAGCTGGGATTGGCAACCCTGGGCCCATACTCCCACATGACAATTATTGGCTAAATAGTAGCTACCTCGTTGAGATTGGGCATGTGCCCTTCAGTTCACCACAGTACCTGCCTGGCCCTCTTCATTCATTGATATTACCTGACTGGCCTCTGCAGGCATTTGAGCTTGAGATCTGTGACATGCTTCACCATCCCCTTACAAGTCTTGCAATTCTATGAAGCTTTAATTGGGTTGGTAATAAGAATGGATGCCTCATCTGAGCCTGTCCAGAGAATAGAGTTTTATTTGTCCTGGATCCCATGCTGGGCTGGATTTATCAACACAGAATCCCAGTGCCAAATTTAGCAGAGTGAATTGTTTCCCAAATGTAGGCCACAGCATCTAATTTGAGCTGTAACTTAGTAACTGTGCAATTACCTAGCAAAGTGATGGGTGATGGACACGTTCAAGATGGGATCTAGGAGCACTGGACCAAATAATTTCCTTTTTTCTTTCTCCTGCCGCAAGAAACAATTTTATTTCCTGTTGACTGTCTTGGTGGATTCAGCTCTTCCTTTGGTCTCTGGAAACAATGTTGAAAGTGTGGCTGAAAGACCAGCCAGCTACCAAGAGACTATGGAACTCGAGTCCTGCATCACGGCGTTTGCTGTGTGACTCTGGGTTACTTCCTAAGGCTCTCTGAGCCTGTTTTCTGAATAACACAAAGAGCCAGAAATATTTCCCTCGTCAAAGACCTTTGGTCCTGTGAAATAAGTGGGGGTTTGGGGGCTGGGTAGATTTAATTTCCATACAGGTTATGGTAACTATCTTTAATTGTGCACTTACTACGTACAAAGTATTTTACATGCATTATCTTGTTTAGAACACACAATGATATAACACACACAAACAAGCTCAGAAGAGTTAAGAGATTAGTCCAAAATCACATAGCTAGTGAGTGGCAGAGCTAGTCAAGAACCATTAAAGCAGAAGACTTCCCACTGGGAGGCTGGACAGGGACAACAAAGGTTTACCCAGAAGCTGGGGAACTAGTCAGTTAAATCCCCTGTCATTCCGATATTCTGTGAATTCAAGGCACTGTGACAATGGAAGCAAAGCCTTTGGTTACTCCACTGCTTCGTTTCCAGGCTCTGGCTTCTGAAACATTGGACACAGCATCATCGAGCTCCTGGCTTACTTGGGCAAAAAGGAATTGATAGGGAAAACTCATAGAACCAAAGAATAACTGAATAACGTGTCCCAGGAATGGAAAGGACTTTGGCACTCTGGGGATCCAGGCAACAGTAGAAACCAATGGCTTCAGGGCTGGGTGATAATGATGTATCAGCTCCACTTACTTTTAATCTGTCTTCGCTGGGCTTAAGATCCAGATTCCTAGAAGAGAGTGATTGCTCCTGATTGGGTCATGTGCCTCCCCCTCAGCTAGGAGGTGATGGGACACTTTGATTGACAGCTCCCTGAGAACTGCTTTCAATGGGGATGGGTGGGCCGGGAACAGGTCCCCGCATACAAATGAAGGTGCTGATAGCTGATGAAGAGGAAAGGACATCAGCCAGGCAAAACTCAGCAGAGGTCCACTGTAGAGGCCTTCCTGGGGATGGACCGGGTGCCACAGGGCCTAAGGCAGCTCTTTTAGGAGCTGGGGTAGTGATTGCTGGTTCTCCGCATCTGGAGAATGACCATGTTAGAGTATAGAGACCCTGAGGGTCTCTCTGTTCCATCTTCTCCTGCCACTTAAGACCTTCTGGTTCCTTCACTGAGCACCACCCCACCAAAGAGTGTTGGTTTCCTAGGCTTCTGCTTGGGTGCAGTCCTGGGAAACACAGCTGCAGCTGTCATCTAGATCTGCCCCTCTCCCTGTGTTTACTAGACATCTTGATGAGATATAGAAAAAGGATCTTTAACATTGGACATTTAGTAACTATGATTTTATACCTATAGAAATCCTCTTCCCACTTCCCTCCCATTATTGTGTACTCATCTTAATCTTTGTCAGTATTCATTATATGTGGATAATAAAGAGACATTGGAATTATAAAATGATAATGTTGAGACGTGGGGTAGAGTGGCTTCTGGAATCAGGCTGGGGTGGAAATGGCCTTTGTGGCCGTGCCAAACCTCTGCTGTGCTGGCTACCTCCCTGCTGAGTCCTTGGCTCTTTCAAGTGCACTTCTCCCTTAGCGGTCAGAGCGCAGGTTCTAAGCCAATAATTCTCTTCCTTGGCTGCAAATCGGGGGTGCTTTGGAGAGCTTAACGTACTGATATCTGGAGTCCCATCCCTAGATATTCTGATTTAATTAGTATGTGGTCAGCTCGGGGAGTGGATATGTTTAAAAACCTCCCCAGGTTGATTCTAATGTGCAGACAGGAATAAGAACCACTGACAGGCTATAGGCTAGTGCTTCAGGCTCCTGGGTCTCTTTCTTCTAGTGAAATGAAGATTCTGGGATAGTAGCCTTGTCACGGGCCTTCGGAAGTACTGTCATGGAGGCAAAACATACAGCTTCATATAGCTCTGGGTTCGAATCTCAGATCTTCCTCTTACGCGCTGTGTGCTTTTGGGTAAATGTCTTAACCTCTCTGAGATGTAGCTTCATCATCTATAAAGCTGGGTCTATAATAGAACCTCCCTAATGAGAGTGTCATTAGGATTACAGGAACTTGTGTATATAAAGCACTTGGCACAAAGCCTGGTATAGACTAAGCCTTCAATAACTGATAGCTGTTGTTATCATTATTATTATCTGGTGTTTCCAATTTTTTATCTGAATATTTAGATACTTGTTGTGTCACTCTGAACAAGTTAACTCCATGAGTGGGTCTGGTTTTATGACATGTAGCAAAATCTCTAGGACCTCGCTACCTGGAGTGTGGTCTGGGGAACAGCAGCATCTGTCTCATCCGAGAGCTCGTTAGAAATTCAGAATCTCAGGCCCACCCCAGGCTTACAAACCAACACATGCGTTTTAACATGATCTCCAGGTAACCTGCATGTACCTTAATGCTTTAGAAACCTTGGACTAGAATATTCTGAGCCTAGGGCTCCAAGTGAGGGTAATTCTCCACTATAGCCTTAAAGCGAGGTAGTTAGTGGTGAAATGTGAGGAACTGTGGTAGGGAGATATTTCTGATTAAAAGAGCTTCAAAAATCATTCTGTAGGATTGCTGGGATGCTCACGTTGACTTCTCTCTCTTTGGGACTACACCCACTGGCACACTGAAAGTCTCAAAATAGAATATATGACAGATACTATCAGTACCTCTACTTACCATATAAAGAAGTCGAGACTCAGAGAGGTTAAAGAATTTGCGTAAGACCACACAGCTTGTACAGAACAGAGTCTTTTGAAGCCTGCTCCAGGGCTCCAGCTCTCCCGCTTTTAGCTTACTCAGAACCAGGAGGTAACCTCTGGATAATGCCCTACTCCTATTCTAGGGGAAGGGAGTGTGGCCACTTTGCATCCCCTCCTTCCTTCCACAATACTCTTTCCAGCTGGTGTGGGAACCTGCCCATTAGAGCCACTCCCAGTGTCTGCTGCTCCACGTTGTTGTACAAAAATGCTTGATTGTGATGATATTCCCTCCTCCCCATAAAGTTAATATATATATATATATATTCACATGCAGGCTTGATCCTTAAAAGTACACGCCCTGAGTGTGTGTGAGACCTGACAAGAGCTCAGCAGAGATGGAACAAAAGTGCTCCCCAAAGGCTGAGTGCTATCGTGTTTTCACAAATCTTTCTTTAAGCAAAGAATATTTATTCCATTTCAGTGGAAGGGCTGAAGGGTCCTTTAAGGTACAAGGAGTATACAGTGAGTGGTCTCAGCTCCTCCAAAGGGTACTCACATTACTTGACTCACAGGAGAATTAAAGGAGGTGGGGTGAGAGAGAAGCAAAACCCACACCAGATGAGACAGTGGAAAAGGCTGAAAAAACTGTCAATAATGATCAGGTGGTGGAAGAAGCTGGGGTGATGAGGAATAGTGCTTTGTCACCAGCTGCTAAGAGAAAGCAGGGAAGATCCTGAGCAAGGGGGTGAGGGAGATGGATCTGGATGATGATGATGATGATGGCGGTTAGTCCATATCGAGAGCTATTTTATGCTGGGCATCATGGGAGTTCTTCATAAGTACCGTTCTATTGAATTCTCTAGACCTGCACCATTCAATGTGTAGCCACTAGCCACATGTGGCTTTAAAATTTTAGGTTTATATTAAGTAAAATTAAAATTAAATTTTGTTACACTAGCCACATTTCAAGTTTTTGATAGCCACACGTGGCGACCGTATTGGACAGTGAAGATCTAGAACATTTTCGCCATTGCAGAACATTCTATTGGACAGGGCTGGTCTAGACCCTGTCCACTCAAAGTATGGTCCATCAGTATCACCTAGGGGCTTGTTAGAAAGACAGAATCTCAGCCCTTTCTATGGATCTGCCGAATCATCATTCGTGCAAGTTTTTGGACATTATTTCTTTAAATATATTTTTCTCAGCCTCATTCTTCTCTCTCTCTCTCCCATCACCCCCCTGCCCCCCCCCCCCCCCCCCCCCGCTGCCTCTCTTATCCTCCTTTCTGGAATTTCAATAGCCCTTATTTTAGACCTTTCGATATTGTTCCGCAGGCCTCTGAGGCTCTGTTCATTTGATTTCTCAATTCTTTTCTCATCTTAAAAATGAATAATTTCTATTGATCTATTTTCAAGTTCCCCAATTTTCTTTTCTTGTATTTTCCACTTCGAAAATTTCCATTTGGTTATTTTTCGATTTCTCTGCTGAGATTTTCCATCTTTTCATTCTTTATAAGCATAGTTTTCTTTACATAATTAGACATAGTTATAAAGTTGCTTTAAATCCTTGTCTCATAGTTTCAATATCTGGGTCATCTCAGGATTGGTTTCTGTTGAATGTCTTTTTCTTTGAAAATGCACCATACCTCCCTGGTTTTCTGCACATTGAACAGTTTTTTTAAATTTTATTTTGGATGTTGTGAATGTTTTGTTTTGGAGGTTATAGATTTTGATATATTGCTCCAAAGAGTGTTGATGCTTTTGTTTTAGCAGATGATTAAGTTTGTTAGATTAAACTCTGCCTCACCAGTGTGCACAGAAGTTAAAATCTTAATTGAGATCTTTAGTCTTTAGTCTTTACTTTGAGTCTCTCTTGTGCGTGCATAATCTTGGGATCAGCTAGAGATTTGGACTGAGTCTACATTCAGAATTTGGGGTCCCTCTTCTCTGCTCTCTCCCCTCCAGGATTGTCCCTCATTATGACTATGGTTGCCTTGGGTTATATCCTCTTGTTCCTCAGGTCAGAGAGTTGCAAGATCTCTCTGAGTGTTTTAGCTGCCCCGCACTGGGCCACAACTGTGGTCTGCACTCCGACCAGAGCAGCAAAGATGAGAAACCTATCTCATGCTAGTCCCTTCCTCAAAGATTTGACTTTCGTCTAAAATCTACCTTTACCCCTGACTCTCCAGAGGCCTCAGGTTGTTGCTTTTTGTATTTTGTTCAGAGTTCACAGTTGCTACGTGTGGCATGGTTAGTCTGTTAGGATCTAACTCTGCCATACCGCGAATAGAGCCCCGGACTTACTGAATCAGAATCTTAATTTTAATAAGATCCCAAAATGATTCATGTTCAGTTGAGAAACACTGCTCTAAACCATTCTAAATGAATTTTGATCACTTGGTGTCTGCCAAGTACATGGGAGTTCTGTGTGCCATTTTTGCAATTGTTCTGTATGTCTGAAATTATTTTAACAACACTTAAAACCATAATGTAATAGTCAAAAAGGGCTTAGATTCTCAGTCACTGCTGGATATTTTTTTTTTTTGTAATATCTGTCATTTTCTTGGATTCTTATTACATTCCAAGTCCTGGCCAGCACTCTCTGTGTACCATCTCCTTCTATTTTAATCCTCACAATTTCCCCTTGAGGTAGATACTGTTGTCTCATTTTATCGACAAAGAGACTAAGGACCAAAGACTTAAGGAGCTTGCAGAGAGTCACTCAGTGAGCAGGGAGCAGACCCAGGATTCCACTTGGCATCCAAGGGGGCAATTCCTTCCTGGCAGGGGGCAGCAACAGTGGATTAGAGTAGTGGTTGTCAAAATGTGATTCCTAGACCAGCGGGAGCATCAGCACCACCTGGGGGTTAATTATAAAAGTGACTTCTTGGGTTCACCCCAGATATCTTGAATGGACATTATCCTGAGGGCATTATAACAAGCCCTACAGGCGATTCTGATACTCTTGTTTGAGACCCACCCTGCCTAAAGGGCTGGTGCTTGCCTCCTGGTGGCAAGCATCAACTGTTTGTCATCTTATGCATTATTTATGAGGTTCATTAATATGTAAATTTCTGCCAATTGATTGCCTTCCCTGGCATGGTTCCATGCATCTCATAAATCAGAGGCTGCAGTGCTTTCTTGTTTAGTAATTCTCTAGCTGTGGACAATTCTGTTGCTGCAATGAGATCAATTAACCGTCCACTCAGATAAATGAGCCAGGTTGGCTCCCATTTGCCCAGAATTCCTGCTGCCTTGAAGCTCCTCTAGGGCCCAAGGAATTGCAAAGTGGTCCCCAGAACCTTGGGCTCTGGAGTCAGAGAACTGAGGTTTGCATTTCAGCTTTGCCAATTACTGGCCGTGTGACAAGAGCAAGTCATGTGACCTCTCAGCCCATTTTCTCATCTGTGAGATGGAGGTGGTAGAATCTTAGGACTTACTGGTATAAAAATGATTTGTTTCCAGGCTTGGCCTCTGAGGGGTTCAATGACATGTCCAAGGTCACATAATTCTCTCATGGTGGAATCAGGCTAGAAGCCAGGTGGCCTGGGTCTTCATCCAGCTTTCTTTCTCCCATACAAGGACTTCTGGCCCTTCATGAATCCATCCGGAGGCTGGTGTTGTAAGGAGCATTGCCAATTCAGTTATTTTGTTGTTGCTGATGACTGTGTGGAGAGATGGGTCAGTTTCAGGAGTCTGGACACATGGCCACCAGCTTAAACCTCTCTGGAAACTGAGAGACAGGGCAGGCAGGAGACAAAGCCAGTTGATAAAAGTAGCTACTGTTCCCACTTTGAAATACATGCCCTGGTCATCTGCCTTGTTTTCAACTTGTCTGCAAGTTTCCTGGTTGGAGGGGCAGTCAAAACTAAATCTTTGCTCCTTAGTTTCTTTGTCTGTAAAATGGGACAACAGTACCTACTTCAAGGGGTCATCGTGAGGACTGAAGGAGATGACACACAGAAAGTGCTCGCAGTCCAGCTAGTCAAGTGATATATCCTCTCTGACACTCAGTATTCTCACCTATGAAATCGGGATAATGACAGAACCTTCTCAAAGGGTTGCTGTGATTCTTGCTATTGTTACTGCTATTCCATTGTTTGGATGTATCCTAATTTGTTAACTAGTCCCCTATGGGTAGAATTCTAGATTGTCTCCAGTTTTTGCTGGTACTGGTCCATAATTCCTGATCCAGGCCTTCTGGGGCCACCTGTATTTTGGGACTCAGTATTTTTGGATTTTATACAGGTTATAGTGTACATAAATCATAACAATGTAATACCACTAGGGGGGTTAGGGCAGCACCCTATAATCAAACACACTAATAAATTCTTCATTGAAACCCATAAATATTCCCACTAAGTGGGATAAATGAAGACTGCAAATGGCCTCACATTGGTTCAGGGCCAGTTTTACTGACAAGCGAATACTGGCTCCAAACTTACAGAAACACCTTCCGTTTTCAAAGCCTCCGGGATTTTTGGATTACAGATAAATTCATGACTTGGGCAAATATTTCTGTAAGATGAATTTCTGGAAAAGATGTTACTGGGTTGAAGAATCTGTCCATTTTTAAACTTTTTAAATTGTTTAGGAATTCTCGTCCCCAATTGCCCTCCAAACAGTGTTAGTTTTGAGCTGAGAATGATATGGAAGTGGAGTCCTTGGTCCCTGCATCCTGGGGTGGATGGAAGTCTGCAGAGGGTGCAGGAGGGCCTCGCCACCCACCCTGCCCTTGGAGAGAGAGCTGAGTGGAGGCTGCTCTGTGCGCCTGCCAGGGAGATGGGACTGTGCCAGCAGAAGTCGGAGCTGGGCTTGGACTAACCAGAGCTCAAGGAAATGAAATCTGACCTCCTCGTGGCTTGTGGAAGAGGCAGGAAAATTCCCCGGGGGTGCTGGCTTCAGAGCCCCAAACCAGAGCCTGCTGGTGTCAGAATTAGCTCTGGCGCTCGTCCCATCCCAGAGCCATGAGCTCCGGGGCGGGGGTTGGCCTCTGTTTTCCTCCCAGTCTCTCCATCTGATTTTATGGGAGGGAGAAATGATCCTGAGTGGAGACGGAGGGCCTGCTGTGGCTACAGCTGTTAGAACGGGTGGCCTGGCACTGGTGTCATGTGGGAGTCCTGGGTGAGTTAGCAGGTGCTGGGTATCCCCCGTATTTGGGACACAGTGCAGGGATATGAAAGAAGCAGATGATGGTCTGTGATCTTCTTCCCATGGTGGGGCTAGAACCAGCACAGTTCCTAGCACTTAGTGGGAACTTTATATGTGATTAGACAGAAGGAAGAACAGAAAGAAAATGTAAGAGGCTAAGTGGTTTTAGCAGGTCAAAGTCAAAATGGCTTTGACGAGCACCCTATATCCCCATTTTACAAATAGGGACGTGGAGGCCCAGAGGGGTCAAGGGGCTTGCCCAAGCTCACCTATCTGGTGGGCCCCCTCCCTAGCCTCTTCTGGTGAGTCACCCCATCTCTTTGGTTTCCAGTTCCCCATCTGTCAAATGTGTATCCTGCTCCTGACCTTCTATGTCTACTGGATGGAGTAAGAATCAAAGTTGATCATATCCCTTTCTTGCTTAAAACCCTTCTGTGGTTCTCCATTGCCCTCAAAATAAAGACACGTGTCATGATGTGACTGACACATCCTGTGTGGTCCTGCCCCACTCCCACCCATTCTCCCCCCAGCATCAGCCTGTGCCCCAACCCCTCCATCTCTGCCTTCAGCGCCCCTGCCTGCTGGCAGTTCCTCCACCACTCACACTTCTTCCCTTCACAGGGCCTTGGCGCAGCCCTTTGCCTGGTGGCTGGGCACCTGGATGCTAGAGCACCTGCTTCAAATCCCACCTCTGCCACTTCCCTGCTGGGCAATCTTGGGAAAGTGTCTAATTAGTTTCATCAATGCTCCACTCGCTAAACGGGGAAGTTGGAGGTGTTCTGAGCTTCCCCATGGGAGGGAAGGACCAAGGCAGGTTCTTAAGTGCTGAAGCCATTGACTTTTGAAGGACACTTGGGGGAAGAGGCAACGATTCAGGCAGGGAAACTAAATTACGTGGTCATAAATCCTCAGAAAATTGCTATTTTCTCTCTCTTTCCTCACTCCCTGCCATCTTACTAAGTTATAAGATGCTCTCAAAAGCTGAATAACACCATAGGATCTAAGGCAAGACATGTGCCTAAGGGAGAGCAAACCATGTTCCTTGGATGCTATAAAGTGTGCTGATTATCCTTGATCTTGACCTTGGGTTAGAAATATGGGGACTTTTCATATTTCTAAAACTGTTAGTTTTCTGAAAAGAGGAGGGCAAATGCAAGCCTCGAGAGCAGCCCAACAGACACTGGCCTCGTCTTTGGCTGTAAATATGGGATAGGTCTGCAGCTGATGTAGCTGCCCACAGTGGAGAAAGTGAGGCTTAGACCTACAAGTTCTGAGGACACAGGAGGGGAAACTTTCCCTAGCATCTTATGTTTTCTTCAAGGATTTGGTTTGAAATACAAGCTGCTTGCAAGACTCTGAATAACCAGATCCTTGTGTCCTGCTCATATCACATCTATTCTCCTCCCTTCTCTGCTCTTGCAGCACTGACCTCTGTGATTCCTCAAGCATAATAGGGTCTTTCCAACATCGGAAATTTGGGACTTTCTGTTTCCTCTGCCTGCAATGCACTGCCCCACGTTTTCCTGGAAGTGGTTCCTTCTTATCCTTCAGATGTTAGTTCAATTGTCATCTGCTCTGAGAAGCAATTCTTAACCATCTTATTTAAAGTGACACATGTCTTCCCATTATCTTTTTGTTTCTTGTGATGAGAACTTTAAGGATCTACTGTCTTCACAACTTTCAAATATGCAGTACTGTATTATTATCTACGGTCTCCTTGTTGTACGTTACCTCGCCATGACTGACTTGTTTTACAACTGGAAGTTTATATGCTTTCTGACCTCCTTCACCTCTTTCTCTCCCCTCCCCTCCCTCACCTCTGCTTACCATCGATCTCTTCTCTGTATCTATAAGCTTTTCTGTTGTTGTTTTTTTGGCTTTTTTTTTTTTAAAAAGATTCCACATATAAGTGAGATCATACAATATTTGTCTTTCTTTGTCTGACTTATTTGACTTAGCGTAATGCCCCCAAAGTCCATTCCTGTTGTCACAAATGGTGAGATTTCACTCTTTTTTATGACTGTATAGTATTCTAGAGAGTGCGTGTGTATGTGTGCACACGTGTGCACGTGTGTGCATCTCGCATGTTCTTTATCCATTCATCCATTGATGAACACTTAGGCTGTTTCCAAATCTTGGCTATTGTCAATAATGCTGCAATGAACATGGGGGTGTGCATGTATCCTTTTGAGTTAGTAGTTTCATTTTCTTTGAATAAATATCCAAAAGTAGAATTGCTGGGTCATACGGTAATTCTCTTTTTAATTTTTGAAGAACATCCATACTGTTTTCTGTAGTGGCTGCACCAATTTACATTTCTACCAAAAGTGCACAAGGGTTCTCTTGTCCACTGCATGTGTTCTCCCATTATTTTTTGATCACATCCCCTTGTTTTTTCCCCCTCATAGCATTTATTTCAGCCTTTAATTGTTTTATTTAATTTATTTTACTTGTTTACCTGTTTTTTAAAACCTGTTTACTACTGCCTGCCAGAAGAGGAAAGAATAGAGGCCTGCCTCTGGACTCTTTAAGTCTAGGACAGATATAGGACCGGATGGTGGCCTCGTATGTGCACTGCACAACTCCAGGGAGTGCCATTCACTGAGATCAGTGGTTCTCAAACAGAGATAATTTTGACTCCAAACCCTTGGGCACATCTGGCAATGGCTAAGGATATTTTTTATTGTCACAGCTTGGGGATGGGGCGGGTAGAGCCCAGGGATATCCTACAATGCACAGGACAGCGCTGCCCCACCCCCAACAATTATTTGGCCCAAAATGCGAAAAGTGCTGAAGTTGAGAAACCCTGACTTAGACTACAATGTGACCGTTACTCATACATGTGCCTTGGCTTTCCACAGATTCAAGCAGTTCCCCTAAAAGAAGCTCAGCTGCTTGGCGCTGTCTGTGGTGCTGAAGCAAACCTGACCTCCGAGCTGAGTTTCTACAGCTTGTCCAAACCCAAGCCTTTCTTGGACTTGTTTGGATCCTCGTTCCCAATTCTGCCTCAAACTGCTGTGCATAGAATTATACAACACAAAAGTGGGGAAATTCTTTGAAGTCAACTAGTCTAATCCCCAATTTGTATTAAAAGGAAAACAAGCCCAGAGTCCAGATTTGTCATTGCAACAGAAGATGACATTGCAACAGAACGCCATTTACCTGTAGCTTATGAAACACAGGTGTCATTTACTAGGGGTCCTCCCTGCCCAGGACAATGTGGCCAATGACATGTAGCCATCTGAGGATTGTTAATGGAGTTGCCCCCTGATTGAGAAGCTCCTTGAAGCATCTTGTTCCTTAATCACGTCAGTGCTAGAGAGAAAATAACTTAGATTTGCTCCTGCTGTGCTCAAGGCAGCAGGGATGGGCCGGCCCTTGCTGGGTGCCCCGGGGAGAGACAGCCTGCCTGCCAGGGAGCTAATTGATTCTTTAGGTTAGAACTGTTTTGTGTGCACACAAAAACCTGGGCATCCGTTCTGCTTAATGTGATGCTGAGTGTTCCCTGTGCCTTTCTCAGTCCCAGGCTTTCACTTCTGACTTCATGGAACTTTGCTTTGTGAAAACATTGATTTCTCCACCTGTCAGAAAAATGAATTCCAGGAGGCTATTTTGTTGTTGGTGGTCTTCAATGAAAGCATTATTTTCACGTATCCTGATGGAACTGTCACCTATAGCTGCTTTCTATTGAGGGCCTAGTAAGTGTCAAGTGCTTTATGTGTCACCCCTGATCTTAAACAACTCTGTGAAGTGGATATTATTTGCCTCATTTTAAAATGAAAAAAAAAAAAACTGGGTCTCAGAGAGGCCAAAAAGCTTGCCCAAGGTCACACAGCAAGGAAATGGTGGGGCTGCAATTTTTACTCCATCTTGTTTTCTTTCCTCTGGATTCATTGCTCTCAAAGTGGGAACCAGCAGCACCAGCATCGCTGTTAGAAATGCATCTTTTAAGACCTTTCCCCACATTTAATGCACCAGAAACTCTGAGGTAGGGCCTGGCAATCTGTGTTTCACAAAGCCCTCTAGGCGATTCCGATGCTTATTCAAGTATGAGAACCACTTCTCTAGAGCTTCCTTCTTTTTACCCAACACCAGACCTTTCTGCTAGGGAGAGAGAGGAGCCAATAATGAGCAATTGTTTGGTATTTTCTGAGGCAGGAGATTAACCACTCCGGGCCCCTTCTTCCCAGGAGCAGGTCAGTGGGTGTCTGAGGGTTCAGCATTATCAGGAAAACTTCTCCACCTTGTCCTGAGGGGGAAGCCTTGTAGCCACAGAGCCACCTCGGTTTCCCCAGTGTGACTAGCTGCTGAGCACCAAAGAAGCCCTTGCCTGAGCTCCCTGGTGGCTGGGAACTTCCTTGTCTGACTTGCCCACCACTGGGTCTGGTTCACCCCCAGTGTTCAATAAGTAGCTGGTAGATGTGGGTGGAATGGGCCGGCCTGGGGACTCAGGGGGCTGCGGCCATAAGGCTTCTGACTAGGAAATTTTGAAAGTCCTCTGGCCCCACCCAGTACATCATTCAGCCATGTAACACATCACCAGGACTGCAGGAAGCATCCCTCTGGATCCTGTGATGTTGCATAAATCAAATTTTCCACTTTTTTCTTTCCCCAAATTGCCTAGAGGGTTTGTGGTGGCAGCTCACCCTTTTCTGACAGTCACAAATCTTTCCTAGGTTGGGGAAAAAGTGGCTGAGCCAAACTTTCTGTTTCTCAGGCCAGCTTTTCATCTTTTAAGATCTTTTGCAGAAATGATGGTGGCAAATGGGAACTTGTGTGATGAACGCTAATAGTATTTACTTATTCATGGGCCTGGCCCTGGGCTAAGGGGCTTTCCAACATGACCTCATGAAACCCTCACTACTACCATCCCAGACTGGGATTATGATTCCTCATTTTACAGATGAGGAAAGTGAGGCTCAAGGAAGTCAGTTTGTCCAAGGTCCTGCAGCTAGTAGGTGGCAGGGCTGGGGACCACACCCAGGTCACTCTTTCTCACCTGAGTGTGCTGTTGATCTCTGTGTAATTGACTGTTTCATCCTATTTCATAGGCAAAGAAGCTGGGGTGGAGGACCTTATTCTACTCATAAACTAGGGAGTGGCAGATGTAGGGTTTGAAATGGGGTCTTTCTTTTGGAAGCAAAGTCTGTGTTATGGGATCTGTTTGGCATATGGAATCGGAGACTTGGTCTCAAAAGCTGTGTAAAAGGAGTCTGGGTGGATCAGAAGACAGAGCAGTGGCTTTAGGGTAAATGTGGATGGCCTTGGGCAAACCATTTTATCTCGCCCCCTGCCTCAGTTTCCCCATCTATAGTTACATAATGTCCATCAACCTCACACATTTGTTGCTATATACAAATGAAATAATAATGACCCTGAATGGTATTTTAATAATAACAATAGCAGTGGCCATGCTTTATTGAGCACCTCCTGTGTGTTAGGCATGATGTCTAAAAATCCATAAGCTCTATCTCCTTTAATCCTCATTCCTTGGGGTGAGCTCTGGGCCTCAGCTGTTTCATCTGTACAATGGGGATGATGTTGTAACCACTACATAGGGTTGTTTGAGTGTTAAATGAGTTAACATGTGTAAGTGATTAGAATGGGACCTGGCACACAGCAAGTACTATAGAAGAGTCCTATCACCATGCACATCTTGTAGCTGGGGAAACTGAGGCTCAGAGAAGTAAACAATTTGCTCAAGACCACACAGCTGAGGAGCGGCTGACCCAGGTCTTAAACCTGTGTGCTAGGACTCTGATGCCCGATCTTTCACCTCCCTGTTCAGAGGTCCCCACTTGGCAGTGCCCCTGGTTTGGGTGCTTTGTCTTCCCCAAGACATCAGGGTGGGATACACCAGCTCTGTGGCTTTAGTCTGTCTTTGTGGAAACCCCGTGCTCACTCTCTGAGCCTCCAGGGCCACGGAAATAAACTGCAGAGCCTCAGAAATAAATAAAAAATTAGCTTAACACTCTCAGTGTCCAGAGGCTATGGCGGGTGTTGAATTATTCAGGCTGTTTGGGTGTGAGCTGTTAGTTTTCTGCTGCTCTTGCCTTGATGGCCGCCTTGACAGATTGATGGATGAGCCAGTAAAAAATTCGGAGGCCAGGAGGAAAATTCTTAATCATAACTCACTGACAGGAGTGAGTGTTTTTCCTGCTCTGGCAGCTCCAGAGGTTCAGCCTGGGCCCTCCCTCACCTCCCTCTAATGAGGCTGGAGGTGCCAGCTGCAGAGTCACCCTCTGCAGCCGGCTCGAAGCAGGGCTTTTAAGAGTAGAGCGCTTTCATTTTATTTTATGTTTTTATTTTTAAAAATGAAAGTGTAAATTACATATAAGGCATAGTATCTTAATTGTACAGATCAACGAATTTTTACATTTGTGAACATGGGGTAACCAACCACTCATATGAAACATTCTTATTTTTCTAGAAGCTTTCCTCATTTCCCTTTCCAGCCAATACCACCTCTGCTCCCAGACAGTGGCTCCTTTCACTAGCATATTTTCTTAGATTCGTGTACCTGTTGCATGTGTCAGTAATTTGTTCATTTCTGTTGTTGAGCAGTATTTCCTTGTATGAACATGCCACCATTTTATAACCCATTTTTCCTGCCGACGGACACCTGCGATGTCTCTTAGTCTTTGTCTATTAGAAATAAAGCTGCTAAAAACATTTGCATACAAGTCTTTGAAGGGACTCCTGTTTTTATTTCTCTTGGGTACATTCCTGGGAGAGAGATGGCTGTGCCTTAGGGTAAGGGCTTATTTAGTTTTTCAAGAAACTAAGACAGGAGATACCCTAGACATTAGCAAGAACAGGAAGCTGCTACTTCCCCTGGGGCTGGAAGGAGGGGATGGTGTTACTGGTGCCCAGGGGCTGCGAGCACCTGGCAGAAGCTGGAATTACAGTTTCCTCAGCCTTGTCCAGGGGAAACTGTTGCTACCAAGAAATCCAACACTGTCAGACTCACGCCCGAATCAGAATAGGAAGGAGAGAAAGACCCTGCCTCTTCCTTTCTCCCCACACTGAAATCTCCTGCCTGAGCTTTCCATTGGTAGAATCCAGATAGAACCCAGCTGACACAGGAGCCTGAGAAACACAGCCCCTGAGATGCAGAGCTGAACCAGGGAAGGATGAGGCACAGTTGCAGGTCAAAAGGGCCCAGATCTCGTGGAAAGCAAGTGGGCAGAGGGTCCTTCCCAGGCACTGAGGAGGACTCACTGTGCTTTTCCAGTGGGCACCCAGACCAGATGCAGGAACCACCCTCTCTGCTGCTGCTTTTCCCTGCAAGGCTCTGTTACAGGATGCTCTCTCAGTCACTTGGATCCTGAACATGCCATCTGTCTCTTTTTGCCAGGGTACAGGACATGGCCTGGAGCCCTTCCTTCCTGGGCCAGTTTGAGCTTTTGCTTTCCCCAGGTGGTAGGATGCTCAGGTGTTTGTTGTCTGCAAGATTAAAACCCACCTGGGTGGAAAATGGCAGATGGAGGGCCAAGCAAAAGGTTTCCTTCTCTCTACGGTGGGAAGGCAGCCCTTTGAGCCAATGCCAGGGACACCGGATGCCTCTGCTGACAAGGCTTCTCTCAGCAGATGGAATTTACAGACCTCGGTGCCCTGCTAGGGAACACTTAAACATAGGAGAAAGAAATTCAGACTGGGGCCTGTGTGCCCATCCGCTAACAGGTCAAGTGACCTTGGGCGAATCATCTCAACTCCCCAAGCCTCTGCTTTGCCAACTGTACAATGAGATCATGATACTCTGTTCACTTTTCTCACTGGGTTTGGAGAGGATTCACATACAAGGAAAGTACCTGTTAACAGATAAAGACAAAGAACTTAACTTTTGCCATTATCCATTCTTCTACTCAGAAAGATGACATGGTGAGAAGATGCACCGGAGAGTCTAATTTATCATTAGCACAGTCATGTGGTGGGAAAACTCTAAAGTGGCCCTCAATTACTAATCGACTAAGTGGTTGCTTAATAAATGTCTGCTAAATGCATGAATACATCAACACCCACCCCTTACCACTTATTAAATCAGATCTAAATTAATATTTGATTGTTAAATCTCCTATGTCTGGTCCTATCCCTTCCTACCAAAACTCCTTTTCCACTGCTCCCCAATATGCAGTTCGCACCCTACTGATGTCTGTCATCTCACTGTCCTGCTGGGTTGTGGCTCGGCTACATCCTTCTCTTAAAGGCTGGGGAGGAGATGGGCCTGATTAAAGGGGTGGGTAACTCACCGAGCACCTGTTTTGGGCCAGGCATGGAGCCAAGCTCATTATGCCCATTCTCATTTAAGCTGCTTTTGTGTCTTATGATGACCCCTGTTTAGAATAGCTGAATCCCAGGCTCTGGAGTCAGATAGCCTAGACTCAGATGATAGATGATCTGAGATGGGGATTCCAATGGAAATGGAGAGCCCCCAAGGCAGGCGATGTTTCAAAGGGTCCAGCCCTGGGGATTCCCAGGACCTACTTTCCTTGTTTTGTGCTGACCAGGAACCACCCTGTAAAGCCCTTTAAGGAAAGGTCAGTCAGGTTTGTGGAGAGTGTGGACTATGAAGAAAATTCCAGGCTCTGGTGTTAGAGAGCGCTGGTTCAAGGTCGAGCTCTTTCATGAAATCACCATGTGATCTTGTGTCTCGGTCTTCTCGTCTGCAAAATGGGGATCATAACGATTACACGCTCATAGGACTTTTGCTAAGATGAAGTGAAATAGTTAAAGTGCCCGGCTCATAGTGAGCCCAGAGTATGGGTGAGTTAATGTATTGTTATTATTATTATTATCATTTTAAACTTTTAAAACTGGCCTCTAAAGAAGGAATACATGAGGGGGAGCCATTGGTAGGTTCCCTCTCCCCTCCCCTTCCCCCGCAAAGCATCTTCTCACATCCCTGGGAAGGGCAAATGGAGAGGCAGGAGGCCCGAAATTCCTCTCACTTATAACATGCCCTTCCTGGCACGTACCCCTTAGCCTTGCAAAGTGTGGACAGAAAAACACTACCTTCTGATAACAAAGGGTGTGGCAAAAGGCAGGAATGGCCTCGAAGAATATTTATGGGGCTGTCACATGAGTATTCTTTAGATTTCCCTGACAGTCCCAAGGTGAAGAAGCAATTTTACATCTGTCATTAATCTTGCAAATAAATGCATGAAGTGGCCACAGCTGGGAGTTTTCATATTAATTGATTGTGGCTTCAGAACTCAGTTCAGAGCTCATTAGGCTGAACTGGGAGCAGTGGGCCCAGTGTGCTCATGGTCGCCATGTGACATGTGCAGCCCAGCCTGCTCTGGTCCTGGCCTGTTGGTGGGTGATGCTTGGGGCTCCTCACCAGCATCAGGATTGGCATCCAGAACCCCAAGGAGGGAAAGAAAGGGCTGCGAGATTGAAGAACGGCAGGCTATGGAGGACCGGGTGTGGTTCCCACACCTGAGTGATCTCAGGCTTGTGAGAGAGTGTGGGGCTTATACTTGGGAGACAGGGTTCAAGTCTGGGCCGTTCCCTCTCCACCTGTGGAAACTTGGGTGACTGCCCCGCTCTGAGTCTCAGGTTCATCATCTTTGAAACAGAGACTATACCCGTGCTTAGTATAGAAGGTTACTGTGAGGGCCATGTGAACTGTACCATTATCTAGGTCAGAGTAAATGCTGCTCACGGGATGTGATTACCGGGTCCTAGTGGAATCTCTCCTTCAAACCTCAGTCCCACTTGCTGTAGGATGGCTGAAATACCCCCGTTAATGCTCCATCTCTCCAATACACATTCAAACACGGGGAGCTGTCATTCATCATTAACACCCCAGGGTGGGTAGAGGACTGAAGAGCAGGGCCAGTAGGGGGAAGGGGTGGAAGAGACCAGGAGGCACTGGGAGCCTGGAGTGGGTAGGAGAGGAGGCTCGACTTGTGGGTAGGACTTTAACAGTCTGTATAGGACACTCACTTTCATTAGCTCATCCGCTCACCCCCTAAGTCAGAAAGTGGACAAACAGGCTCTGGCAACAGCACTTTTGCTACTTTTCCTGTCTTCACTTTTACTGAGATCTCTGAATGACTCTCACCTCTCCCCCTATGTCTCAAGCCATCTGCTCAGTGCATCTTCCATCATAAGTCTACTTCATATCTCAGAGCCTTTGCCAAAGCACTACTGGATAGCATATACTATGCACAACCACGGTAACCACTCACTCGTGTTCAGCCAATTAAGTAGCCGGACAATGAACCGACCAACCATTTAATCAAACAGCTGGCTAATCAATCAATGAATGGACTATTTAACGAGCTAACTAACCACTCAATCAGGTAACTAAACAACCATCTAGCCATCAAACAACTGACTAACCAACTAATCAACCAACTAGCCAACTAATCAATGAACCAGTCAACCAGCCAACCAACTACTCATCCATTCAATGAGCAAGTAATAAATCATGCAACCAACCCACAGACCAAATAAACTCTAACAAACCAACCAAAATGTACTGTTTGTGGGCAAATCTGCACCACCAGACTCTGACCTGGCCCAGAGGAGGGGCTGTCTGCCTCTGTTTGGGCTTTCAGCAGCCCTCTTGGAAAGGGGCCTCACCCTTGCACTGCCTCTCTGCATAGCTCTAGGCCAAGTATTTTCTCTTATGGGCCCCACGTGAGCAGTGATTTGCAAACTGGGTTCCTTGGGGCCCAGGGTCCTGTGGAAGGAGCCTGGGGCTGCCTTGGGAGGTAAGGGGCAGCCAGGTAGGCAGGGACTGAGATTGTCTTCTCTGCTTTCTCCTTTGGGATTTTGAGTAACACTTCATTTGAAGAAAGATTAGGTGTCTTAAAAATCATTTAAAAAAAATGTTTAGAATTCATCGCTTTGGGTCACGTTTTCAGCTCTAAGAGTCAATGACTATGTCCTTTGGGTGTGGGAGAGGTGTGAAGGAGATCCTAGGCTCTCGACCTAGGGCTTCCAGTTGGCAGAACATAGTGAAAGCCCAGAGGCGGCCGCCTGAGACTCCCTAGGACGGAGGACTACTGAGTTCTGAGGCCATTGTACTTAGAAGCCCTTAGAGACCCATATGTCAGTGAGGGGCTTAGTATAAGTAGCCCCTGACTGCATTTCCTCACCTGTTTCCAAGCAGAGCCTGTTTCCCATGATTCGGGGACCGCTGGGATTTCCAAACAGCTCCTGACAGGACACGGGATGTCCTTGGATGCAGCACCCATTAGGAACTGACTCCAAAGGATCTTCTGCCCTGGCTGGAGCCACCCATCTGCCTATTTCTCAGAGTCACCAGAGTGAAGGAAATGCAGAGCTGGGGGTTTATAGGAAGACCGTGTGCATCACACCAGCTCCCTGCAACTGGCCCTCAGAGCTCCCTGGGTGGGTGTGCAGTGGGGACTTCTTTGTGAGTTTCAGCTCCCCAAAGCAGAAAAGCAGCCAAATAGAGCCCAGGGTTCCCGCTGTGGGCTAGAAGGCACAGCATTGAATTGAATCCTGCTTCACTGTGAGACCTTGGGCAAGTTACTTGACCTTTCTGAGCCTGTTTCCTCTTCTGCAAAATGAGGCTGGTCAGTGGTTCTATGGAAAAGTGCAAGGCCCAGAGTAGGTCACATCTCTGTTTAGTGGGATGCCCACTTTATAATTGGGGAAACTGGCCAAGCAGGGGATTTTTGGAAGAGCTGGGATTATAATTGAGATTTCTGAGTTGACATCTCTTTCCTTAACCCTGGGACATCGTGTCCTCTCTCTCTGGGGGATTTTTCCTTCTGGCAGGTTTGAACCGAGCCCTGACTGGGAAGGCTTAGGTCTTCTTCCGTCCAAACATGTGGGATGACTCTTGATCTCCTCACCACGCTCCCTGTGTTCTTAGCAATGCCTCCCACCCTAGCAGGTGCGGGTTTAGATCTCTCCCAAAGTACATTAAACATCCCCAGCTGGCCTGCCCACTGATCTGAGGGGCTATCATGTATTCAGAGGCATCACCTAAGTTCCTGATTTATTGGGACACATCAACTATGTTCTGTAGGCAGCTCTGGTCATACTACTAATTTTTCAGAGATTAAGAGCATGATGGGGAAGATAAATTTAGTAATTCTGGAAATCCTGGGTGAGCAGCTCCTAGGAGGGGTCCCCACACCTCTTCATGCTCACCTGGCAAGAAGCGAGTCCCTTTCTGCTGCTTTTCAGGATGAAAAACATCCTGTCAGAAAATTTGCTCCCATCCAGGAAGATGTCCCTTCCTGGAGTCACAGGGTGCTCTCACGCTAGAATGATAGCCTATTTGAATCGGAGAGTCACAGATGGTTAGAGTCAGACAAGTTCTGGAAATCATGCAGTCCAGTCCTCTCATTTTACTGATGGAGAAACTGAGGCCTGGGGTGGAGAAATGACCTCATCAGGGACACTCAGCTAGAAGGCTGCATCCTTTTATGATGCCTTTCTCTTAGAGGTGGAGAAAAGAGACTTGCGAGGGGATCTCGCATCTTCCTAAGCACCCCACTTACAGAAAAAGAAGCTGAGAACAGAGAGGACACGGCCTCCTACTGTAAATCGCACAGAGACCCCTCAGTTTGGCACTGCTCCCCTAGCACCCACCTCAGTGCCTAGAATGTAACAGGTACAATAAATATTTGTTAAATGAATGAGTGAATGCATGAATGGTTATCAGCAGATCTGGAACCGGAACCACATGATTTAAAGGCTACATTTAGGCTCAGTGGCCAGTTTCAGTAATGGCAGCACCATCGCTGCACAGCCTGTTCTGTCTCGTGTATGTATTTCCCATACGGTAATGAGTGACAGGTGGGGAACTGCAAGTCCCACAGGCGGAAGCTCTGTCTCCCAGACACTGAATTTTCTTCTAGGGCTTTTAAAGTCCCAAGGGAAATCAGAAGTGTTAAACATCCCCCACGATGCTTAGCTTTTGGGGAGATAACCCCCTCCTCCCCTTTCAGGTGAATTTCACTGTGAGAGATGAGAGAAGTTACTCTGTAGTAGGGGTCCCCAACCCCCAGGGACCAGTACCCTCTGTGTGGGCACTGGGCCTCACAGCAGGAGGTGAGTGGTGGGTGAGCAAGTGAAGCTTCATCTGTATTTGCAGCCGCTCCCCAGCACTAGCATCACCACCTCAGCTCCACCTCAGGTCATCAGGCATTAGATCCTCATAGCAGCACCAGTCCCTGGTGCCAAAAAAGGTTGGGAACCACTGCTCTGAAGGCTCCAATGCTAAGATGCTCGTAGAGTTACACCTGAGGTAGATCCCAGGAGCGGGGCCTGAGTGCTGGAGGAGGGTGGGAAGGCAGCAAGACCGAGGTAAGAGGCTGCGGAATCAGGGAGGAGGATGAGGGGAGGCTGGGGGATCCTTCTCTTTGTGGACAGTGCCTGGGTGATTTTGTACAAACTGAACATAATGATGAAGACATTATCCCGGTGAGGACCCGGCCCCAGCAGAAACCATGAGCCAGTTCTTAAAACAGGAACACAAGACTGGTTGAAATAATAGCATCCAATTCTAGTAGATTGAATTCAGAGACTTTGTTTCAGTGTAATAGACATTTCCAGAGCACCTATTGTGTGCTGAGCTCTGCACAAGGCTTTGTGGGAATTAAGAGAAGCAGGGTTGCATATAGTTAAAAGAATGGATTCTGGAGCCAGACCACCCAGCTCTCCCATTTGCTAGCCATGGGACCTTAGGTAAGTCACTTAACTGAGCCTCAGTTTCCTCATTTGTAAAATGGGGATAATTATAACAGGATTGTTGTGAAGATTAAACAAGTTAATACACATAAAATACTTGGCAAGATGTCAGCACACAGTACGTGCTCAATAAGTATTGTTGCTATTAATGTAACTGAAGCAAATGTCCCTGATGTTACACAAATTGGGCTGTAGGGACAGTAATGCCAAATTACAAGGGCTCTCAGCCCCTACTGGCAGGACCTCGCTTCCCCCTCAAATTCTCCCCCAGTGATTTCCCGAGGTCTTCTGGGGGCACTTCCCTTATGTTCAGGAAGGTATCCACCACCTTCTCCTGCCCTGAGCTCCCTGAGGAAGTCCCCACCCACAGGCCATTTACTTTTCCAGGCCATTCCTAAGGTGCAGGCTCTACCTCAAGGTTACACATTGGCAGTCTGCACTCCACGTGGCCCTCAGCCATATTTTGATGGACGGATGACTTGGTGTTTCAAAACAACCTGAACGAACTTTTTAAGCCAGGAGATTTCATCTTTAAAGAAACCATATTTTCAGATATTTTCAAAGACAAAATGGAAGTTCTGGCAAATCTTCCAGAATTGCAGAAGTGGGTCTATGTTTCTGCTTGGCAATGAGGAGCTAGAACTCCTCATTAGGAGGGCAGTAGCCACTGCCCTATCAGGTCAGGGCACACAGTCTCCACTTGGTCCCAGTCCCCAGGGGTCCCCCTCAAGTCCACCAGTTTCTGTGACCAGCCTGGACTCTGCAAGCATTCATGTCCCCAATCCATTCCTTTCTGGCCTTGCTGAATGGGTCAGGGCTGACCCCAGTGTCCCCTCCCCAAGAAGTCACTCCAAAGACCTTTTTGCTTCCAACTTACATCCCATTCATTCCCTCACCTTTGGAGTACATATTTTAAAACAGTCAATTGATTTGCCAAGGTCAGGTGATTAATTAGACGCAGAGACTCACTGTGGGGAAGCCCAGAGGCCAGTTTGATCTCTGAGGCCTCTTGAATTTCGTGGCCTTTGGGGCTGCTATGTGCTGATGGTTTCCTATCTATGACAACCACTGACCCAGCGCCCTTTCTCCTCTTCTCCCCTCTCCCCTTCTCTTTCTTCTTGAGATCTGCTGCAAGATCTGCGGAATTGTGTGTGTGGGAGGCGGGGTGGGGGGAGGTTGGGAGCTGGGAGCTGTCACAGGGTTTTGGAGCCTGGGGAGCAGAAGGCCATACTTGGCAGGCTGCGAGGGTGCATTTTGTTCTTTCTCCACTTTATTATCATCTCCAGGTGATGCTCAGGACTGTGGGAGGGGTGGAGAAATTGTGGGGAGTGGCCAAGATCTGAGAGGTTTCCTTCAGAAACTTGCCACCCCATGCAGCTCTTGGCTCAGCAGTGACGGGAGGGAGCTTGTGAGAAACGCAGGCTCCTGGGCCCCAACACAGACCTGCTGAATCAGAATCTGCTTTTTAACCAGGCAATGCATGTGACCAGAGCACTTTTCAGCTTTGTCTCAGCTCTGGCACACATTTGTTGAGAGTGGGTGCAGCTCCTGTGTGATTCTTAAATGGCTATGGGATCTGGCCCAGTGCCTGGCCTATAGTAGGTGCTCAGTAAGTTTTTGTAGGGGTTAAGTTTCCTATAAGATTTTCAGTCTCCGCCACACATTGGGCTCCTCTGGGGAGCTTTAAACTATATTGGTCACTGGGCTCCATCCCCAGAAAGTTTAACTTAATGGCCTGGGCGTGGCCTGTTGTGGCCTGGACATGGCAGCTCCCCTGAGTCCAAGTGCAGCCCTGGCTGAGAACCACTACATTGGTGCCGATGATAAAAATTCCGAGTGGTCAGAATCACTCTTTACAATCTCACAGGGAGGCTGGTGTTCTCACCATCTCTGTTTTTCCTCAGTGCTGGGACTGGATAGCCATTTCCCCACAGAAGAATCCTTGCTGGCTTGCATTTAGGGACCAAGACCTATGAAATACATATCTTGGAATGCAAGGATCACACTTGAGTGATGGCACCAGGCCGAGATGAGGGGTGCATGAGATGGGAGAGCTCATCCACATATGTGGATGCAACTGCCTTTTTATCTATCTCCCTCTCCTCTTCCACCTCTTCTGGTTAGTTCTTATTTCTTCTGAAGATCTCGATTTAGTCACTTCCTCCAGGAAGCCTTCTCTGATTTCCCCCACAGTAGGCAGCTTTCTTCGTTACATGTTTTCAAAGAATGGTGCTCTTTTCAGAGCCCAGTTGGCAGACACTCAGGTGTGTGAGATTGGGCCTGATGTCTGGTGCCCCCTTCTGGACTGGAGGCTCACTGGGGTCCCTCATTGTATTTCCAGGGCACATGACAGCGGCTCAGTAAAAATTGCTGTGAATGAATGAATGACTGAGTGAATGACTGAGTGAATGAATGCAATTCTGCATGCACAGGTGGTTGAGGGTGCCACAGTTAAGGGATGGGCTCTTCCTTTCCACATGGCTTCTATGTAGATGAGTTTTATCCACTTACCATGAGGGTTTCAGTTAACCCTGTGGTGTGCAGTGAGGCATAGCTGTGTTTCTTACCTCTGTAATTTTCCAATAATTAGACTTTCAGGCACGTATGTCTTATGGTTTGAATATGATTCAGTTCTATTTCTGTTGCTAAAGTAACTGCATACGTAAGCCCTCAAAAATGTGCTTTAAAAGCGATGGGCTACTGTGTATTTGTGCTATTTGGGTAACTTGAAATATACTTTCAGGACAATATAATTACATGGCTGGATTATTTTTAATTTCATGGGCAGCGTTTCTCAAGCCTCCATCATTCCAGTGCTACCTTTTTAATTTTTGCCTTGCTCGTATACCACCTCTATGGTGTCACAAATTTAATATTTTTCTTTAAATCTACTCATTAAAAATGTCAGAAAATGTACTCACTAAAAATATCAGTAAGTGTAGCTCAAAAAGAAATTTTATATGACCACAATAAATAGAAAACCAATTATTGCTTTCCTCAAATAGAAGGTAACCATAAACTATCCCCCACCAGTAGACAATGAAAATAAAGCGTTATCATGTGTTAGCTAAATATTGTTGCCTGCTGGAGGCTCTGAGTCTAATGCCTGTTATTTCTTTGTTATAAAGGGAGATAGGCAAGAGTTGGAGAAGATGTTAAAGACCTATTAGCACCAAACCGAGACTTTTTCTAGGTGTAATTAGAGGGATTGTAATAGAATTGAAAAGAGTAATTTTTCTCATGTTGTGATTCAATATTTATTTAGTGTCTCATTTGTATTATATCGTTTAGCATATAAACTCATTCGTATGAACTTATAATTTGCTTTTATAAAGTTAGTAGCAAGTTTGATGTTTTGGCATTCAGTTTACTGCAACTTATCTTGTTTCTCTCTTACTCTTTTTACGGCTGAATCGAAAGATTGGATGAGTCTTAAGGTTCTTTGTTCTGCCTAAACTGTAAAGCTAACAACCACTGACAAATCTGGGTACCTCTGGGGGGGTGTAACTGACCAGGAGGGTTGGAACTCTGGTTTTACCACTGTTTGCTCTGAGATCTGGGGCAAAGTATTTCACTTCTCTAAGCTTACATTTTCTCAGCCGTCAAATGTGAATAATAATATTATCAGCCTCAGAGGACTGAGTAAGGCTTATAAGAAAAAAGTATTGTATGTGAATCCCCCTCTGGAATAGGACAAGCGGTCTGTAACTGGTAGTTATGCTTGATCCTGTAAGCTCTGAGAGGACAGAGTCTGTCTTATTAACACAGCACCAGTGGGCTGGCACCTGGTTGATGCTCAGTAAATATCCCCACACTTGACCAGCTTTGGGTGCAGAGGATGGGGGATGCTGTTTGCTCGTGCTGCCCTCTTCAGAAAGTCTCTGATTAGGTGGGTTTAAAAGTGTCCCATGTCATTTAGAGATTGCCTTTGGGGCAGGATGGCCCTTGAGATTGGGGTCAGGGGCTGTGCTGGGCAGTCAGTATGAAGGACTTCGAACTGTTTATTACATGTATGGTGGAAGCAAAGACAGCAGATGTGAGACCAGAGAATCATAAACCATCAGAACTAGAAGGACCCCTGTGCCTTCCTTTTCCAGAGGGGGAAACTGAGACCCAGAGCAAGGAGTTGCCTTGACTAAGGTCATTCAGCCAGTCAGAAGCAAAACAGAGGCTTGAACCCACATCTTCTCCTGCCAGCCTGGTCCAGAGCTCTGTCACCACATGATGTCCAGTCCTTATTTGCCTCCTCCAACTGTTGTCATATAATGACGATCTGCTTGTCTTTCTTCCTGGAACTTTGCAAAGCTTTTGGACTCTTCTCTCTTCTGGGAATACGTCCACATTTTCCACCAGCACCTGCAGAAAGCAGGGGATGCTGAGAGCCTCATGTCATTCTACTTAGGGCCCAGCTGTGATTCTGGGGGTATGAGGACCATGCCAAGCCATCTCCAGGAAAACATTGTTTCATGTCTTCCCTCTCAAGTCTCACCTGTTAGACTAAAAAATGTTTATTCTTTAATCTAATGCAAACTTCATTAAGAGTATGAAAAGGGAAAAAAGTATCAAGAAGAAGTTTAAAAAAATTGCAATTCCATAACCCAGAAATAACCTCTGCTAATATCTAGGCACATTTCCTTTCAGTATTTTTTTCTCTCATTCTTTCTATATTTCCCTTTCCCCCACCCCTTAGTACACTCACATGCTGTACACAGAGCAGTATACTTGCTTTCTCCCCCTTACCATTATGTTATGACTATTTCTCCATGTTACTAAATATTTTTTCTTTTTTTCATAGAGTATCAATTTTATTCATGGTTTTAGAGAAAATGAATTATATTTATATTAAAATTAACATAGTCATATTTTGAAATGGAAGGCAAAATATGTCTGAATTGTCTAACAAAAACAGAAGGCTTCAAAGAAAAATGTACTGGTGGCTTAGACCCTCAGAACTATGTATTTGTTCTTCTTTGCCATTTGGTGGGTAAGTATGAGAAGGGTCAGTCTATTTCAGATTTTTTTAAGAGAATTTTTATGAGCTTCTTTGAGTCAAACCGGGGAGCAAGATCTCAAATGCTCCCCAAACTATTTTTAAATATAGTTGTAGAGTTAACTCAGAACATAGCCCCTCCACATACTCAGAAGACTGATAGCTGCCCAGCCAGCAGCCAAGAAAGGCAGTACACAAAGAGCTTTCGGCAGTGCCTGCTCCCAAGGACATTTTCTGCTGCTCCCATGGTCCTTATCTGCTCCTGTAACCAAGCGGCATATCTTGCTCTCAACAATCTCAGAAGGCAGCTGCTCCCCCAATGAGATAACCCCTCCCTCTGTTTGTGGGTATAAAAAACTCTGCTTGCTCTTGGTCAGCAGCTTTATCCCTGTAGCTTCAACCAGCCCCGCTGAAGCTTCCCCACCTTATGAGTAATAAATGGCATTTCTCACCCCTCTGGTCCTCCCTGGTGGTTCTTCCGGAATATCCAAAACCAGGTGCAAGTTCCAGGCCTGGGGCTCCTGCATTACAATAGTAGTCACCAGGTATCATTAACTTAATATATATTATATATTACATACCTATAATATACTTAATATATGTTTACACATACATATTTATATTATATAATGTATTTATATGTAATATACTTAATATTGGCCAAATGAAGGTGATTTGCTGATGGTAATAATATTTATTATGTAATAATATATATAAAATTGAGATATAATTCTCATATCATACAATTCACCCATTTAAAGTGTATGTTCCCATGATTTTTGTATGTTCACAAAAGTGTGAACTATCGCCACAGTCCATTTTAGAACATTTTCATTGCCTCAAAAAGAATCCCTGTACACATTAGCAGCCACTCTCTATTTCCCTCCAGCCTCTGACAACCACTAACCTATTTTTTGCCTCTGAAGATTTGCCCGTTCTTGATATTTTACATAAATAGAATCATACGATATGTGGCCTGTTGTGTCTGGTTTCTCTCACTCGGCATGATGCTTTCAAATTTCATCTTATTCTAGCATGTGTCAATACTTTTTTTTTTCCATAGCTGAATAATAGTCTGGTGTATGTATACATCACATTTTGCCGCTATGAACATTTGTAAATAGGTTTTTGTGTGGACATATATTTTCATTTCTCTTGGGTATATACCTAGGAGTGGAATTGCCGGATCACACGGTAACTCTTTCTCCTTTTGAGGAACTGCCAGACTGATTTTCCAAAGTGGCTGCCATCATTTTACTTTCTCATCAGCAGTGTGTGAGAGCTCCCGATTTTTCCACGTTCTCTCCAACACTTATTACAGAGTCGTCCTAGTGGGTGTGAATCGGTATGTCACTGTGGTTTTCATTTGCATTTCCCTAATGACTCATGTCTTTGAGCATCTTTTCATGTGCTTATTGACTGTTTGTATATCTTGTTTGGAGAAATGTGTATTTAGATCATTTGCCCATTTTTAAATTGGGTCGTTAGTTGTCTTTTTATATTAAGCTATACAAGTTTTATGTTCTAGATACAAGTGCCTCATCAGATCTATAGTGTGCAAATTTTTTCTCCCATTCTGTGGATTTTATTTTCACTTTCTTGAAGATATCCTTTGAAGCGCAAAAGTTTTTTTAACGTTCATGAAGTTTCAAGAGTATTTTCAGGACACAATTTTATGATATGATTCAATGTTTCTTATGGGTATGTCATAATTTTTTTTTATTAAGTTTATTGGGGTAATGTTGGTTAATACAATCATATAATTTTCAGGTGTACATTGTCATTTGATATCTGTATATTCTATGGTGTGTTTACCACTCGAAGTCTAGTTTCCTTCAGCTACCATATATTTGATCCCCTTTACCCACTTCACCCTCACCCTACCTCCCTATATTTGACCCCCTTTACCCCATCTCCTCCCCTCCTCCCTCACCCCACTAGTAACCACTACTCTATAGCCCTCTGGTAACCACTAGTCTATAGTCCATGTCCATGAGGGGTATGCCACAATTTAATCCCTGTTGTTTAACACTTGTTCCCAGTTTATTTGCTATTATTAGTAATGTTAAGCTATATCTCTCTTTGAATAAATCTCTGCACAATTCTGATGGTCTCCTTAGGAGAAAGTTTTAGAAGGACAACTACTCTGCCTAAGAGTATCAGTGCTTTTATTGAAGAGGAATTTTCCACTCAAATGGCTAACCTTGTAATCAGCTGGTTGTTCTGCTTCTGTAGACATGTTTGCCGCATAGGCCGAGGATCAGGGTGACCTCGAGATCAACTGAAGACTCACCCTCCCCTTTGCTTGTTCTGTCTAAATAACAGAAGTATTGCCTAAGTTCTTGTCTGAAAAGCTCATGCATGTAACTGCCCGTAGCCCATAGCAGCTCCCATGCTCTGTAACCACTTGAGGACAAATTAACCAATCGGCCCATGCCAACTGTAACTGCGCGGATAAGCTCCATAAAAGTAAGGTTACCTCTGAGCTCAGGGCCCAGATCTTCAGAGCGCTGCTCTTCTGAGACCGCTGGCATAATAAACCTGAGTTCTCCAACTCTCCAAGTGGTGCTTGGTTTCTCGCCGGTCTGATTTTTCTGCAACATTATGACTCCTTACAAAATTGCTTTCAGGAAAAGTAGTGCCCAAGTACTCTCCTCCGCCCACCACCCACCTCTACAGCGCATTCCAGTACCTGTTTACTGCATCCTCTGCTATCATTACCTACAAAAGAAAACTTCACTGAATTCACTGAAAATTTACTGAATTTTAAGACGTGTGTCCAGCCAGGCTAGGCTCAGCTGTGCTAGAACCTTGTCTGGGGAAAGAATTTTGAGGTCCGTCAGAGGTAAGTCCAAGTAGAAAGGATGGCTAATTAGATCTCAGAATATCTTTTAAGAGATGCAGTTTTATTACTTTCATGTGCAGACAACAACTCTCTGGGAAGAGAAACCACCTCTTTTGTAAAATTCCTTGGGGAGCCTGCTTCAAAGCACAGAGCAGGAAATGGTAATTTCGAGAACACTTTGCTGGCCCTTGGTGGGTTTTCTTCAATACTTGTTGCCACTCATTCTCATTTATACCATTAATTTGTACCTCTTCCTTCCTGGTGACAAAAAAGAACCCATTCAGATTACCCCAAAGTTCCAGATTAGTGGGGTTTGACCATCCAGGGAATTTGATTATCAGGAAGTTAATGGTTTTAAACAGTCATTCAGTGATTGATTCATCCAGCAAAGATTTCTTGAGCACCTATATTTGTGCACCAGCCATAGCACTGGAGACACAAATATAGATAAGATTGTGGTCTCATGTTATTAATGACTTAAGGTTCTGGAACCCTTTTAAAAATGTTGGACCTGCCTTTTCAGAAAACCTTGTACCACAGAGGCACACCCACATAAATTTTATGTTTATGACCTTGGAGACCATCCATGGGTTTCCTGGGGTGGGGGTAGGGGCACAGATCCCGGGTTTAGAATCATCGTTATATTCTAATACATGGGAAAAAAAGATGTTGTCATATTTGTATTCTTGTAATTACGTAACATCTTGAGGCATGACTCCTAAGGAAGGATTTCCTTCCTTTACTGCAAGATTTTGACATTTGAACATTGGCTTCAGCAGGAAGTCAGACAGACATGGTCTCAACTCTCAGGGAGCCTGCAATCCAGGAAGTCCTCACCTGCCCTGAACCCCCCTGGGGACGTCTGCTGAATCTCAGCATGGCATTTATCCCCTGGCTCTTACCAACATTGTACTGGGAAGAAACAAGGGTGAATGAGCAGAAGAGGGGACACATATGTGGCATTGGTGTCAAGGTGCCTGAATTTCACCAAGCTTGGTGACCCAGGCTGCGGGTGGCCGAATCCAGTCTGGTCTTGTAGAAGATGTCAGTTTTGGGAACCAACATGCCTTAAATAATGAAAACCAAGGCAGACATCTGTGGGCATGGAAAAAAGCCAAGGAGCATGGTCGCCATGATCTTCAAGCTCTGGGAGGTCCACACATTACTTTTTGTGCAGTTTTCCATACCTCACAGTCCAAATCCTGTTAAACCAGTGAGGCTGGGCAGATTCTCCCACTTGTCTCTCTGAGGAGTGAATCCGACTGGAGATAGGGAGACATCTTTCTGGGGTGAATAATTCACAAGTTTCCTCTGCTGAATTCTAGATGAGCCCTTGGGTGTCCATCTCCTTTCTCTTGCCCCAACATCATACAAAAGGAATGTGGAGAGTACAGGAGGCAGCCAGCTGCTCAGAACAGGCAACAATGCAGCACGAAGAGAAATCTCATTTATGAACCCTCTTTGTCGTGGTGCCTGGGATGGGGACTGAGAAGGGACAAGCCCTGGGAAAGGGAAGAGGGTGATGATTTAGACATTGGCTGCTTCCTCAAATGCTTATGATCCTCTGATTGCAGCTTTATCATGGGTCGTGGGGTGTTATGAAGGATAAGAGATAGAAATTTATAATAACAATTATTATTATTATTATTTATTGAGAGTCTGCTATGTGCCAGGTACTATGCTCAGCACCTTGTACGAGTTAACACAAGTCCTGTCCACCACAACTCACAGTTAGTATTATTACCTCTGTGAGGGAACTGAGGCACAGAGAGGTTAAGCCACATGCCTTGGGTCACACAGCTGGTAAGTGATGGGGCAGGATTAGAACCCACACTGTGCTTTCAACCTCTTGTCAGTTGCTACCTAGAGGCCATCAGGCTGTGGTAATCTTTTCTTTATTATCTGATAGGACACAGGCCCTGACCAATTAAAGGCAGCCCCGCGTCAGGATCCTAAGTCCCCTGCTTTATGGTTGTTACCCCTCTCGCTCCTAAATCATGGGTGGTTCTGGGAGAGAGTCCTGTGTAGTTGGGGTTTGCCAACTGGTCAGAAAATATTTTAATAATTATAGAACTGGTACGAGTCCTCCAGCTATGCCCTGCAAGGTGGGGGCTGTTCTGAAAAGGCATAGTATGTGGATGAACGCAGGGTGGGAGGCTCGGGTGGTGACCGGAAACCAGGGCACCTGGGTGTCTGGAGGACATGCCGATTGAAGGGGATCTGAGGCCTGGGACCCCTAGGCGTCACCCAACCAGGGCCAGGGCCCCCATCCTCCTGTCTCTCCTTCCTCAGGGGCGGCAAACTGAGTTCTGGGCTAGTCTCTGAGTCAGAGGCTCTGGTAGGAAAATAAACTTTCTGTACTAAGAGGAGGAGGGAGAAGCTCGCTTTTCAAAAATAGGAGAGGCAGTCCCGTTGCTATGACGAATTCTTCATGTTGCTCTGTGTTTTTAAAATTTTTTTATTTTTTTAATGACCCACATAAAAAGGTACATACAGCCTCCTTGTAAAAATCCATGGAAAAAATCTCCATCTTGTGCCTGATTGGAATGGGGCTCAAGGGGCTGAGGCCCAGGAGAGCTTGTTTTAAGGCCTTTGAAGGCTCCAGGATCTCTGATATTTTGGGGACCCCACCCCACACCGTGGCAAACATCAAAATATCTCTGTAGATCCCATTACACATACACATTTCTTATAAAAATATCTGCAAAGGTTTTGAAATAATTCATGTATATAGGGTTTTATGAAGAATAAATTATTCATCGTGTTCTTGTGATTTGTGCTTTCTACTTTTAAAGACACGAGTGCCACGCACAAGCAATTGACTCGCTAACATGTTGTAGACATTTATTAATTTCGAGTTTTCAGTTGCCTCTTGGTGTTCTGGGGTCAATTTGCTTGTGAGTTCAGGTTTCAAATCTCTCAGTGGGCCCTTGATAAGCTCATGAGCTTCAAGTTCTGGGCTTCTCATTTGGGTCCAAATGGCCAGGGGTCAGGGCCTCAGTTTTCCCATATGCAAAATGAGAGTGGTTCAGGAAAAGATGTGCAGAGGGGTGGGGGAGAGGAGAATGATTAAGCAGATGGGGCAAAATATAAAGAATCAGTGCCTTAGGGTGAAGGTATAAGGGAGGTCTTACTACTTTTTTGTTCTTTTAAAATGATGTCAGGATGAAAAATGAAAACGTTTCCCCATCCAAGCTGGTGGTAGTGGTGGTGGGTAGGAGGGGGTCAATTGAGTAGTTGAAAGCTTTTGGGCTGTGCTCGGGTGGAGCCCAGGAGGAACCCCAGGGGAACCGAGGATGGGAAGGGTTGAGGGGTGTAACTTTCCGTTCCCCATCCCTTCTAGCCAAGAAGGTCTGCTTTCATGTGCCTTATATTTCGGGGATCTGTACAGATTCTTCTGGAAGACAGGGGTCCTCAAAGGGAAAGCTAAAAAAAAAAAAAGAGAGAGAGAGAGAGAAAAAAAAAGGCTAGAGATTGGTGGCTGTAGGGGACAAAGGCAGATCTGATCACCTGAAGAATCTGAGTCCAGTGATCTTGGAGGTCGTGGGTTTTTCCAACAGTGAAGGGAAAAGAAGCCATGTCTGTGGTTGTAGATTTGTGGGTAGAGCAGGAGGAGGAAGTGGGCAGTGGGAGGGGAAACAAGGCGGAGGAAGAAGTGGCCCAGATGGTGAATTCGAGTCTAGCTACTAGGACCTAGTCAGCAAGCATGCAGCATGTGCCAGGCGCTGCTCTAAGAACTGCAAGTACTGACTCCTTTAATTCTCACAATACTCTGCCAGGCAGGTGCTATTACTAGCCCCATGTTAGACAGGAGGAAACAGGCTCAGAGAGGTGAAGTCACTTTCTCATGGTCACACAGCCAGGGAGGATGCAAATCTGGGTACCTGGTTCTGAAATGTGGCTTTACTTCCTCTCTGTTAATAGCACAGTTAGAATAGGGGCTTTATTGAATGATGGAGGGTGGGGGAAGATGGACTTCTAAAAAAAAAAAAACCGCACAGAATTATGGCAACACCATGTTTTAAGTGCTTGCTCTGAGCTCCATGCCATACACGTTGTACGCATCATCTCAGAGAATCCTCCCAACCAGCCCTGCGAGATTGAAAGTACCACTTCCACTTTACAGAAAGGGCAAGGGAAGTGCAGAGAGGGCAAGTGACTTACTCAAGGTTACACAGCAAGAAAGTGTCAGGCCTTGGATTTAAACCCATATCTTTTTGATCTCGAAAGGCTGTGTTCTTGACCACTAGGCTGAACTGCTGTAATGTGCAGTGGCTTTGGTTCTTCTGATCTATTTCTAGAAACTCATAGTAACAGCTGGCTCTAGAGAGGGAGGTGTGGACGTTGGGGTGAGCTCAAGTCATCAAACAGTTCCAGTATAGGTCAGGTCCTGTGGCAAGAACTAGGGACAAAAGCAGTCCAGGGGTGGAGAAATACGTGTATATGGCAGAATGAAAAAGCAGTGTGATTTGAGGAAGGATGGAGGTATTGGCAAAGTACAGACCTGCCCAGCAGAGAGGATGATTAACTTTCCCAGATAGGTAAAAAGAAGGGGCAACCCTGGAAGGCTGACTGAGGGAGAGGACATCTGGGCTCAGTTTTGAAAGATGAGCAAGTTACAAGTCGGCTGGGCCCAGGGTGTTCTTTTCTGGCAGAAGGGGCAGCTCAGACAAAGTTGCTGAGATTTGAAATTGCATGATGGGGTCAGAGTAGAAGGAGGGCAAGGGGTGGGTGAGGGCAAAGGCACAAAAACCTGTGTGTGTGTGCGTGCGTGTGTGCGTGCACGTGTGCGTGCGTGTGTGCGTGCGTATGTATATGTAGCAGGGATGGAGAAGTCCTCTGAGAATTGGAAGAAAGGCTGCTCAGGACTTGCTGTGTGGCTTTAAGCCACTGCTAATCTTCTCTGGGCCTCTGTCCCATCCCCTGGAAAATGGAAGCTTTCCTAGACCCAAGCTACATGCAGCCAGGCATCACTGGAGAGCCGGGCAAGAGCTGACTCAGGCTCCAAGCTGAGTTCCTCCCATCCCCATCCTGGAAAAATGAGCCAGCATAACCATGCAGGGCATTCCCAACCCCTTCCAGGCATCTAGGGTGGTCTCCCCACCCCAAAGGCGAACTGTCTCTTCCAGTAGGAGGAGATAGGTGGGTGGGGTTCAGGGCTCACTGGGGAGCAGGGGGCCTTATCCACCTCTACCAGGAAAGCCCCTTCCCTGGCCTCAGAGTTGAGCCTTTCTCATTCTTGGTCCCACCCAGGCCCCACACAGTGCTGTTAACCCCCTTCCTAGCCTGCATGAAAGCCCAGGGACCTGGTGCTTGCAGATTTGTACAGAATGGACCGGGCTGCCAGCCTCTCACCTCTTTCTTTTCAGTTTCCAAAAGTCATCTTCTCACTTCTGTGCTCCTTTCCTCCCCAAGAGCTGTAGGGATCCTCCTCCAGCCTCCGACTCTGAGCCTGGTCTGTGCAGCAGCAGAATTAACTCTTGCTGTTACTTGAACACATACTACAGAGACACAAATCAAGTTTCCAATAAAAGTTTTGGCTGAGATGTTACAAACCTCTAATGGCGCTTGGCCCAGTGCTTCGTTCTTCTATCCTGACAACTTTTCAGTCCTCTCAGTGGTTGAGAACCAGAACTTGGCTGTCAGGAAGAGATTTTTGGGGCCTCGGCCCAGCTGAGCTGAGGAGGTTGCTGACTCTGGTCATCCATCTATTCATGCGACAAATATTTATTGAGCAGCTACTACGTGCCTAGCCCCGGACCCTGCCCCCGAGGAGGTTACTTGTGGAGGGAGAGATGAATGGAGTATTCACAACACAAGTGATCACTGCATTAAATTTGAGGTTAGTGCTGCAGCAAAGGATGAGCGAGAATGAACAATGGGGGTGCTGACCTGTCTTGGGGTCTGGAGAAAGTGACATGCAGGTCTGGCTCTCCAAGCTCTCTTTTCAGATTTACATCCTTTTAGTTTTTTCCTTCCTAGGTTGGCAGGAGCTGAGTGACGGGAGAATTTTGATCAACCAGAGTGAAGATATTGTACTGGGGAGCCATGGAATGTTGTTGAGCAGTGGAGAGACATCGAACAAAATGGAGCAGCAGGAAGGCAGCACTAGCAGTGTCCCTGGGAAGATTAGAGGGGATGTAAGACCTTAAATGCCTAATAGAAGAGGGGGAAATCCAACATTTATTGAGTTCTGTGTGCCAGATTCTGTTCTAAGCATGTCGTATGTATCAACTCATTTCATTTTCTCAACAATGGTCTGAGGTAGGTATTTTATTACTCCCATGTGCAGGGGAGAAAGCCGAGACTCAGAGAGGTTAGGAAATTGCACAAGGTCACACAGCTAGCAAGTGGAGGACCCTTGGATTACATTGGGACCACCTAGATTATCTAGGATAATCTCCGTGTCTCAAGATCTATAATTTAATCACATCTATAACTTAACCTCATGAGCATTGACTGAACCAAATGACTTGCCCATGGCCACACAGCCAGTCATTGGCTGTAATGGAGCTCTCATTCCAGCGTGGCTTGTCCAGGCCTTAAAAAAAGTCCAAAATAGGCACGTTTTGGACTTACAGAAAATCTTTGAATCACAGAAAGCATCTTTAAAGGCTTCCTATGGTTTGAGAGCTTCTCTGTTTAACCTAGTTTAGCAACTGATGGTCAGGGAAATAGAGAAAAACCTTCAGCTTTAACTAGAGTGTTAGGCGCTCATGATGAGAACTAAGATAATCTACACCAGGGCCATGTAAAACCTGGGACAGGATGGGGCAGAGCCAGAACCAGCCCCCAGCCTCCTAGGCCAATGGAAGTAACTTTTGTTGGAGGACAAAGTGAGAGGAGGATGGTAAAGCCCCTCCCCCAGGTCCAGGGCAGGCATTGCTAATCAATCATTGTGCTCTTTCCAGCCAGGCCTGGATGTAGCCTCTGAGTCCCTGTAACACAGAGCTCCAGGATTCCAGAACCAATCGAATGGAGCTGAACATCAAGATGAAGCTTGATCCACCATCTTGGAATTACACAGTGTTTCCAAAGGAATAAACAGAGGCTCCTTCACATGCCCTGAAGGACCAGTAGCCCTGTATCAGGACTCAGATATCAGAATCCTATTAAAAAACAAACAAACAACAACCCTCAACTTTTCGCTTCAAGGAAGAAAAAGCCAAACTCCTCAGCCATGTTCAGCATGATGGCCAAAGACCTGTGGCTTCTGATTATCTCCAGGGCAGTCCGACGCTGCCTGTTTCTCACTGGGGGCTAGGTGGGGCTCTGTGCTTGACTTCCCCAACCTCGGGTATTCAGAGGCCCAGTTGGCTAGGAGCCTGGTGTTCTCACTCTGCCAGATGTGACTCACTCTGCCAGATGTGGCTCCCAGCCGATAAAGCCTGAACCTCATTACAGCCTCCCATTGACTCAGGAGGTGAGAGGCCTCCAGGAGGCCTGCAAGTAGCACGGGGAAGAGGCAATTTCCATAAATCCACCCAGAGGCTAAACTCACCTGGCTCCACTTCCAGGATCTTGTAGTGTGTCTGATCTTCCTTGAAGGCTGCCTCCTCTCACTCTTTTCTCTCCTCTCTCCACCGTCTACACCACTCCTTCATTCATAGCAGATGAGACAGGCTCAGAGAGGTGAAAGGACTTGCTGCAGTCACACAGCTCACAGTGGTAGAGAGACGGGGATTCAATCAGATCAGGTCTGTTTGATCCCAAAGCCTCTCTTCTTAACCGCTATTCTGTAGATTGACAAGGTAACTTGTTCTGGGATCCAAATGTATTCCTAATAGAAATGCCTATACCAGTGATTTTCAAACTTGAGCGAGCTCCAGAAACCCCCAGCAGCTTGTTAACCTGCAGCTGGCTGGGCCCCGCCCCCAGAGGGTCCCATTCTGCAGTCTGTAGTGGAGGTCTGAAGGTTTGCGTTTCTAACAAGCTCCGGGGCAAGTCTGCTGCTGGCTGGACTCAAATCTGTGCTTTGAGACCACTGCTCTCTATTAATAAAGAAACTTTAGTTGGTAATGTACAGCAGTGGTCCCCAAACTTTTGTCACCAGGGACCGGTGCTCCTATGAGAATCTCATGCCTGATGATCTGAGGTGGAGCTGAGGCGGTGACGCTAGTGCGGGGGAGCAGCTGCAAATACAGATGAAGCTTCACTTGCTCACCTGCTGCTTACTAACTACTGTGCAGCCCAGTTCTTACAGTCCACGGACCGGTACTGGTCTGTGGCCTAAAGGTTGGAGACCCCTGATGTATAGGATCCCCATCACATTGTGGAAAAGTCCTCTCCTTGGACCAGGAGACTTTGGGGCTGCTGCTCTCCTGTTAACTTCAGGGTGACCTTCGGTGTGTTCCTTCTCTGGATCCAATGTTCCCATCTCTACAGTAAGGTGTGGATGAGATGTTCTTAGTCCCCTGGGCCAGTCTGGCAGAGGAGGGAGGAGAGGGATTTAGAGTCTGGCTGGGTCTGATTTCTGACTCTAGGGAATTGTGTGACCTTAGGCAAGTGACTTAACCTCTCTGTGCTTCCAGTTATCTTGGAAATGACAGATTAGATTAGACAATTTGAAAGTGTAAATCTCACTGAATTAAGAGTTGAGGTTGGTGGGCAGAGACAGGTGAGATGCTAAGTCTGGTCAGATGGTACAGGATATGTTCCCCGACTTGCCCAAGACTTTAAGGCCCAAAGAAATGCAGGTAAATCTCCTTCCCTTCCCCTCTCCCACTCCCTTCTTACCCATCCTCTCTCTCCTCTTTCCCATCTTTGCTCTCTCTCTCCTACCCTCTCTCTCCTCCTTGCCCCTCTTCCCTTCCTTCTTTTTTCCTTTTCATACAAGTTATTTCCTGCAGCCTTAACTTTGGAATCAGACCTGAGTTCAGTCAGATCTGTGGACGTGATCTGGATACCCTTGGCTAAATGACTTCCTCTCTGTGGCCCCAACACCTTCATCTGTAAAATAGGCATGTGACCCTCCCGATCCCTGCCTAGCATTGTTGGAGGTTCACGTAACTTATTCCATGGAAAGCACCAGGTCTGGGGGCCAAGCACATGTATGTGTGTGTGTTGGGGTCACTTCTGTTAGTTCTTTAGTGTGGAGGTGAAGGGCTAGAGTCTGGAACCAGACAGCTGAGTTGAAGTCCCAGCTCTCCCACCAACCAGCTGTGGGCCTTGGGCAAGTGACTTAATCTTTCAGTGTACCCTACTTCCTAGGGTTGCAGTGAGGGTAAATAGCAAGTGCCTAGTACACTGCCTGGCTGTTAGCTATTTTGATTATTCCACTGATGATGGTGATGATGATGTGATGATGTTAATAACCTAGGCACGGTGCTTAGTGCTGGTGTTAGTGCAGGGGACAAAATACAATCCCTTCCCCAAGGAGTTCCCAGTTCAAGAAAGAGAGACATCTTAATAGGCAGGGACAACACCACATCAGTGCCCTAATTTGGGAGGAGGACCCCAAGGAGCCAAAGGGAGCCCAGATCAACTCCCCAAGGGTCAGGAAAGTCTTTCTGGGGGACGTGGCTCTCTGAGCTGAGACTTGAAGAGGCAGCAGAACACCCTTGAATAATAAGCATGTTCATAAGATTTTGTATAAGAAAATTAATTCAACGAATGTGTTTACCATAGCTAAAAAGTTGAAAATAACCTAATCAGCCACCAAGAAAGTATTGATCAAATAAACTATGGTGCATTGAGTCATGAAATTATCAGCAGCTGTTAAAACAGTAAGATATCTATCATCTATCTATCTATCTATCTATCTATCTATCTATCTATCTATCTATCTATCTATATCTTTATCTGTATCTAAATCTATATCTATCTCCATTTTATCATTGAATGAAAAAACAGGTTACAATATGGTACAAGACTGCGTTATTTTACATTTATATATAAAATATATATGTATGTGCATGTTCATTCCAAAGGGTTAATGATATTTATGTCAGGGGAGCAGGGTCTGGGAGAAAACAGAATTTATATTTAAACAACACTGAGTCTGAACATAGTTAAAGGTTTTGATGTATTTTGTCGGACAGCGTTCCAGGATGGTATATCAATGTATATTCCAATTACGTATAAGATTTTTGCTTCCCTATAACATTTAATAACATCAAACATTATAACACATTGCAATCTTTGTTCATTTGATGCTTTAAATAACCTTATTGCTGTTTTAATTTACAAAAATAAAAAAAATAAAAAGAGGGAGCAGGAGGTCATTAGGCCATGCACAGGGGTGGGAAAGGCATCCAGGTGGAAGGAACAGCATGCACAAAGGCCTGCGGTGAGGAGGTGGCCCAGAGTGGTGGGATATCCGGCAGCCAGTCATCTGGAGCTTCTGAAGCCTTTGAGGGGAGCGCAACACCTCCCCCAGCTGCATGTGCTCCTGGTTTGTGCTCAGACAGTGGGCACGGCTCCCAGATGGGCTTGGCCGCCAGAGGGGCGGGTTGTCTCCAGCAGGCCTTGCCACCAGCTACCACCCACCAACCCAGTCCTTGGCTGGCAGGGACAGCCTCCCCTGGCAGCCCCCACTCCACGCAGCTGGCTGCCCCAGCCCTTGTTCAGCCCCGTTTCCTGCCCCTCCCTCTCTCTCTCCTCCCTCCAGCTGTTTCTCTGGCAGAGTTTGTCCCATTCAGGATAGCAGCCCCAACCAGCAAGGAGCTCAGGACAGACTGAGGTCTCCCCAGGAGGCTTTAAAGGTGGTGGTGGGGGGCCTGTGTTCTGAGGGCCTTGAGAAGGTCTTGAATGAATAGATGAACTGCTTTCTGGGCAAACAGCCCCAGCCAACGAACATGTAATTGGGAGGAAGAAGTCGGGGAACACAGGTCTCCTGCACAGCCTCGCGTGGCTTGAAGTCTTGGGGAACCCTCAGGAAGACCTGGGCAGAGACCAGCCTCAAGGTACTACTATATTTGGCTTTGACAGCATCCGGAGGGGCCAAGAAAGGGGAATACTAGTTGAGAGAGAAGTTCTTTGGTTCTTAAAATTTAATTTTTATCAAAATGGAAATAGTTCTATTATGATTTTCAGGTTTCAGTGCCAAAGTAATGCACACTAATTGTAAACAATAGCAAGGTCACCAGACTTTTAAAAGCAGCGTGCTCAGCATTTTTCTTTGTTACTCCGTTAATGCTCACAGCAGCCCCACGAGGAAGGTATTTTCATGGTCCTCTTTTTACAGGTGAGGAAACTGAGGCTCAGAGAGGGGTGGATACTGGCTCAGGGCTACAGGGATGTTAAGCCGGCGAGGGGGGCGGGGGCGGGGTTTGAGATTGGAATGAAATAAGGGTCAGTACAGCCCACCTTCTTAATCACTAGGCTGTACTACCTCTCAGGACAGAGACAAAAGCGGGAGTCCTAACCCAGAGGTGGCCTTTCAGGCTCCCCTCTCCATCACTCACTCACTCGCTCACTCACTAAATTTACCCATGATGTTTACTGGGTGCCTGCAATGTACCAGACACATATAAGTGTGTAAATGTGGAGGCACACATTCACTTTTCCAACATCTTGTCTGGTAACGTTTCTTATACCTTACCATGGATCGCGAATTTCCTTCCATATCAACTATATCCCTCCACTATACGTCTCAATGACTGCGAAGAAAACATGTCTTGGGGTTTACGTAATCATTCCTCATTGCGATTGTTTCTCCCCCAGCCCCACGACTATAAACAGTGCTGCAATGATCGCTCCAAGATGTCATCTTTGTATGTTTGTCCTACGGACACCTTTCCAGGGGTGAAATCACTGGGTCAAAGATTTTAAGGCTGTTGAAACTTTCGGTCACATTGTCCCCAGAGATTGTGCTGGCATTGTATTGGGGTGTCACCTACCCTGGTTGCTACCCATCTCCTAAAACTTCTCTGGTGAGAAAGGTAACAGTGACCTCCGGCTGTCTCACTTCACATTTCTTGATTAGCGCCGATTAGCCTTTGTAATCTCATCGTTCGCTTTTCTTTTATGATTATCCTGTTCAAGTCCGTCCCCATTTTTTTCTCTTGGTGCGTTTATCTTTTTCGTATTGATATTTAGGCATTCTTTGTAGATGAAGGATATGAACCCTTTGCTAGTGCACTCTGTTGAAAAAGAGAGAGCACTCTCACTCCCCCATCTGCTTACATACTAGAACATTTGAAATGGGTAAGCCAGAAAGACCAGCTTTTGGCGAAATTACAAACAACACATTGTAATAATCTAGTGCAATTGGCCCTTCATATCACAGGATCCGTGTCCACAGAGTCAACCAACCATGGATCAAAAATATTCACCAAAAAAAAAGTTGTGTTGTTGCCAACAAGTGCTATGTCGTTAGGCCTGTGATTGTTGCATATGTATTGAACACGTAGACATTTTTTTTCTTGCCATTATTCCCCACATAGCACAGTATAACAACTATTTACATAGCATTTACATTAATATGGTATTATAAATAATCTAGCAATGACTTAAAATATATGAGAAGATGTGCATAGGTTAAATTCAAATACTACATCCTTTTATATGAGGGACTCGAGCATCTGTGTGATTTTGGTATTTATAGGGGTCCTGGAACTAATCCCCCGCTGATACTGAGGGACGACTGTAACTGCTACTTCTCATAAGTCGGACCACTCAGACCAGTGTGGTTCAGCGAGGCCAGGCTCTGGGTCTGCCTTCTTTTTCCAATAGGGCGCTTGGGCCCCAGTTTCCCTTTTGGAATACCCTACTTCCTTTTTGAGACCAATCTCCCTGCGGTTCTTGCTGTCTCACTTGCTTCTTCCAACTTGCTCAGTTGCTGAGATGAACATTATTAGCTAATCCAGGCCCCCGCTGGTGGGAGGAGGGTGGCTTGGCATTTTCTTAGGAAAGACAATTTATTAAATCAGTGATGCTCATGCTGTGGGGTGTCAGGCACTGAGAAGACCATGGGAAGTTATTTATGTCTGGGTGCATAGGGACCTTCTCTGGACTCTCCAAAACTTCAGGGAATACCAAACTCTTCTGAGAAGCGCCCCCCTGCCCCCTGCCAAGTTGGGTCAAGGTTTGTTCCCTAGGCCATCTCAATGCCTGTATTTCCCCCATCACAGTGCTTATCACACACTGTGTCATAATTGCTGGTCCTGCTGTCTGTCTCTCCGAATGGCCTGGAGGCTCCTTGAGGCCAGAATAGAGTATTATCGTCTCTGATTTCTCAGTCCCCCGCACAAGATCTAGCATGTAGTAGGTGCTCACGAAATATTCGTTGAACAAATAAAGTAGCCAGGCCTCAGTTTCACCATCTGTAAAATGAGATGAGAAAGTTAAAGTCTCATCTCTTAGTTTACTTAGTAATTCCTGTCAGTTTGCAAACCATTTGACTGAGATGATTTTCTTGCATCTTCACAATGGCTATATGATAAAGGTACTATTAACATACCCATTTAACGGATAGGAAACAGGCCTGGAGAGCGGCTCTGATGCCAGACTCCATTAGAACCAACAGAGCACTGTGGCTGGGCAGGGGAATTGGGCTTTCTTGGGTGGGTTTAAACCTGGCTGGCTACCTGCCAGCTGGGTGACATGGATCAAGTTATTTTAATCTTTATGCCTCAGTTTCCTCATCTATAAAATAGGAATATGAGTAGTAACTACTCCCTAGGATTATTATAATGATGAAATGAGATCATACATGTGGAACACTTAGCAGCAGGCTTATTGTGTTGTGAGGGCTCTATAAACATTAGCTATTATTCTATTTCATTTCTATATCGCCATGGTGTCTCTACCAGTGATGTTGAGCATCTTTTCATATGTCTATTGGCCATCTATATGTCCTCTTTGGAGAAATGTCTATTCAGGTTCTCTGCTGTTTTATAGTTGAATTGGTTTTTATTTTTTTATTTATGTTTTATTTTTTTAGTGAGTCAAGTTATTTATAAATTTTGGATATTAACCTCTTATCACTGACGAATATCTTTTTCCATTCAGTAGGTTATCTTTTTTTGTTGTTGCTGTTGGTTTCCTTTGCTGTGCAACAACTTTTTAGTTTGATGTCATCTCATTTGTTTATTTTTTCTTTTGTTTCCCTTGCCTAAGGAGAAATATCAGAAAAAAATATTACTAAGAACAATGTCGGAGAGCTTACTGCCTATGTTTTCTCCCAGGAATTTTATGGTTTTGGTTCTTACATTTAAGGCTTTGATCCATTTTGAGTTTATTCCTATATGTGGTGTAAGAAGGGGGTCTGGTTTCATTTTTATTTTTTCGCATTGATCTGTCCAGTTTTCCCAACACAATCTATTAAATAGACTGTCTTTACCCCATTGTATATCTTTCCCTCCTTTGTCAGGTTAAATGACCATATAGGCTTGGGTTTATTTCTGGGCTCTTTATTCTGTTCAGTTGATCTATGTGTCTGTTTTCATACCAGTACCATGCTGTTTGATTACTAGAGCCTTGCAATATAGTTTGATATCAAGTAGTGTGATACCTCCAACTTTATTCTTCTTTCTCAAGATTGCTGTGGCTATTTGGGGTCTTTTGTGATTCTGTATGAATTTTAGGATTATTTATTCTAGTTCTGTGAAAAACACCATTGATATTTTGATAGGGATTGCACGGACAATATAGATTGCTTTGGGTAGTATGGACATTTTAACGATGTTAATTCTTCCTATCCACGAGCACAATATATGCTTCCATTTATCTGTATCTTCTTTAATTTTTGTTCTTCAATGTCTTATAATTTTCCAAATACAGGTCTTTCTGGGGCTGCTTGGAAGGGGCTCCTGTGCAGGCCAAACTCAGCTGCTGCCCGTTACCTGCCTGGGGCTACATGGTAGGAGCTATAAAGTGACCTGTGGTTGGTTACTGCCTGTGTTGGACTTGGAGGCATGTGGGAGAGGCCATGATGCAAACTGAGGCTGGGGCAGCTCAGCAAAAAGCCCAGAGCACTCCAAGGCCAGGCTGCCTGCTGACTACCAGTAAGGCTCAGCTGCTGAAGGAGCCTGGGGTGGTAAAAGAGTTGGTGGAGTGAGGTACCAGAGAATCACAAGGGTGAAACAATTGGTGTTCACCAGGTTAATGCAGATCCAGATTTGGCACTAGTGCTGAGCCTAGAGCAACTCCACGAAATGCCCAGAGCACAGAAGCCCAGCCACTGCTCACCTTGGACTCACAGACCCTGAAGAGTCGTTCAAGAAAGACTGCAGCATGGGCCAAGGCTGGTTGTCCACCACTAAAAGTGCCTCCAGTGGTACATGAGCTGAGACCTGCAGATTGCTGTTGAAAGAGTCTCTTGCAGTGTACAGGGTGGGGCTGGTTGACTGGCCTATGAAAGTTCTTCTGGGGGTGCATAAGTTGGGTGGAGTGGGCTCCCAGGGAGTCACCAGGGTGCAGTGAGTGGAGTTCACCAGGACAATGCAGGCTCACATTTGGCCATGTTAGGGGAGGGCTCAACACAGGAAAGATGGTGCTTGCCTGTAGCCTTCACGAGGAGGGCTCAGCACAGAGATAATGGCAGCTGTTCCTCCAGCTCTTGCCCTGACGACACACAACTCAGTCTCTTGCTTTATGTCTCTGGCATCTCCCGAGTCACCATCCCTCTGCTGGAACTCAGGGTAAGTGCGTGAGAGCAAATGAATCTGTGAACGGGCCCTTCAGGAAGATGTCTGGGTTTCCAGTAGCCTTCTTTCTCACCTTGATGATTTTCACAGCCAGATTTTGTGGGGACCTCTCTTCCTGGCATTGGAACCCTGGACTGGGGAGCCTGCTGTAGGGCTGGACCCTTCATTCCTTCAGGGCGACCTCTGTAGCCAAGATATCCCTCCTGTTGCTCAACTGCCATATGTAGGTGTGGGGCCAGCCCATTTCACATCTCTGCCGCTCTTACCAGTCTTGATGTGGCCTCTCTATATTCTTAGTTATAGGAGCTCTGTTCATCTAGCCTTCAGATAATTCTCCAGATTGATTGTTCTATAATTTAGTTGTTATTTTAATGTGGTTATGGGAGGAGGCAAGTACAGCATTTATCTACTCTGCCATCTTACAGAGAACCCCTGATTCCACTCTCTTTGAGCTATGCTGCAGGAGTGAGGTTATCACTCTGTTTTAAGGTTACAAAGTAGACTCAATGCTTTCCCTGGGATTACTGGCACTAAGATCAATTATGAGTATTTCTTAGAGCTGCATTTTGAACTAGCTCCCCAGATGCATCTGATGTACCCCAAAACTTAAGAACCACTGAGGTAGAACATTCAAATGTCTTTTCTTTTTGCCTCCTGCCCAGGTTTCTGGGTTCCTTACTGTACACTGAGGTTTCTTTTTTGCCTTTCTAAGCAAATATCTATGCACTTCTGTGAGTCTACATGTCCTGTGTCAGCAGTTGAGGCTAGGAGGCATGATGGAGAAGAAGTGAAACTTCGTTGTGTTGTACCACAGAAAGTCGGATCATGTTAGAAATCATCCACTGTGCAAACTTGGAAAGTATTTTAAGCCACAGAACTCTTTCTCCTAATGAAACTATATGGAGAAGTGCAATTTGAAAATAGATAAAGGTAGTGTTTTTCTGGTTAAAACAGAAGGGGAGGACTCCAGACCACAGCTCACTGAACTTCACTCTCATTGCTGAAGGACCTGTAAGAATAGTTATAGCTCTGTGTGACAGATTTGAAAACTGCAAATCTATTCCACATTGTTAAAAGACCGAAGTTCTTGACCTTGGCAAATTTGCTGTGTGACTTTAAGCAAGGCTCTCTCACTCTCTGATCATAATCATCTCATTTATAAGTAAGGTGGTTGATGTATTGTCAAGAGAGTAGCTGCAGTAACATAGACTCACACATGTACAACAGCTCGAACGAAAGAGATATTTATTATAAGGCAGGTATTTCTGAATAGAGGGTGGTCTTCTTCCATGTAGCATTAAAGTGACCCACCTCATGTCCCTACCACCACCTTGGACATCATCACTGATGAATGCAAGCATGGCAGTGGCATGTTTGCTTCTTAACTGCATTCCACCACACAAGAACTAGTCATGTGACCAATCTAGTTGGAAAGGAGGCTGGGAAATGGAGTTCTTGGCCAGGGTGACTTCTTTCCAGCGACAGCTGTGTACTGCACAAGGGAGAATTGATTTTTGGGGACAGCTGGCTGTTTCTGTCAGAGACATGGTAACCCCTTGGGTTTTTGCCATTCTCTGATTCTAAATCTAGATTTTCATTGGTCAATCTTAAAGTTAACATAGTGATGTTGGACCCACAAACACTTCTTCTCCTCAAGATAAACCCCATCAAATATACTTGGTAAATTCCTACATTCTAGGCCCCTAAACACAGATTTTTCTGGAATTTAGGCAATTTTCATTCTCTTTTCCTTCTGGAAAAAGGAAACAAGAATAACAATTTTATTGAGCATGGCACATTTACTGAGCCAAAGGTTTTCATAACCATTGTCTCATTGAATCCTCCTGCAATTCTACATGGAAGGGCTTCAGGATTATCATCTCCATTTTATAGTTGCAGAAAATGAGGCTCAGAGAGGTAAAGAGACTTGCCCAAGATCACACAGCTCATAAGCAAAAGAACTGGGATTTGAACTCAGAAAATCCTACTCTTACTCTCGGGGCCCACTGCACTGAGCAAACGGGTGTGTGTATATATGTGTGTGGTTAAGGTGGGTGTTTTCATTGGGCTCTATTTCCCAAGGCCTGGGCATAAGGGAAGTGGACGTGCAGAAATCATTGTCCAAGTCCCTAGAATGGGCCAAACTTGCTAATTATGAGGTAACTGGATGATTGTCCTGGCCTGAGGAAGCCCAGTGTGAGTAAGTATTATAGCCATTGGCCAGAAAAAAGGAAGAGGATGACGCGGGAGGACACAGACCTAGGGCATCAGTGGGTCCTGGATGATGCTGAGGCCTTGACTGGGCTGGGCACATTGTGAGTAATTAGGATAATTTCCTGTGTGAATAAACCTATGGAGGAGTGAAACTGTATTAATGTGAGAACTTAAGATGAATTAGGCCCAGTTATTGTTCTTAAACCTTTAAGTAAACCTGTAACATATACTTTTATTTATTCACTTAACAAACATTTATTAGCACCTACTATGTGTCTGACACTCTACGAGGCAGAATGATGAATAAGACAGGATTCTTGCCCTCATGGAACTTTGGAGGAGCTGTAGGGTTTGCAACCATTTTAGAGATGAGGAAAATAAGGCTCTGATTGGTTGTGACATTCTCGAGGTCACTTGGTTGGGCTAGAACTTGGGGCTCCTAACTCCCAGTCCAGGACTTTTTCTGTGGATGAAGGGGAGGACTAGTGGGAGGCGGAAAGAGGCCCTGTGAGTTGGAAGCTACTTTGTGTTGTTTCTGGAATCCAGGACATGTTGGTTTTAGGCAAAATTAGGAAACTTGTTTAATTTACTTCTCTTTTGAAGCCTATGTATTTTTGAAGTGATGGGCATAAACATGGTAGAGAAAGAGTAGAACGTCTTGCTCTGCTGGATGGAACTGAGAGGCGATAATTCTACACGGGGTTGCTTTAGAGTTCAGGTCCCAGCTCTGTCCCTTGACCTGTAAGGTGGGGACACTATCAGTGCCTACTTCATAGGATTGTTGGTGGGATTAAATGAGTTGATATACATAAAACACTGAGTACAGCTCATGGTCATCTCAATGAAGAAGGCGTTTCTATTTTTATCCTCAGGAACATGGACATTGAAATTCACCTTTGCATATCTGGGTTGATGTGGGCATCTGGTTCCTTTTGACCTTGGGTTCCTGGGCTAGAAGAGGTCATATTGGCCAGTCTCCTAGGGTCCTGGGGTCCAGTGGTGGGGGTGTGTGGGGTCCTCCGCCCACCATAGACATGCTCTGGCAACCTTGGAAGTACCAGAAGCTGACTCAGCAGTGCGGTCAGCTGTTACCGAGAAAGAATGTTGGAATCAGTTCTGCTTTCTTGAGGTACATGACTTGGGTCCTCTGATCCCAGCCTTGGGCTCGTGCTGAGGGTAACTCTTGTGCAAGGAGGTGGGTGAGTGGGTGATTGATGCAAGAATAAACAGCTAGCATACTCAGTTTTTCCTTCTGGGAATCAGGGGTCAGAGAGACAGGAGAACTAATGGGTATAGCCAGACAGACCTAAGTTCTAGTCTTGGCTTTGGCACCAACCACCTGGGTGAGTTTGAGCAAGTCACATAACCTCTTTGAGTCTTCATTTCTTCTTCCAGTTGTTGAGAGAATGTCTGTAGTGCTCCATAAATGTTCTGGGGGTGGTGGTTAAGGAAAGGGGATATTCAAAATATGACTATCCCTTGACATCCGAGATGAAGTAAGAGCTCAGATAGCCAGTGTATGAGTGTCCTGCTGCTGCTGCAACAAATCACCACAAATGTCATGGCTTTAAATGACACAGATTTGTTATCTTACAGTTCCGGAGGTCAGAAGTCCCAAACGAGTTTCACTGGGATAAAATCATAGTGTTGGTAGGGCTGTACTCCTTCTGGAGGCTCCAGAGAAGAATTAATTCCCTCACCGTTTTTAGCTTCTAGAGGCTGTCCACGTGAGTGGATTCTTGGACCCTTTCATCATCTTCAAAGTCAGCAGTGGTGGGTTGAGTCTTCTCACACCAAATCACTCTGATTCTCTTGCCTTCCTCTTTTGTTTATGAAAACCTGTATAATGACATTGGATCCACCTGGATAATCCAGGTTAATCTCTCATTTCAAGATCTTTAACTTAATCACATCTACAAAGTCTCTTTTTCCATGTCAGGTAGCATATTCTCAGGAGATGGAGGTTAGGACATGGATATCTTTGGGGAGGGGGGCATTATTCTGGCTGGCATATTGAAGAATATCTCAGACATTGATCTGCATTTATTCATTTCCTGAATTTGGACATTGAGAGTCTAATGGCCATCTTTGTATTTATAGTTGGCTCAGCAGGGCACTGACCAGTCAGAACAGATGTTGATATAAACAATCAATGAGGCTGTACCTGGGAGTATGGGGTGATTGTCAAGCCTGACCAAGGCCCCAGGCTTTGGCATCATTGAAGCTGGATTCAAATCCCTGCTCCACTACTTACAAACCCCGTGAGCTGTGAGCAGGAGAGTTTTCTCATCTGTGAAATGGGATGGCAATATGCACTCTATAGAGCAATGGTTAGAAGGAAATGAGAGAGCCCATGTTAAGTGCTTAGCATGGTACCTGGGACTTAATATAGGCCTCAACACTAACCAGCGATCCCAGGGTGGTTTAGTTTTCCAGGCTGGGCATCTCTGTGTTGGCACTGGTGATTTCTAGACACAAGAACCCTCTGTTTCTGTTCTGGGTTGGGGAGAAGTTCTGGCCTGGCTCAGGGACTACAAAGGAGCAGAGCAACGTTTTATCTCCTCAGAGGAAGGGGGTTTATTGTTGAGGATGTGTGTGTTCCCTGGTGGGGGTGCAGGTGCTAGTTGCCCAACCAGAGTCGTGTCCAACTAGAAGGTTCTCAGTATCTGAGGTAGCTCCAAGGAGGGGTTATTTTGGTCCCCACAGCTGTAAGACCCTGCAGCTCTCTGTTCTGCTGTTCGATGTAGCTCAGTTTTCTCCAATTCTGTGTCTTTCTACTTCTGACACCGTTACTGATTGCTCCACTCTCTCTCTCTCTGAGGTGCCTGTTTAAATATCCCAGAGGAACCACCTTATTCGTTCATTTAGTCCTGCCAGTTTTTTCTGGGTCCCTAATGGGGTTCAGGTTTCTCTCTGATGATGGTTTAATTCCCTCTCAATTTAGAATTTTCATTTCCTGTAGGCCCAAGAAAGATCTTGAGTTGACATTGAATTGAGTTGACATTGACCTTGACATTATTTAGTCCAGGGATAGAATTCTACACTCCTTACTCATGAGCCATAGCAGACATCACCAATCCAATCATGCCTCTCCTTCTAGCTGAACCCAAATGTTTCAGTAATTTCTCTCTGTGTTTCAAATTACCAAGGAGTGTAGTGGCTTGAAATGACTTCTTTGTTTGCAATTCTGTAATTGGGCAGAGTTCTTTAGGAAAGGCCTACCTCTGTTCCATGTAGTATCAGTGGAGTCAATCAGGGACTGCATTCAGTTGGGAGCTTGACCAGGGCTGGGGCATCAGGACGGCCTCGCATCCTGTGGGGATTTCTGCTGTTTCTCTCCATATCTCAGGACTGCCCAGACTTCTCTACCTGGAGGCTCGAGGCCCTGGGAGGGTGAAAACAGAAGCTGCCAGGCCTCTGGAGACATAAGAGTGGATCTGGTGCAGTCGCTTCTGCCACATTACTTTGGTCATGGCAAGTCACCCGGCCAGCTCGAATTCAAGAGGAAGAGAAATAGAATCCACCTCTCAATGTGGGAAATGCCATGTGTTTATGAGAGGAGATGATGTTAGAGTCCATCTTTATAGACAATCTAGAAGGCCAGGGCGCACTTGACATTAAAATCTAATGGATGATAATGATCATCTGAGATAATCATCTGTTATTCCCGAGTGTCTTAGTCCACTTGGGCTGATGTAACAAAATATCAGACACTGGGTGGTTTCTAGACAGCAGAAATTCATTGTTCATGGTTCTGGAGACTGGAAGTCTGAGATCAGGATGCCAGCATAGTTGGGTGAGGGCCCTCTTCTGGTTGTAAAACTTCTTAATGTGTCTTTGAATGGAGATAGGGATCTAATAAGGGCACTAATTCCATTCATAAGAGCTCCACCCTTATGACCTAATTACCTCCCAAAGACTCCACCTCCTAACACTATCATATTGGGGATTAAGACTTTAACATATGAATTTGGTGGTGGTGGGGTGGGGGGTGGGCACAAGCATTCAGACCTTAGCACTGAGCTAGTCCACATTTTTACTTTTCCGATGGGAAAACTGAAGCTCAGAAAATGAGAAGGACTTGTTTAAAGGAGTATGGGAAGGGAGGGAGGGAGCCGGGATAGATTTTCCTTGCACTCCACCAACATTTACTAAGCACCTACTGTGTGCCAGGAGTGTGGGATACAAGGAGAGAAGCCCTGTCATCGGGGGTTCCCAGTTGAGCTCAAAGACAGATGTGTAAACAGAGTGGGGTTCGTCTAACTAGAAGATTGGTTTTAATGGCAGTATGCACAGGGGTCAATTTCTCCTGGCTCAAATTGCCCATGATGATTTCATCTATTATTCATTCATTTTGACTGCAAGTTCATTGTTAATTAATGCCTGACTGGTGCATTCAGTGTGCAAGGTACTACAGGAGCAAAGGGAAGGTAGCTTTGATTGGGGAAGTCAGGAAATAAACTTGAGAAGGAAGCATGTATTTGAGTTAGTTCCAAGGATGAGTTGGCCTTGAGTGCATGGAGAAGTGGTCTAGAAATAAAAGATATTTCAGGCAGGGAGAATGAGCAGAGATTTAGAGGCTTGACGAGTAGGGGATGCCTGGTGTGGTGGGCGGAAGCAGGGAGCAGCTGGAGGGAGTCTGGATGCTCTGCAAGGCCTTGAATGTCCAGTTTTCCAGGTGGTCCAATACACCCTATTTCACCAGAACAACATCCTGTTGTTCCTCCGCCTTATAGTCTCAAAACTCAGTGCTTAAACTTGAGCATTTGGACAATGAAAGATTTCAGACAATCTCAAACTAATTGAGTTTGAAATTCCAACTTGGCAGAGGGCAGGTCAGTTTGTGGCTTTATCTCTGTGTTGTCAGGTCCATAAACCAATTCAAATAAGGGAATATTTGCACCGGTGGCTGTTTTAACTGAATGATGGGTCCCCTCTCCTACTATGCCCAGGACTTGCTGACAGAGGTAGGCACAGAGGTTGGGAGAAAATGAGGTGTTTCCTTCAAGGTTAAAGATAATTGATTTCGGGTGGCACCTGTGGTTGGCCTGTGACGTGTTTATAGCTGGGAGAGACTTTGTCCCCACCCATTGAACCAGGATGAGCATTAAAGGGTCCACTGGTCTCCCAGTGGTGGGGTATGTGGAGTGGCTGATGTCAAGAGCTGGTCTTCAGGGAGTGTGGGCAATTTTCAGGCTCTTTTATGAGAGACTGAACTCACAGGGGGCTTCTTCAACTGTCAGGGATTTGGGCCACAAAGAAAAAGAGTGTCCCTTGAATGAGAATGGAATGGCCACCCCGTGGGTAGAAGCAGAAACCCTGCTGACTCACAGACCTGTTTTAAAACATTTCTGTGGCTTGCTGGCTGTGGGGCATCAAAACGGTCACTTAACCTCTCTGAGCCTCAGTTTTCTCTACTGTAAACTTTGATCATAAAAGAGCTTTCCTCAGAGGAATGGTGGTGTTCACCTTCCATGACATCATGTGTAGCACAGAATTGGGGCTGAAAACCAAAATGTGAGGGGCCCAGCTCTGTGGTGGGGGAACGGTGGAGACCAGGAGTCCTGAGCCGTGAAAGGCTAAGAAATGCCAGTTGAGGATGGTGCCAGAGTCATAGCTTCGTCCAAGCCTTCCCTTGTTTCCTGTGTTGGCCTGAAAACATGGCAGCAACTGGGTGGAGACCTTGGATCGTCAGCTTCGCATCTCCTGGGGGAAATCAGGGCCTGTCTGGCCTAAATGGGCCTTTCTGTTTTTCTCTCTCCTCCTGTGAAAAGCCTCAGACATGAAAGAAATCAGAAACAGGGCTCTGGGGAAGGGCAGGGCCAGCTTCCCGGAGTCTGGCTGGGCAATGCCCCTCACCTTCTCACCAGCGATTCCTGGCGGGCTTGGGGACGGGTGTTCATCAGGTTGGGACCCTGGGTCTCTTCCCTGTCCTCCTGGGTTGGCCACTGATCCAGGCTTTCTACTCGCTCCATATTCTTGGCCCTCTTCCAGCTCTGGCATTTCACATTTTCCAGGGGGCTGGAAAGCCAGCAGAGCCTCACTTCATCCTTCTAAAAGTCTTTTGTGTTGTTTCCACAGCCTGAAGGGACAGGTGTCCTGGCTGGGCTTCTGCCTACTCCTGCTTCCCGCCATCAAGACAGGCCTTCTGGAGCCAGTCACTCCTCTCCGAATGATCACAGCAGACTCATCAGAAACATGGGAGGTGGGGCAAACGGTTCTGCTTTATAGCCAAGGAAACTAAGGCCCAAAGAGAGGAAATGTGCTATTTTTTTTTGTCAGCCAGCCTTCATTTCTGCCTTTGAAATGCCCCCCTTCCCAGTGGCATTAGCTATTTGCTCTTTGTTGGGCCCTGCAGCTTGATGTTTGGAGTCAGACATACCTGGGTTTGATTTCTGTGTCGATGACCAGCTGGGTGATATCCGGTCAGCTACTCTCTCTCAGCCTCAGTTTCCCCCTTTGCAAATGAGAGTGATGACAGATCTGCCCCGAGTTGTGCAATGAGGATTAAATGAAATCATCCTTGTAAAGGGCTTCAGTTAGGCCCTGAAAAGGGAGTAAGCCTTAGACTTCTGGGTCCGTAAAACAAGGTGGGGTACATGCAAGGTCCTGGGTATATATTTTTTGAAGTGAGATTGAAGTCTTTTTTTAATCTAAATTTTCAATTACAGTTGACATTCAATATTATTTTATATTAGTTTCAGGTGTTCAGCATACTGGTTAGACATTACATAATTTACAAAGTGATCCCTCGATTAGTTTTGTACCTACCTGGCACTATACATAGTTATTACAATATTATTGACTAAATTCTTTATACTGTACTGCACATCCATTTTTACTATTTCGAAGTAAAAACTACCAATTTGTACTTTTGAATCTCTTCACCTTTTTCACCCACCTCCCCAATGCCCCTCCCATTTGGCAACCATCAATTTGTTCTCTGAATCTATGTGTCTGTTTCTGTTTTGGTTGTTCATTTATTTTGTTCTTTAGATTCCACATAAAAGTGAGAGAATATGGTATCTGTCTTTCTTGGTCTGACTTACTTCACTTAGCATAATACCTTCTATGTCCACCCATGTTGTTGCAAATCGTAAGATTTCATTCCTTTTTTATGGCCAAGTAATATTTCGTTGTATATATGTATCATTTCTTTATCCATATCTTGGCTGTTGTTAATAGCACTGCAGTGAATATAGTGGTGCATGTATCTTTGTGAATTAGTGTTTTCAATTTCTTTGAATAAATACCAGAAATGGACTTATTGGATCATAAAGTAGTTCTATGTTTAATTTTTTGAGGAAATTCCATACTGTTTTCCCTAGTGGCTGCACCAATTTTCAGTCCCATCAGCAGTGCCCAAGGGTTTCCTTTTCTCTATATCTTTGCCAACACTTGCTGTTTTTTGACTTAATAATAGTTATTCTGACAGGTGTGAGGTGATATCTCATTGTGGTTTTAATTTGCATTTTTCTGATGATGAGCGATGTAGAGCATCTTTCATGTCTATTGGCTATATGTATATCTGTATGTCCTCTTTGGAGAAATGTCTAATTAAGGTTCTCTGCCCATTTTTTAGTTGGATTTTGTGTGTGTGTGTGTGTGTGTGTGTGTGTGTGTGTGTGTGTGTGTGTGTGTGAGTTGAATGAGCTATTTATAAATTTTGGATATTAACCTCTTATTAGATGTATCACTGACAAATATCTTCTCTCATGCAGTTAGTTGTTTGTCTTTTTATTTTGTTGATGGTTTCCTTTGCTGTGCAAACACTTTGTTTGATGTCATCCCATTTGTTTATTTTTTCTTTTGTTTCCCTTGCCCAAGGAGGTACATCAGACATATCACTAAGAGCAATGTCAGAGAGTTTACTGCCTAAATTTTCTTCCGGGAGTTTTGTGGTTTCGGTTCTTACATTTAAGTCTTTGATTCATTTTGAGTTTATTCCTATATGTGGTGTAAGAAGGTGGTCCAGTTTCATTTTTGTTTTTTTTTTTGCATTATCTGTCCAGTTTTCCCAACACTATTTGTTGTATGTTATCACATTGTATATCCTTGCCACCTTTGTTATAGATTAAATGACCATATAGGCTGGGGTTTATTTCTCTATTCTATTCCATTAATCTATGTGTCTGTTTTTTATGACAGTATCACGCTGTTTTGATTACTATTGCCTTGCAATATAGTTTGATATCAGATAGTGTGATACCTCCAGCTTTGTTCTTTTTTCTCAAGATTGCTGTGACTATTCTTTATATTCCATATAAATTTGAGGATTATTTGTTCTAGTTCTGTATTGGTATTGGTATTTTGATAGAGATTGCACTGACACTATAAAATGCTTTGGGTAGTATGGATGTTTTAATGATGCTGATTTTTCCTACCCATGAGCATGGTATTTACTTCCATTTATCTGTATCTTCAGTTTCTTCAATGTTTTATAATTTTCTGAGTACAGGTCTTTTACCTCCTTGGTTAAATTTATTCCTAGGTATTTTTTTTTTGATGCAATTCTGAATGAGATTCTTAATTTCTCTTTCTGATTATTATTGGTGTATAAGTGTGGAAACTATTTCTGAATATTAATTTTGTATCCTTCTACTTTACTGAATTCATTTTTCAGTTCTAATAGGTTTTGGTGGAATCTTTAGGGTTTACTATATATAGTGTCATGTCATTTGCAAATAATGACAGTTTTACTTCTATCTTTCTAATTTGGATGCCTTTTATTTCCATTTCTTGTCTGACTGCTGTAGCTAGGAATCCAGTCCAATACCATATGAATAAAAGTGGTAAAAATGGACATTCTTGTCTTGTTCCTGATCTTAAGGAAAACACTTTAAGCTTTTCATCATTGAATATGATGTTAGCTGTGGGTTTGTCATATATGGCCTTTATTATGTTCAGGTATGGTACCCTTTATTCTAACTTTGCTGAGAGGCTATTTATTTTATCATAAATGGGTTCTGGATTTTGTCAAATGCTTTTTCTGCATCTATTGATATGATCATATGATTTTTATCCTCCATTTTGTTTATGTGGTGTATCATGTTAATTGATATTAACCAACCTTGCATCCCAGGAATAAATCCCACTTGAGCATGGTGTATGATATTTTTAATGCATTGCTGAATTTGGTTTGTTAATATGTTGTTGAGGATTTTGCTTCAATGTTCATAAGGGATATTGGCCTACAATTTTCTTTTTCTGTATTATCTTTGTCTGGTTTTAGAATCTGGGTGATAAGGGCCTCATAAAATGAGGTTTAGAGCCTTTCATCTTCTTGAATTTTTTTGGAAAGCTTGAGACGGCCAGGTGTTAATTCTTTGACTGTTTGGTGAAATTCACCTGTAAAGCTGTCTGGTTCAGGACTTTTGTTCATTAGCAGTTTTTTGATTACTGATTCTATTTTGTTAGTAGTAATCAGTTGGTTCAGATTTTCTGTTTTGTTTTTTTTTTTTCAGTCTTGGAAGATTGTGTGTTTCTAAGAATTTATCCATTTCTTCCAGATTGTCCAATTTGTTGGCATATAATTGCTCATAGTATTTTCTTATAATCTTTTGTATTTCTGTGGTGTCAGTTGTTACTTCTCCTCTTTCATTTCTGACTTTATTTATTTGAGTCCTCTCTTTTTTTTCTTGATGAGTCTAGTTAAAGGTTTATCAATTTTGTTTATCATTTCAAAGAACCAGCTCTTGGTTTCATTGATCTTTTGTATTTTTTTATTCTAGTTTGTTTATTTTTGCCTTGATCTTTATTATTTCTTTCCTCTTACTCACTTTGAGCTTTGTTTGAAATTCTTTTTCTAGTTCCTTTAGGTGTTAAGTTAGGTTATTTAATTGAGATTTTTCTTGTTTGTTGAGATAGGCCTGTATTATTATGAATTTCCTTTTAGGACTGTTTTTGTTGTGTCCCATAGACTTTGGGTTATTGTGTTTTTGTTTTCATTTGTCTCACGGTATCTTTAGATTTCTTTCTTGATCTTACTTTTAACCCATTCATTGTTTAGTAGCATGTTATTTAACCTTCATGTGTTTGTGTGTTTTTCAGGTTTTTGGTTTTTTTGTAATTGATACCATTGTGGTCGGAGAGATTCTTGATATAATTTCAGTCTTCTTAAATTTATTAAGACCTGTTTTGTGGCCTAACATGTGGTCTATCTTGAAAATGTTCTGTGTGTTCCTGAAAAGAATGTATATTCTGCTGCTGTGGGGTAAAATGCTCTAAAAATATCAATTAAATTCATCTAGTCTAGTGTGTCGCTTAAGGCTGCTGTTTCCTTGTTGATGTTTTGTCCGCAAATCTGTCCATTGGTGTCAATGTGACGTTAAAGTCCTCTGCTATGACTGTATTACCGTCGATCTCTCTCTTTATGTCATTCAATACTTGCTTTATGTATTTAGGTGCTCCTATATTGGATGCATAAATGTTTACAAGGGTTATGTTCTCTTGTTGGGTTGATCCCATTCTCATTATGAAATATCCTTCGTTGTCTCTTGTGTTAGCCTTTGTTTTAAAGTCTATTTTGTCTGATATAAGTATTGCTACCCCAGCTATATTTTTCATTTCCATTTGCATGAAATATCTTTTTCCATTTCTTTACTTTCAGTCTGTGTGTGTCTTGATCTGAAGACACAAGCCTAACCCTAACACAACCTTGACCCTAACCCTAACCCTAACCCTAACCCTCTTGTAGACAGCATATGTATGGGTGTTGCTTTCTTATCCATTCACCTACTCTATCTCTTCTGATTGGAGCAGTTTATCAATTTACGTTTGGAGTGATTGATAGGTACATAGTTATTGCCATTTTATTATTCATCTTTATGCCCTATCCCCTTCTTCATAAAGAAGTCCCTTTCACATTTCTTGTAATACTGGTTTGGTGGTAATAAATCCCTTTAGTTTTTTTCTGTCTAGGAAGCTCTTTATTTCTCCTTCAATTTTAAATGATAGCTTTGCTGGGTAGAGTAGTCTTGGTTGTAGGTCCTTGCTTTTCATCACTTTGAATATTTTGCACCAATCCCTTCTGGCCTGGAAAGTTTCTATTGAGAAATCAGTTGACGGTCTTATGGGAGCTCTCTTGTAGCTAACCAATGGCTTTTCTCTTATTGCTTTTACGATTCTCTCTTTGTCTTTAATTTTTGTGATTTTAATTATGATGTGCCTTGGTGTGGGCTTCTTTGGGTTCATCTTGTTCATCTTGTTTAGGACTCTCCCTGACTCCCTGGAGTGGGATTTGCCCCATTAGGCTCTGGAGCCTGCCGAGATCATCTTTTGGGAGTGCTGCTTGTGGGGCTAATTGGGTGGTGTTCTGTTGTGGTCTGAAGCTGGCCACTGGGTGTGTTGGTTTTAGGGCCTCCTGGGAAGGGCTCCTGTGCTGGTCAAGCTCAGCTGCTGCTTGTGACTGGCTCGGGGCTACCTGGTAGAAGCTACAAAACAATTCATAGTTAGTCGCTGCCTGTGCTGGACCTGGAGGCAGATGGGAGAGGCCATGCTATGAACCGAGGCCGGCTGCCATCAGTACCAGGCCTGGGGTGGCTTGGCAAAGGGCCCAGGCACCCAAAGGTCTGCTGTTGCCTGCTGGCTTCCTGTATGTCTCAGTTACTGAAAAAGCTTCTGAGTGGTGCATGGGTTGGGAGGGGTGGAGTCTCAGGGAGTCACCAAGGCAGAGCGAGCGAAGTTTACCATGACAATGCAGGTTCCCATTTGGCTATGTTGGAAGAGGGCTCAACATAGGAAAGAAGAGGGCTCAACACAGGGATAATGAAGCAGTCTCTTTAGCCCTCACGCTAAAGCCATGCAACTCAGTCTTCCCCGTATGTCTCTGGCACCTCCTGAGACCCTGTCCCTTAACTAGAGCCCAGGGTGTGTATCTGTGCGTGGGCCCTTTAAGAGGATGTCCGGTTTTCCCACAGCCTTTTGTTTCATCTAGTGGGTGAAATCCCCACTGATTTTCATTGCCAGATATTGTCGGTGTTTCTCTTCCTGGCCCTGGTACTCCGAGTTGGGGAGCCTGGTCGGAGCTGGGACCCCTCACTCTTTAGGGAGAACCTCTGCAACTGAACTATCCCTCCTGGTTCTTACATCTCTGCCCCTCCTACCAGTCTTAAGGTGGCTTATTCTTTATATTATAAGTTATAGATCTTCTGTTCAGCTAGTCTTCAGATGGTTCTCCAGGCCGAATGTTCTATAATTTAGTTGTAATTTTAATGTGGTCATGGGAGGAGGCAAGCACAACATTTACCTTCTCTGTCATCTTGACTGAAACTCCTGGCTGCTCGAGATTGAATTCTTTAAATGCCCCCTTCCACTCAACCCCCAACCTATTAGCAGCCATATTTTCTTGTCTAGGATGGGGCTCAGAGACTGAAGCTCAGAAAAGTTAGTTGGTTGCCTAAGGCCACACAGCTCATAATGAAGGGAGACAGACTCCTGACACCTAGCGCTATGCTTTCCTGTATAGCACAAAGGCTATTCCTATTCTCTTGGCCCCCTTCTCCAGAGCCCACCTTCCTTCCTCTTCGATGATTTCCAGGCTTTTCCACTTTACCTAGGCCACAGAACCTCCCTACTCCAATTAGGGCTATCTTGTATCTTTGATAGCTCAATCAAAATTTATCAGTCTCATGCCCTATTCCCTCAGAAGCCTGTTCTCATCCAGATGTCCAGTTGAAAACCAAAGCAATCAACACTTTCACACTGAGGTGCTTGCAACTGATGATGGCTTGCAAGACTGGGCGTTTGTGAGCATGGCACCTTAAGCCAGCAGAGAGTGTTCGTGATGGTGGATGCTCAGGCACTGTAAACATAAGGAGACTTTTGGCCAGGGATCTCCTTGCATGAAAGCAAGCAGCAGCCTCCCCTGCCACTGGACCTGAGGACAGGAAGTTACTGAGTCAGTTCCATATGAGAAGTTTGTAGTGCCGACTTCCTCACAATTCCACTTAGGCCATTCTCTTCCTCCCCATGCTTGTAGATGGAGTGGCCGGAATTGGGTTGACTTCTTTTTTTTTTTTTGTTTTTAAATGTAACAAAGTTATGTATCAGCAGAGCTCAGAGAGACAGTGCAGGCTGTGGAGGCGAGTGTCGCAATCTTGGCACACCCCTTGTCTACACTGCCCGCTTGCCTGCCTGCCGCTTTCTTATAGAGCCTGGAGACAGATTTGGTAAACCTGGCTGTGTCCTGTGTCTTGGATAAGGAGCCTGGGGTCCTTGTTACCCTCTGCTGAACTGGTAAAACTATATCTTCTCACTCATGGGCACCCCTTACTTCTTTGTGCAGGGACTAGAGAGTCCACTGGAAAGGATAGGGTAGTGCTGGCCGAGTTGTTGTGGGGAGAAGCACATCTCATCAGAGTGTGCCTGGGGAGGCAGGGTGGTGGAATGCTCAGAGTTTTTAGAGTCCAACTTCTTGGCTTCATATTCCTTGACTTCCTAGCTAGGTGGGCTTAGTTTTCTCATCTATAAAATGAGAAATGATACTACTTCACAAGGTTTTTGAGGTGGGGACAGGGGAAGATAAATCTTTTTTTACTCTTTTAATCAGTTTATTTTTTTGATATTCACCACAGCCGGTTGTTTAAAGGAAAGAATCTGGAATTAGGGAAGTTGGAATTGGGAGTCCACATAAGGAACATGCTCAGCTCAGGCCAAGTGCTCAGTAAGTGTATGATGTTTGCTATTTTGTCACCAGCTGTCCCTGTCTCTAGTGATGGAGTGAATTGAGTGAGAGGTTCTGCCACTTTCTGCCTTCTTGCTGAGGCACTTTGGGCAAGTTGTTTCACCTTGTTGGCAGGTGTGTTCTTGAAAACTGGAACTGTGTTAGCACTCTCTCAGGTGGTTGTGAGGATGCAGGGGTGACATCCCAGGTGCCCCTGGCCCAGGCAGTGATAAGTTTCTGGAACCTTCTGAAAGACCTCTCTGGATGACATCTGGCTCCACTAAGAGTCTTAGTGGCCAGCTTGTTTCTTCCGTAGGGTGTTACGGAAATTCTGGGGGCATCTTCGGTAACTCAAGTTTCTTGGGAACTCCAAAGCTCATGGGGTCCTGAACTGTCCCCCCAACCTGGGGTGCAGAGCAAGGCCACTGTGAGGGGCCAGGTCAAAGGCTGGCTGGTTGGCCCCTGTCTTCTCTATGCACTGCCTGCTCCTGTGACCCCTTCTCTTCTGCCTCTTCTCTCTGCCTTCCTTTCTTCTGTAGCCAGTGCTTTGAGCCAGCTGTCACCTTCCTGAGCTTGAGTGGAACATCTTTGGGCAAAACTAAGCACTTACCCATCCCCAGTAGAAGGGTCCTCGAGGCCCCAGGTGCTGGCTGGGTTCTTGGTGGCTTCCTCCTTCTGGGAGCTGGCTATGTTCAGAGGTGATTCCTCAACTGTAAGGCGGGGGTGGTAATCAGGGCTGTTGGGTGTCTGGGGTGAAGCGAGGGACGTGAAGGACCCTGAGGGCTGACGGTGATGGTTCTCATGGCTCGGCATCTCGGTGGTTTCTAAGGTCTTTGATCTTGGCTATGCACTGCAGGGGCGGGGCCTTCGGAAACATGCACCAGCAGAGAAGCAGGGAGGAGAGAGACAAAGTCTCCTCTGTCAGCTACTTGGGGCCCGCTCTTGGGGAGGCGAGTTGGGAAGAGGTGAGTGCTGTAAAGAGGGAGATGAAGACTCCTGCTTGGTGGCACCCTGTCCCTGGCCAGGATTTGTTTCATGAGCAATGGGTGGAAAATTACTTTGGATCCTTTTCTGAGGGGCCGGGAAGGCTATGGCCAGTTCACCGAGGGGAGAGGTTTCTTCAAACTCTGGGTGTGCGATCAGTGCTTTATTTGGAAGCAGAATAAAAACAGAAAAGAACTTTGAGTTGGTGGCTGCTTGAGGCTGCTCATCACTCCCATGCTGGATCCAGAACATGGCTCCTTACCGGCTTAGGTTCCGGCCTCTGAGATCAGGGACAACACCGGAAACCTGCCAGCTGGCCTGTCATTGCCCTTTTCTCTATGGAGCCTGCCTCCTCCAGTCTGACTGGCTTCTTTTCTGGGAACGCACAGGATCCAGCTCTACCCTTTGGGGTTGATGAGGAGCTTTGGGCATAAACCTGCCTTCCTCACATTGTAGATAGTTTCATTCACCCGCAGAATTCATTCCTGATCCCTGATCCCCACAATGGTCCTGTGAACTATTGTTATCTACCTTTGATAAATGTGGAAACTGAGGACCAGGAGTTGCAACAGCTGTTGCAGCTGGATTAAGAACCAAGTTTCCATGACTTTCTGTAAAACTTTGTACCATAGCCATGGCCCTGGCTTTGTGGAGATTGATGGTCTAAGTGGCTCTGAAATATTTTCTTGATGGATTAAAAGAGAGCATAGCCAGTACAAAGGGGCGGGGCTTAAAACTTGCTTGCTCATCATAAATGATAGGGCTCGAGAGCCCCAGATACTATTAAGAATAAGTGAAAAATGATACATAGAATGATTGATTGTAACATTATAACACATACATGATGCTGAATTGTAACAGGAAGGGACTGGAAACAAGCCAAATACCCACCCCCAGGAGACTGGTTAAGTAAATGATGGCAAATCCGACATGGAATACTATGCAGATATCAAAAAGGTTAGATTCTTTTTTTATATACTGATAGGAAATCATCTCCAAGATATATCGTTAGGTAAGAAAGACAAGTTGCAAATCAGCGTGTATAGTTTATTACTTTTTATGCAAAACAGGAGTGAAATTAGGATATGCATTTGTATTTGCCTAAAGAAACTCTGGAAGGAGACATGAGAAACTAATAAGGGTTGATGGGTGCAGTGAGGAGTGGTTGGGTGGTGGCAGAGTAGATATAGAATTTGCATTGTAACTTTTTTATAATTTTCGATTGTCTAGAACATCCTAAATAGACAGAGTTGTGTTGCCTAGTCAAAATTTTAAATTAAAAAAGCCAAATTAGAATTGTGAATAGATACCCATGAGGCTAATAGTAAGTGCTATTATGAAGTATTATTGTAAACTCTAATGTTCATGTCCTTCGTCGCCATTATCTCTTTGACCATCGCATGAACACATTTGGGATTTTAAACCTAGCTTTACCCGACTCCAGCTTCTTCCATGTCACAGGAGAAGGTTCCTTTCAGTCCACTCTGAGCCAGCCTGAGAGGGTCTCGTTTGGAGTTTATGCAGGGCCCACTTCTCTCTCTAGTATCCATGTCATCCTGGTGGCTGGGATGTGTTCCTGTGGCCCCCTGTGGGTGGTCCAGTTATTGTCTCATAGTGGACTTGCCATATCATTCCAAGAGAACCCTTGAACCCTTGGAGAAGCGTTTGCAGGAAAACAATATATTTTTGTGGGCTCTCCTTGAGGCTAATATCCAACGGACAGAGAGAACCTCTAGAGAAGATAATGACTGAAAACTGATAGGGCTTTTAACCAGTCTTTTCCCTGCCAGGACCTCTCTAAGCACTGCCCCGACCCCACCACCAAATTGATTGTGTGTTAAAAAACACTTACCATTTCCTGTTAATATTAACCAAAGACACTGACAAGCTCCCATCACATATTCTGGTCAGCATGCGGTAACCAGTTACCATGTAGCTCTGTCTTTCCATCTCAAAGCAAAGGCCCCTCATATTTCCACTGGGGTCACACCTGGCCCCTCGCTCTTCGGGAGTTTTGGAAATCCCCCAGGGCCACCCTTACTGTGCTCTTAGACATGTGTGGAAATAAACAGAAAACGCCCCACACCCTCTACTCTCCAAGCTGCTTTGGGCCTCCTCAGAAGGATGACCATTCATGAGGCTGTTTCTTTGCCCACTCTGGGGAGGGGGATCCCTCAGGTCCTCCTGAACTTTCTCACGAGTCAGGCTAAAGGTCCCTCTTCCCCTTCCTCTTTGTCTCTCTGTCTCTTGAGTTTTTCGTATTTGCGCTGCCTTTGTCTTTATTTCCCGCTCTTGCAGTTTTGCTGTTTCCGTCACTCTCTCTGTCATTGTGTCTCTGTTTCTGTCATTCTCTCTCTTCTGAATTCCTACCTGTCCTTGTCCCTCTCCCCCATATTTCTCTGTCTCCTCTTCCCTCCGTTTTCTCCACTGCCCTTCTATCCTCCCATTTCGGTCTGTCTACAGCGTGGTGTCATCCTCCCTTCCTTCTGCCCTCTCTCTGTCCCCCTCTCAGCTTCCCTCCTCCCCACTGAGATCACTGCCTCCCCCTCCATCAAGCCCCTGCCCTCCTGGGGCCTAGAGTGAAGAGGACTCTTCTCTCAAATCCCCCAGCGCTGAGGGGCAGGGCCAGCTTCATGGACATGTGACCAGGGCAGCCACACGAGCCTCAGAAGGGCCAGTGCTGGGCTTAATGCTCTATAGCTGCCGTCTTGAAATTCGTAATGTTCTCTAAATAAGGAGCCCACGTGTTCACTTTGCACCAGGCCCCAAAACGTATGCAGCTGTTTCCACTGAGGGTTGTGAAGTTCCTGGGAAGAAACATACTGGGGTTGAGCTGCAGGGTCCACTTTCTAGTCTCACTTCTGCTCCCCGTCCACCCAATAGTATGTGACACCTGGACGTGCCTTGAGCCTTCCAAGGCACTCTCAGTAGGTGGTTGTCCTTCAACAACAGAAGGTAGTGGCCAGGTTCACTCCCAGGTTACAGTTGAGAGGAACCTGGGCTCACAGAGAATAAGCCACCTGCCCAAGGGCCTACGGCTCATGAGCCTGGACGGAAGAAAGCTGACTCTGAAATATGGGCGTTTGGGCTGAAACCACCAGGGCCTTGGCAGGCCCCTCTTTTATCTGTGAGCTAAGGCTCAGTCTTTACATCTATGGAATAGAGGTGAAGAGAGTAGCTGTGCCTGTGCCAACAAGTATCTAAATTCTGGAAAATTCCTGACGTAGGTGCCTAGCGTGTGGCTACCTTCTTAAATAATAGCCCTGGCTTCTGTGGCCTCAGTTTTCTCATCTGCCAATGGGGATCAACAGGGCCCTTGAGAATTTAAGGACACAGGCAAGTTCTCAGCACAGGGCCCAGCATAGGTGGGTGAGTGAGGTCAATATCAGGAGCTTCTATTCCTCCCTCTGGGGCAGAGGAGTGGGTGATCCGTGAGTAGGGAAACCATGTGGTTTCTTATCCAAATGAGGGCACTTTGAGAGTGAAAGGGACTCTCCTAATAAGTACGTTGGGACAAGAGGTGTAAACCGTCATGACATGGGTCATGAGTTCCATGTTAGCATCCTGTTTCCACAGAACATGGTAACAGACAAACAAGTGTCAGGGAGTGAGCATAATGATGCCCCGGGCCTGTGGCCAGTTGGTGGAGAACACGGCTGGGTTCTAGCATTTGCTATAGCGAATAGTGTCCTGCTTACCGCTGCTAAAAACACGAAGATGCCAGTTCAGATAAACGATGTCAAAGAGAGCGCCGTGAAGGCCACCTAGTTCAGGCCCTCTGCTAAATGTTCTAGAAATGTCTTCAGATTAAGCCAGTAATGCATAAACTTGGATGTCTAGACTGAAAGACATAGTCACTCCTTCCCCGTCACATCTAGGAAAAAATGTGGCTCTTATTAAACTGCCATTTGGGGCAGTGTCACCAGCTTATGGAGAGGCATGTTGTGTTCAGGCAGCTAGTGTTTGGATGCCTCTTGAAACCTCAAGACTGTGTCTGTGGTCAGGATGTCACTGAGGATGCTGATCACCACATCACACTGTGTGCTCCCTACAGGGACCTCTAGAGAATGTCTTTCTGCTGCTGGCCCTCGGAGGGCTTGTCATTCCCTAGAGGGTTTGTTTTTAGCCAGGGTAAATGGCTTCCCTTTTCCAGACTGGGCGTCTGGGAGTCCGCTGTGTGGCCCACCCTTGTTAAGTATTTAGGACATTACTTATCGTCTGCATTTTTCCCCTCGGCCTTGGCTCCGTTTTCTATCCCCACCCACGTTTCCCTTCCTTCTTTCACTCTCCCTCTTAATTTATGTTCCCCTGGGTTTGTGAGCCTCTTTTGAGATTTTTTCCGCCTCCTTCCTGGACCAAGCCAATATATAGACAAATCTGCAAGAACAAAACATCCTGTGGCACCCCTGCCCTTCCCAGGGAGAGCGGTCCCACCTGGTAGGGGGCCAGCAGGCAAGGGGTTAAGAATAATACAGAGGAAGTGCTGGCGGGAGGTTCAAGTGAGGAAGTGGCCAGCCGCTGCCAGGGGAAGGGGGTGGTCACTTATTTCGTGTGACTACAGGCAACTGAAGCAGGCTGGAGGTGAAAGCGGCAGGTTGCTCTAGTTCAGTTTCACCAAAAAAGGAAGAGCTTTCTAATGACTTGATGGTTTTTTCTAGAAGTTCTGCAGTGGGGGTGTGGGAGAAGAAAGAGGGACGACCTGTTCCGGAAAATGGCCGAACCCAGAGAGAGGTTGTTTCTGTTTATTTTATTTCTGAGCACTGACTCCAGTGCTCAGGGGAGGCCCGTGGGGAGGTCCCAGGTAGAGGGCCCCCACCTCCGTTTTGAGGTGACACTAGGGCTCTGAAAGGCAAAGGGCAGCCCTTCCCTGTGTCTGAGTGATGATGACTTATGCTTGTCTCCCCCCACCACGAAGTAAGCCCCACCCGGCTCCGTTTTTTGCCCACTTTGCTTTTTATAGCGTTCCCATGCTTAGCGCAGTGCCTGGCACACCATAAAGATTTGTCAAATTAATTGAATTATAAAAAAAACAACAACAAAGTTTATGATGGCAGAGTTAAGATTCAAACTCGGCATTATCTGACTGACTCCAGCAGTAGATGGCACTTTTGCTGGGCTCCGTACAGGAAGGGTGACCAACCTGTCTCGATTTGCCTAGAACATTCTGATTTGAGCATTGAAAGTCCAGCATCTCAGGACTCCCCTAAACTAGGATGACTGGTCATCTCGTACACCCTTCAGATGTGATCTCATGCAATCTTTCCACTGACTCACTTTGCAGGTGGGGAGACAATTATGCGACCCAAGTTTACTCAGTAAGCGAGAGGCTGGGCTGGCATCTGCGCCTGGCTTTGCCGCAGCTTCGTGGGGCTTGGTTCCCGGCGGCACTGAGCCGCTTTTCTTTTTCTATGACTTGTGGCAGACTCTTCGATCCTAAAGCCTCTCCAGCAACAGCTTTCAGGATTCTGGAATTTCCTCTGGGCTTCAACCAACTGTTTTTTCATTGAGGGTGGGGAGCAGTTTTCCCAGCAAGACCCTTCCTGGGGCAAGGCTTGAGCTTTTCTTTGGGAAAGGTGACAGTGCAGTGGTAGGGTTGAGGAGGAGGGCAGCCTGTCTCTCTTCCCCCGGTGCCTGGGAACAGGATGGGATCTCACATTCCCTCTGACCTGGTTGCTGGCAGTAGCACCAGGCCTTTCATCAGCTGCCTGGGCTGGAGCCAGAGAATTCCAAGGCGCCAGACTTGCCTGAATGCCCCAGGGCGCCTATGCCTGGGGCTGCTGCCTGGGTGGGGTGCAGGTAGGGCGGCTCAGGGCTCCAGGATCTCTCACGGGTCCACCTGGCCGGGCAGGCCTCTGCAGCCTCCTGCCTGCCCTAGAGGCTGGTGTGTGCCATCTGCCATCCAGAGGTGGGTGAGTTGGGTCTCTGAGGGCTCTTCGAGGTGGGATTGCCCTGCAATCCTGCCAACCCTCTACACTGATGGGGTCAGTGGGTGCATGAATGCAGGGTTCTACTCCTAGTGAGGTCCTTCGTGGGCAAGTCACAGAACACTGAGGGCAGTCACAGTGACTGAGCATGTGGGCTGTGGTGTCAGAACAGCCCAGGTTCAAATGTCATCTCTGCCCCTTCCTAGCTATGAGATCTTGAGGTAGTGGGCTTGCTTCTTTGTGCCTCCGTTTCCCCATCTGCCAAATGAAAATGAAAATACCCACTTCGAAGGTTTGCTCTGAGTAGAGGCACTGAGTGTGCTGTTGGCGCCTGATAAGTGGAGGTCAATGTCATCATTTCCAGTTTCTCAGTTTCGGTTCCCCTCACCCCAAGGCTGTACCCGGGGACACCATGACCAGCTAAAGGCTTCTGAGTCCCCACGGAAAAGTCTTGCTGGTGAGACATAAGGGAAGTCAGAGGGACAGGAAGGGACATTGCTTAAATACTTGTCGCATCCTTGTAGTGAAAGGAGCTGTCAGCCCATTGGGATGCTTGGAAACCCTGTGATAAGGACAGAAGATGTTTATCTATCTATCTATCTATCTATCTATCTATCTATCTATCTATCTATCTATCTATCTATCTATCTATCTATCTATCTATCTATCTATCTATCTATCTATCTATCTATCTATCTATCTATCTATCNGCAAGAGCAGTGTTCACATGGTGGGGAGCCATCAGGTCCCTGGGAGCAGTGAAGGAAAGGGATGTGGTGTGCAGAAACCCAAAAACGGAAATTAGGATCTGGGCTCCTACTCATGTTTCCATCTTGGCTGGCTGTTAAAAAAAAAAAAAAAAAAAAAAAGCCATGTTGACTTTATGAAACCAGCCTGACCTCCTCTTGGAGAGCAATTCTGTGTTAAACCTCCCCTCAGGGTTCTCAGTGGAAGCCTCCCTGACTCCAGCTGGGGCTTCCCTGCAGAGTCCCCCCCCCTCCCTGCAGGTCCCTGTTCCTCCTGGGGTCATGGTCTCAGGTTGGGCTGCCAGACCCCTCACCAGAGTTTGGCCAAAGTGGGATGGAGAATCAGTGTCTACAACCTTAGGGGCCTCCCTTCCTCCTCCTCCTGGGCAGCTTATCTTCGCCAATAACCCTTGTTCTGGTTCCAGGCCAAGGCTTTTTCCTCTATAGGCACACTCTCCCTGAGCTCCTGAGCGCTTTCAGTATTGCACACATGGCCACATGCAATTTCACCCCCACCCCCCCACTCCCCACCCCCACCTCCTATCGCGGTACATGCATTTAGCCTTTTGTTTTTCACCAATAGTGAGATAACAAGAGCCAGGATCTAGTCTAAGCGCCTTATTTAATCCCAGAACAGTTCTATGTAAGAGGCACTGTTTCCCACACTTTACAGATAGGGAAACAGAGGCATAGGGCAGATAAATGATTCTCTTTAGACCCCACAGCTAGCCAAGGTTAAACACAGGCAGCCGTGCTCCAGAGTTGAGTGCTCAGCTCTATTTAGTAAAGGCTTTGCACCCACCAAGGCTCAGCTCAAATATCACCTTCTCTAAGAAGCTTCCCTGATTCACCCAGCCACCATCTCTGCTTTGTACAGAACCAGGGCCACAAATTCAGCAACTTATAAGGCCAGGCAGGAGACATGAATGACTAATGTAGTGACATTATTCACTTTCCCCAAAGACATTCATGCTCTCTCATTAAAGCTGAAAATGAGAATGACTTGGTTCATCTTTCTGTCACCAGGATGCTCTTATTTCTATAATAGCAATGACACAAGGCAAGCTCTGTGGTGGACTGCAGCTGACTCGTTGGCCCAGCATCAAGGAGATAATATGGAGGGATGGGGACTGAGGAGAACCTCAACCAGTCTGTAATGCAGGCCCAGTATGGCCAGTTTGCTGGAAGTCTGGACTTTAGGGGACATCTCCAAGCACTGACCATGCCATGATCTTTTCCTGTACCCGCCTCCCTCATGTGGGGATAGAGACTGGGCCATCGGACTCCCACAGCATCTAGTGAGAAGTGTGGCACTTAGAAGATGCCCATGAGCTGCTTTTTCAATTGATGTTTGAACACAGGGATCCATGCTGTTTCCTCAACCCGTTAAACCTGTGCCTGCCTCAGGGCCTTTGCACTTGCAGTCCCCACTGCCTGGAGCTCTCTCCTATCAGATAGTCAGGCCTTTCTCTCCCTTTTTTCAGGTTTCTACTCAAAGGTTACCTTCTCAGCGAGGCCTTCTCTGAGCACTCTACCCAAAATAGCCCTCCTATCTCTACGTCCCATTCCTCTTCATATTTTATTTGTAGCACATGTCCTCACCTGCCATTACATTCATTTTATTTTTCAGCATTTACATAGTGCTTCTAGTGAACCACGTATACTTAGAAACATGACCGATGGAAACTCATTTAGTCCTCGTAACAACCCTGTGAGGGAAGAGCTATTATCACCCTTATTTTTCAGTTAGGAATACTGTTACAGAGATGAATGGTGACTTGTCCAAGGTCACACAGCTGGTGCGTGGCAGAGCAGGGATTCAAACCCAGGCAGTCTGGCTCCAGAGGCGTTTCCCTTCTTTATGATGCATTTTAAAAATCTGTTTGTTACCCTTTCCGCCCCCTTGAGAATGCCAGCCCCCTCCAAGGATGTGTCCTTGTGTTCCCTGCTGTATCCCCAGGACCCAGATCTGTGCCTGGTACATAATAGATGTTTAATAAATATTTCTTGTAAGGATGGAGGAAGGAAGACAGGAGGATCAGGGCACCAGAGGGAATCCTTCTGAGTTTTCCATTAGCCGAATGTCAAGGCCACCTTGTTGGAAGTTTCTCAGCTTCCCGGAGAGTTGGAGTCAGCCTGTCTAAGAGAGGCCTCATCCTGCCCTCTCTCACCCTCCCTTGTCCTCCAGTAGGGCCTCTGTTTTCTGACCTCTCCCAGGCAAAGGTGCCAAACCGCACTCCTGGAACCCCAGGCCCATGCTGAGCACATTTCCTCCCACGACAGGGCCATGGAGGAGAATGTTCCAGGCTGCAGCCAAGAAGTCTCCGGAACGAGATGGCCTGGAATGAATGGGGCTGTTGGGCAGCCAGCGAGGGGCCTGAGTGGGGCTGTCCTAGGCCAGATGTGCTCAGGGCCTAAGTGCTGCTCAGGGGACGAGCAGATGGGACATGAGAGGAAAGCTGGGAAGGGGACCTGATGCTGCAGCCTCTTGGTGTCTCCAATTTATCCAACATTCCCTGACGTCAGACCCTGTTTTGAGCAGTTCCAGAGAAGGTTGGTGCTCTGCCTAGTCCTCCTTGGACCTTAAAATAGGGGACCCCTCTGAGGGAGCAGTGGGAACATGTTTTCCAGTTTCTCCTTTCCTATAATAGTAATAAGAATTGTGATTGTGACAGGCATGATGTCAAGCACTTCACCAGCCTCATTTCATTGAATCCTCATGTTACTGCATTAAAGAAGGTTTGTTGGCCTGCACGCATCAAACCCAAATGAGACACAAACAGGAATTTGCAGCAAAGAAATTACAGATTTACTGTTTAAGGAAAGGGCTCCAAGCCCAGAGACACAGTGAGCTAGTGCTCAAAGACCTGGCTCCTCAATGGCCTCTAGGAAATGAGTTATCTAGGGGAAAAGTTATTAGTTACAGTAGCTAAGGGAGTTGGGGTCATGGGCTCTCCTGATTGGTTGGGACTAGGGAGGGAAGCAGTTGATCATTGCATCAGGTCATGGGGTCAATCATGGTGTCACATTCTGCCTTCACGGGTCTGGAGCTGAAACACAACCGAGGTCAAGATTTTATCTTTAGTTTGATGGAAACTCTGTTTCTGTGGTCTACAGGCCTGCGGCTTTGTTCCTAAGACTGATGCTGACCAGATTCTGATGTCCTAAGGGCTTCGTGATTAAGGAGTGGTCATGCAGTACGTGCACAGGTGGGAGGATAAGGAAAGAAAAGAAGCAAGTGAGTCACGGTGCTATCAGGTGCTATCAGACGAGACGAGGCCAGTTCGAATCAAGAAGAAAGAAAAGAGAAAAAGTCATTGTAAAGAAGTGAAACTTTTGCACAGTTACATTCACAACTCCCAGAGATAGATGCCACAGTTGTGGAGTCCGAGGCTCAGAGAGGCGAGGTAACCTGGACAAGGTCACACAGCTTGCATGCGATGGAGCTAGATTAAAACCTAGTGCTAACATGATTTCAGGGAAAACCAGGAGAGGAGGAGCCAGAAGCCCAGCCTGGAGCTCCTTATTTTACACAGTGCTCACTTGCTGAGAAAGATTATGAAACTTGTCTGAACCTCAGTTCTCTCATCTGTGAAAGGGGAATAAGTGGGGCATGGCCTCGTTTAAGACCCTATAAGGGGTTGGCCGTTTTGCTAAGTGCATCACATCGTCACTTCCCTTCATCTCTACAGTATGTTGGGCCAGCTCTGTGTCCCAGAAGGGGCCATTTCCTTGTTATGCTTTAATGCCCCAGAGGTGGGACAACAGAGGGGCTTTAATCAAGTTGAAAAGTGGCCTGCTGAGGCTCTCGCAGGGGAAGTAGAGATGCTGGGAAGGGAGATGGGGCCGACCTGAGGGTGGAGGAGCAGTAGCCATGGCTTCCTCATCCGGCCGGACCAGCATCTGGTCTGGGAGGAGGAGACTGAGAGGAACTGCTGGCTGCAGCCTGGTTCCCATCCCTCCTCTGCTTCCAAACAACCCTCATGCCCCCAGGCTCATCTTTGAGCTCTGTTGGTTTCTGGAAACAGCCCTTTGCTTTGATTCAAAATCTGCAAACTGTATTCACCCTGGCTTGCTTCTCACTGTGGGACAGGAATGCTGCTGTTTCTTGCAAATACATCATCATCCGATTTTTCTATACGGACATTTGCTGGGCACTTTCTGTGCACCAGACACTGTGTCACATCATCTTTTCATGACTTGCTCAGACAGATGCTAATCGACTAATTCTAGTAGGGGGCTAATAATATCAGCCCTAATTTACAGACGAGCACACTGAAGCTTGGAGAAGAGAGGGAATTTGTCCATAGTCACTGAACTAGGAAGGGCCTCTGAAACTAGACTCCCAAATGTGGGCTCCTTTAGTCACTGAGTACCTTGGAGCAGGACACAAGTCTGAGGCAAACTTGTCACATCAATGACCCCAGACTTGCTCATGGGGTGGTGGTGGGGAGGCTTATAAATTAATCTTGAATCTCTGGCCCAGAGAGCTTAGATCCGTAAGGGGTCCCAAAAGATCACTTCATCTAGACCTCCTGATTTTTTGAGAGAAAGATTTTATTATTGCCATTTCATGGGTAGCTCAACTACATCTCAGAGAGATAAAGCAACTTTTTCAAGGTCACACTGCATGGCACTGAACCATGCTGTATTTTTATTGGCAAGGGCCTGGGAATAGACAGACACTTGGCCCATACCAACTTTGGTATTTTTAAAGCTGGAAGGGGGCCTTTAAAACCATCAACTCCGACCTCTTTGTTTTACAGATGAGGAAACCAAGGCCCCAAAGGGTCAGGGATTTATCTAAGAACATTTGCCAAGTAGAGCCTGCCAGGTATAAAAGAGCACTAGATTCTTAATCTGGATTCAAATCCCACCTCTACCTCTCAGTGCCATGTGATCTTGGGTAAGATGCTTAACTTCCCTGGGCCTCAGCTTCCTTAACTCTAAAATGGGCATAATAATGGCCACCATCCCCTGGGGTTTATGTGAGGTGATGAACATAGAGTGCTTCTCAGCGTCCTGGCACACATAGTAGGTGCTCGATAAAATATTGCCATTTTGGTGGTTATTGTTAATATTAGTTAGCCCTGACATTCTAGAATTTGAAGCTCCTTACCAGACTGGCTGGCTGGGTCTCATATTCCGGCCTGGGCTCTGGCGTGAATTTCAGGGCCCTGGAGAAGTTCTCGTTAATCTGACTGAGCAACAGAGAGGGAGGGAGGGAGGGAACAAAGCCTAGGGGTGGAAAAACAAGGGCTCCAGAAGCAGACAACCCTGGTCCTCAGCCTCCTTGCTCTTCAGGTCAGGGCCTTGTTGATGGGGATAGTTGCTTTGGCTGCCACCTCCCAAGTGTCTCGAGATGCCAGGAAGAGAAGCCATGCTTTGAGACAGTATCAGGTGTAGCCTGGCCTTCAGGGCTGAAGGTAGGCTGTGCTGGCCTGGATTTAGGAGGGCAGGGGCTGAGACAATAACTTCTCAGGGGGACTTAGGAGCCCCTGAGTTCAGGCTCCAAGCCCGCACTGTGAGTAGGACATCCAGCTCATTCCATGGGCTGGTTCCTGGCTTAGGGAGATGGTGACCACCACAGGCAGCCGTCTCAGACCACATCCTGAGTGGCTCAAATGAATCCTGCCTGTCGCATTCCAGACACGCTGTGTACACAGCTCAGGATTATTTGTCTGAGTGTACTCAAGGCTGACTTCAGGGGATTAAGCAAATGGGGTGCTGGACTGCCCAGTCCGGTGGGATATAAGCAAGGGAGAAAATTTGTTTACAGGCCACCTCCAGGGACTTGGGGCAGTGTTTATAGGGAGAGGTACAGGCTATCTGCCTGATGGCTTTGGATGCAAGCTGAGTGGCTGGGAGGACACATAGTGTTTGTATGTTGGACCCATTGTTGTGGGGCCTGAGTGGCTTTCTGGCCTAGAAAGAGAAATGTCCATCCAAACACTCTTGCTGGGGGCCTTTTGTGGCTGAGAATGGCTGCTGGGTCTGCAACAAAGTGGTGGGATTGGGTTTGCAAGGAGGAATTTGCACGCTTCCTGGGCCCTGGGTCGGGGCTATAGCTGGGGTCAAGCCTTGACTCAGTTTTAGGGTAGGCAGGGACCATATCTCTTGGGCCTTAAGGGACTTTGGTAAGGAGTTGGTGTTATTCTAAGGACAAGAGGAACAGCTGGGAACTTTTAAGCAGGAAGAAATGCAATATGGTCTGAATTTTAAAAAGATCTTTCCAGCTACTAGGTGGAAAATGTAATCATAGTTGAAGCAAGAGATTGGTTAGGGGACTATTGCAGTCATCCAGGTGAGCAGAAATGATGGAAAAGATTTGCGAGCTGTTTAGGAGACAAAAGAGGTAGGATTTGATAGACATGGGGTGAGAAAGGAGGAGGCCGGGAGAGTCTGGGTTCTCCGTCAGAGTCTCAGCAGGAGACGAACTTCCTGCTCAGATGGGGGTGACTGATGAGAGCTTAGGCAAGAGAGGACTTAGAAAGGGGTGGATGGTATCAGGGATGATGCAGCAAGGTGTAGGATGGAAGGAGACCTTTCCGCCCCAGGCTGAGGGCCAGAGGAGGGAGTGGTCACTGCCTCGAAGGTTGCTGTGGCCAGTTCGTGGAGACCCTGCAGGAAGGGAGCTGGGAGGATAAACACCCGACCTTGCTCTTCTGCTACCCTGCAATCCCCACCCTTGGGCTCCTCATTGATCAAACCCAACTAGAGGTCAGATGGCAAGGAGCCTATTGATGTCATTCCTGCGGATCAGCCAGTAGGGCGCAGAGCAGCAAGGAGAGGATTTTGGACAGAGCCCACTGGGAGGAAGGAGTGTCATTCTAATGAGGAAAAGCCAAGCAGAGGAGTAGATATTCGGGCTCTTTCTGTGTCCTCATCAGCTACTGGAGGTTTCTGAGGCCTCTGCCTCTGAAAAGGTCGGCTGTGCTGGGCCAGGGGCTTCGCGCACCCCTGCAGAGCCCTAAGCTTACATGCGGCCCCATCCCAACCAAAAGAAAATGGGACAGCCCATTAGGCAGCCAGCACCTTATAGTCCCACTGCAGTGACTCTGTGAGCTCCGAGTGTGGGCGTGGGACCAGGGAGGAAATTCTCTCCCAACACAGAGCTAATTCTGTCCCGGGGCTGGCAGCCAGGCCTGCTGTTGGAACATCTGCTGGCGCTATGTGGTTTCGAGGTTTCTGAGTTTCTCAGAGCTGGGAATCCAGAAATTGTAACCCCTGAGGTGTCTTCTGGAGCCATCTGTGGGGGCTGGGAGACCCCTTCTGTCCGTCCTGAAGGGACAGGAACTGGTAGATGGGACCACCCGGGGAACTCAGGCAGGAGCTGAAGACATCAGGACCTACAGTCAGCAGCCGGGCCTGGGGGCAGTGGGGAGGCTGCTTGAGGGGGAGAGTGGTGCCTGGAAGGCCCCATTACATTTCAGCTACTGACTGAAGCTGTGATCTTGGGTGAGTAGAAATAGCAAATGTTTGGGGGTCAGAGACTCCTTGGTTCGAATCCTAGGCTGATGCTTAAAGGCTGTGTGAGCCAGGGTTAGTCACCTCACCTTTCTGAGTGAGCTTCCATTTGCAAACCTATGCAGTGAGGATACAGTGTGAGGCGTAAGGTGTCGGAAGTGCCATGTAGAGTTGTAGGCTCTGGGGATACACCACACATGACAGCCCAGGGCTCTCTTCTCCTTGGCTTGGGGTAGGGGTGGGGGGCTTACTCGCTCTCTCTGGACCTCAGTTTCCTCAGCTACAAAATGAGATGTCCTCCAAGGCACCTCCCAGCCCCTTAAAGCCTTTCGGCAGCCAAGAGCTTTGGAGGAGAGGCATGGGGGCCACCCAACTGGGCTGTCATGGTGGGTTGTGGGGGAGGTGGGAGATGGGGACAGGAGCCAGGCCAAACACTAGGGAAGAGCTCCCAGTTTCCTTGATGGGCTCCCACACCCACAGGACAAATAAGGCTCCTGCATTGGGCCTACGGCCTGCGGCCGGGAGGAGGTTAGTGGCAGTCTGCGACAGGAGAGCAGAGGGTTGGGAGAGCCAGTGAGCGGCTGCTGGTGGCTTGGCTGGGCTAGGCATGCAGGTGAGTGATGTGAGCAGGTGAGGGGCTGCTGAGCTTCTCAGAGGGGAGGGGAGGTGGAGAGGGAGACAGAGACAGAGACTCCTCTGTGGAGAAGAGAGAGGCAGAAAGAGTCAGACACACAGAGAGGCATGCAGGGTGGGGGTTGGGGAGAGAGAGCGAGAGCTAAGAGAAAGGGAGGAACATGAACAAATAGACACAGACAGACAGACAGACATGGCCAGAAAGGGAGTGAGTCCTTTGCTGACTCGGGGTGTGCTTTTGGCCGAGAGGCCTGAGCAGTAACATGGAGAGAAAGTAGAAAGCATACCTCTGCTGCCCAGCCACCTCTCAGTTCTGCTTTCCTCTGAGACCATGGGGACACAGGCCGACAGTCAGCAGCTGGAGGAGGTAGGGCCCTGGATTCGTAAGGACCCAGATTCAAATGCCTACGTTGCCACTAACCAGGCGTGTGACTTAGGCAAGCAGCTCTCCTCCCATTGGGCCCCAGACCTCCCTTGTTATATCGGGACTGATGACATTGACCTTGCAGGATTAGGGAAAGGTCCAGGGGAGAAAAGGTGCATCCAATGTACTTCAGCCTCCTCTCCTGGGCCAGAGAGCAGCAGATTCCACACATCCTTGAAGGACGAATGAATGAATGAGCCCTGCCTCCAAAGGGCTTTTCCCGAAGCACCTGGCATCATGACACATTCCCACCTGAGCCACTAACTAGAGGCAGAGGAACTTTAAGGGAAAATCCCAAGGCACTTGGAGCCTCATCTTGCCCCTTCTGTAAAATGCATACACAGAACCCTGTTAGATTGATCTCATGGAGGCTGCTGGGAGGTTCCGCTGGGGGGCAAAGCCAGAGAATTCTGGAATGTTCTGAGAAGGTGAGGCAGTGGACAAGGAAAGAGAGTGAGTTTGGCATTTCAGCAGGCTCTGAGCTTCCTTCTCTGTCCAGGTTGACTAATTTGATCTACCTTGCTTATCTGAGCTACCTGTGTGACCTTAGGCACCTCACTGACCCTCTCTGGGCTTGTTTCCGCATCTGTAACAGTGTTTAGAACCGTGCCTGAAATGCAGTCAGGGTTATTAACATTTTTTTTTTTAAATAAATTAAGCGAAGAACATCTGCCTGAGGTTTTCGCTCTCTGTGGCAGGAGGAACCAGATGTGACCTTGAGCCCCAGGCCCTTTCCCAGCAAGGGTCTGCGGTGGCGAGGGCCATCTGCAGTGGGATCTTCTGCCTGGTGACCATCTGGCGCCTGATAGGTTCTGGGCTTGCCAAGGAGGTACCAGCACCTTGTCACTGCGTAGCCACCTTGAACTGGGCTGATGCTGTTACCTCCATTGCCTCCTCTAAGTTCATTCATTCCCTGCCGGACAGAGGAGGCTGGCAGGGTGGGACTCTCAAGGCCCCTGGGGCAAGGACAAGGCTGCTTGTTTGGCCCTTGGCCTGTCCAGTGTGGCTTCCTCAGGGATTTCAGTGACCCACGCACCACTGGAGCATAAACCCCAGGCAGGGGTTTGGTGTGTCTGCTTGTTTGCTTTGGGTTTTTCTGGACCTCAGGAGAGGAGAGAGGGCTGACATAATGACACCCGTCTGTCCACCCTCATCTGCATCATCACTGGCCTCTGGGAGCCCCCGCACTTGTCTTGTTTTTTTTCTTCACTATATTCATTTCCTTTTAGCCCCATTTTCTACTCCTCTCCCTCCCATTTCCGCTCCCAGGGAACTATTCTAATTTGTTCAATGTGTATCTTGTGATTTGGCCGTGGTCTTGCAAAATGTGCATTACCGTTTTACGCATGATGCTGTTTTTAAGTGCATGTTTTCAATGCACTTAAGTGCTGTGAGGGTGGGTGGTTTCAAGGTGCTTCGTGTTCTGTGGCCATGTGTGCAGTTGATAATCTGCTGCTTCTAACAGCTGCATAGCATTCACCCATCTCTCTCTTCCAGCCATTGGCAGATGCATCTGTACGCTGCCTGAATCCCTTGGATCCTTGACTTTTTCGTGTAGACAGTCTCCCTGTGGGCTCTTGCTCCTGACAGCTCGCACCTGTAGCTCTTTGTGGAAGAAACGCACACCCCAGGACAGGGGGCAGTGATATAAATTCTCAGCCTCCTGGCATGTGACCTCCATTGTTCTCCGAGCCCCCAGAGTGAGCCAAGGCCACCTTCTGCACCCTTGCCCAGCCTCCTCCCCTTCCCAATCCTACTTTTCCACTCCCTTACAGATATTTCCTGGAATATTTTCTTAATAAATAAATCACTTTTGCAGGAATCCTCATTTGAGGCTAGTTTCTGGAGGACTGAAGCTAAGGGATACCTCTGCAAACACTGCCCACGAGCATCCTGGCGTGTGGTTTCTTGGGGGACTGTGAGGCGCACAGGGGTTCATGGGTCTCCACAGCATGGCATGAGAACCCGTGCCTCACCCCATCAAACCGGGGGGTATCCATGCCAGCTTTCTAGTCCTTGCCACAGTCTGGTAGGTACAAAGTCTCATTTAGTTGTGATTCTCATTTGCATGTCTTTGAGTATCAATTTGTCATCTGCTTGGGTTTGGGGTTTCCTCCTGTAAATTACCTGTTCATATAATTTGTTCATTTTTCTGTTGGGATTGCTGTCTTTTTGGATTTGCAGGAAGGAGTTACTTATACATTCTAGATGGCAATTCCTTGTTGGGTTTAGAGATTGTAAATCTCCCACTGGGGGCACGATGTGTGTGTGTGTGTGTGTGTGTGTGTGTGGCCTATTATAAGGATACCGCCTAGGGTGGAGGGTGGAGCATGGGCCAGGCCTTGGGGCAGAGAGCTGGGGGTAAGACTCCCGAGCACGGAGTGATCTGGAGAAACCACAGAGAGTAATGCTAAGTTATAACAGTAATAACAGATGAAGGTGTTACGGGTTGAATTGTATCCATCCCCCTGCAAATCCACATGTTGACATCCTAACTTACAGGATTTCAGAATGTGACTATATTTGGAGATAGGGCCTTTAAAGTGGTGGTTAGGGTAAAATGAGGTCACTAAGGTGGACCCTAATCCAACCTGACTGGTGTCCTTATAAGAGATTAAGACGCAGACGTACATAGAGGGGTGACCATGTGAGGATACGGGGAGAATGTGGCCATCCACAAGCCAAGGAGAAGGGGCTCAGGAGAAATCAACCTTGCTGACACCTTGATCTTGGACTTCCAGCCTTTAGAACTGTGAGAAAAAGTCTGCTGGTCAAGTTGCAGTGCTTTGTTATAGCAGCCTGAGCTGCCTGATAACAGCAGGCATCAAGCTTTAGGTTTCCAAAGCCTCGGAGCGAAGGCTGCTGAACCTCCTCCAGGGCTACTTGGAAGAGTCTGTGGCAACATTTCTAACGGGCTTGGCACCTGCCCTGAGCTGTGGGCTGGTGAAGGACAAGCGTCTGTTACCTAGAAGGCCTTTTGTGGAGATGGTGGCCTGGGGGGGTTTTCGCAGGTAGGATTTAGCATTGAGGGAGAGGCCTGGGGACAGAGTGGAGATGAAGGAGGCAAGAAGGGTCAGAACCAGGTGCTAATAAAAACTCTGGTGGGCACGCAATATAGATGGAGCCACCACTAGCAACAACGACAACAAAAACAAAAATAATAGTGGCCTTAAGCTTAACAACAGTGCAAAATGCTTCACAGAGCTTACTTTACCTCCCCAGTGTCCTCATCTGAAAATGGATATAATCATGTTCTAATCCGGAAGGGCTGTCCTGAGAACTGGGTGAGACACGTGCACAGCAAGTGGCTTAATTAATTATCTACGGTGAGCCTTCCACGTGCCAGGCAGTCAGTGCCTGAGTACTTAACAACACCCTTTATTCAACCCTCACAACAGCCCCAGGAGTTTGGTCCTTGGATTAGCCCCATTGCTTTAGACTGTTGTAATGAAATCGAGTTTCAGCAATGGACCTTAGTCAGTTCTGGCTGCTATAACAGAATGCAAGAGACTGGGTGGCTTAAACAACAAATATTTATTTCTCACAGTCCTGGAGACTGGAAAGTCCAAGATCAAGGTGCTGGCAGATTTGGTGTTTGGCGAGAACCTGCTTCCTAGTTCATAGACTGTGTCCTCACGTGGGGGAAGGGGTAAGAGCTTTCTGGAGTTCCTTTTGTAAGGGTACTAACCCCATTCATGAGGGCTCCACCCTTATGACCTAATCATCCCCCAAAGGCACCACTTTCGAATACCGTTGTACTGGAGATTAGTTTTCAACATGAAAATATAGGATGGACACAAAGTGACCAAGATTACACAATTTGTAGGTTGTAGAGACAAGAGTCCACACTGGTGGTTATGAGGCTGTGTTCTGGGCTCTTAATCCCTTTGTTCTACTGTGCTTTGTTCCATGGCATCATCGTTGTCATTATTATTATTTCTAATTTCCAGATCAACCCAGTGAGCTAGAAAGAGTATGAATTCATCCATCTATTTGCTTACTTTATCCATTTGTTCATTCATTCATTTGTCCAGCAATATTTCAGGAAATGTGCCAGAGTTATGTAAGATGCCACTGTCAGAGACAATTGGGTGATGGGTACATGGGACTTCTCTGTACTGTTTTTGTAACTTTTTGTGAGTCTGTAATTATTTCAAAATAAAGTTATAAAAAGTTATAAAAAGGAAGGGATTTAGAAACCACCTACCTTCTCGTCTGACCTCCAGAAGCTCATATTTACTTCCTTAGCTCATCCTCCTAGCAGCCCTGAGAGGCAGGCAGGGCATGTACTATTATTCCCATTTTGCAGATTGCACAACCGAGGCTCAGACTGGATAAGCAACTTGCTCAGATGTCACAGCAGATTTTCTGCCTCCTGAACCAGATCCCTCCTGGTATTATCTCCTGGAGACCTATAGGAACTGTCTCAAGGAAAGGACAGCCACGACGGGCCTGGGGAGTCTGTCCTGGGAGTCTCAGAGCAGACTAGCTCTAGGCCCTGGTTTCAAATGAGTTGTGAGTTCAGGGTCGCAGGAAGAATCTTGTCCTGCCAAGCCAGGACAACTCATCTGACCTCTGGGTTCTCTGGGGAGCTAAGGGCAGTAAAGCGGACAGGCTGGCCACAGGCTCACATGCCTGTCTGGGCTGTGATGGGCAATGTCATCTTTGGCACATTATCCCCATGTTTGCCCCAGACCTCAGCCAGATTGTCCAGAAAACTGGGGAAGGTAAATTCCTTGAGAGACTAGGAAAAGGAGTTCAATGAGGAGGTGTCCCTGGAGGATGGAGCTGGGGGACCATGAGGCATCATGAAGGGTGTGAACAGACATGGAAAACAAGGTGGTTAAGAGCAGGGCTCAGAGTCAGAGCAAACTGGATGTGCATTGGTCACTAGCTGACTGTGTGACACTAGCTTCACTTCCTTACCTTTAGATTGAGAGTAATAGCAGTACCACTCCTGGGCATTGAGGTGTGCGAGCTAATGCAATTAAAGCATTTAGTGTAGTGTTCGAGCTATTGCGTGCACCAATCATTATTTATTACAAGGAACTGAAACCAGTATAAAGTATAATTAGTTGTAGACATAAGGACCAACCAAAACCAATGCAGAAAACTGCAGACCAGCAGGGTTAATGAGGTTGCTGCCTTTGACCTGCAAATGTGACTGAGCTTCCTTGTGGCCATATCAAAACGGGAAATGTGATCAGTTGTAGAACTTGAATTATCAAAAATAAGAAAGCAGCCCAGTTTTTCAGGAAAAGCCATGTTATCTATGACCTCGAATTCTCTGGGGGCACTTCTCACTGAGCAGGGGGCTTCATAAAGGGCAGCCCAAGAGAGGCAGGGGCTGACGTCATTGACCAGAACTTACACAGCTTTGCGGGTGTGATTTTCATGTAGCCTTGAAGGAAAGATGAAGGGAAACTTGGGAAGGTGGCTCAGGGAAAGCAGCCCTGTGGAGGATCAAGAACATGATGAAGGTCTGGGTCCTCAGGGTTAAAAGCTGAGGCTTAGGGGGCTCAGAGAGGTGGAACAGTTAATCCCTTGAGGAAGCAGGGGAGCCAAAGAGACTTTTCACTTGGGAACCTTGGAAGTCAGACTCTGGAGTCAGAATTCCCAGCTGTGTGGCCTCAGCCAAGTTGCTTCACCTCTCTGAACCTCATTTTCTTACCTGCAAACTAACATTATCCTTGCAGGACGGTTGGAAGCATTGCCTGGAGTCCTGCATAGCAGTGCTTGGCATATAATGGAGCATTCAAATAAATGTTACCTATGTGCATACACGTATTATGTATATGTAGTTACATATACTTTTTTCCTGGTTGTGGATGGTTTAAGAAATACAAACAACTAGAATTTTATAGCTCTTTACAATTTACAATTGGCAAAGGATTCCCTGTTATCTCATATGACCCTCCTGACAGCATAGGGAGGGGTTCTTATCTCCATTGGAGAGATGAGGAGACTGGAGCTTAGAGAAGCAAACTCCTTGTCTGTGTCGTCCTTGACCTGCCCTTGAATCCAGAGCTGGGAGACAAGTGGGCAGGATGAACTGGTCCTCTGGCCTTCCTGGCCCCTCCCATGTTCCCAGGCTAAGGCCATTTTACAAGGGAGTTAAGAGTGGAAGCCTGAGAAATAATAATAAAATAATAATAATAATAATAATAATAACAACAAGAACAGTAATAATAACAATAACAACATAGTGCCTACCCCATAACAGGCCCTGTTCTAAGTGCTTTACATGTGACATTTAGTCCTATCATGTCTACTTTATAGATAAGACCATTGAGGTGCAGAGAAGGTAACTAGCTTGTTCAAGGTCACAGGAAGTTCATGTAGACTGAGGATTTGGACACTGGCAGCCTGGCTGGGCCATGGTATCTTTGTGCTTGATCACTCAGCCCAGTACTGTCTGGTCTGGGGACAGAAACAGGCTCAGGACAGGAGGGCTGCATGTGGGGACAGAGTGGAGGCTGAATACAAACCTGTGAGTAGGGTTCCCCTCCAGGGAGAGAGCCAAGGGGCTAGAAGGTGGAGAAGACACTGACTCACTCAGTTCTCAGGATGAAATGCCCAGAGGATGTCAGCACCACCCTTTGCTGGCTCAGCCTGGCCCCTATTCAAAGATGAAAAGATGTGGCCTCTGACCTGAGCTGCTCCCAGCCCAGCAGGAGAGCTAGACATGACGTTATCTGTGTCCCTGGCATATCTGCAGAAGCTGCAATGCAAAGTGCTGGGGCTTGAGTCTCTGCTCCTTTTCATCCTCCTCCTGGGGCTCAGACCTTTCCCCATGCCAAAAACGGGGGATTGCTGGGGGGTGGGGAGATGGTCTCCCTCCTCCCTTCTTCCATTGTCTTAACTCACAGTTGTCCTTTAAAACTCATATGTGGTATATAAAACTGAAAGCAACAGATGAACAAGACAAACAGACAACAACTCATAGACACAGGCAACAGTTTAGTGGTTACCAGAGGGAAAGTGGGAGGTAGATTAGGGTAAAGGGGATTAAATATATGGTGGTGGAAGGAGATTTGACTTTGGGTGGCGAACACTCAATGCAATATACAATTTTATTAACCAATGTCACACCAATACATTTAATAAAAAAATAAAATGCTCTACAGAATGCAAATAAAATAAAAGTACCTCAGATCTCATTGAAAACAAAAACAAAAACATAAACTCAGCTAACGAGTTAAAACTTTAGCCTCACGGGGCCCTAGGAAGACCCTGCCTGCCCGAGGAAGCCTTAGACTCTCAGGCTGGCGGTCGGAGGAACCTCAGGGCTCCTGAGCATCCTGGCCTTCCCCCCATCAGCACTTTCTCTGCCTTGTTGCCTTGTGACTGTGAGCTCCTGTGGAGTACCCTTCCTTTATCTTTTCCCTTCTTTCCGCCTGGAACTTAAATGTGATGCCTGGAGCTCAGGCAGCTTTACTGTTAAGAAAGCCATTTCTTTGTCCCTGGGGCCTGCACAGTCTGGCACAGATAATGTGGATATGGTCATTTCCTCCTCAAGGATACACTCAGTGGCTGTCATCAGATCATGATTTCAGGGCAGCATGGAGGATGGTAAGAGCCCAGGTTCTGCAGACCTGGTTCAAATCTCAGCTCTGCCACTTCCTTCCTGGATACCTTCCTGGATGCAAGGGTCTTCAGCTTCCTCAGGCTTGTTGGTGCTAAAGTGAGACCACCTGTTTTACATGTTCAGCATAGTCCCTAGCATTCATTATTATCATGAACACTGGTTACATTTTCCCCAATTAAGGAGGGTCAGCTGCAGTGCTGCCATCTACCCTCCAAATTCTAGTGCTCTGGGAAGCCCTGGGGACCCCTCATTGGTCACCTCTGGAATGTCCTCCCAGCAGAGTGGGATGATACCGAAGCTCAAATTCTGAGTCCGTGGAGCCCAGAGTCCTCAATAGAATTTCCCAAGTAGCTCTTATTTAATAAAAGCAAGAGATGGTTTTTATGCAATAAAATATAACCCCAAACCCGTGAAGGACCAGCAATGAATTTAGATGGAGAAAGGTTGGAATTTTCTTGATAATGAAGCATCGATCAATAGTCTCACCAGGCTAAGACATCCGGTTCGGAGCACATTTGTCAAGATGGAGAGAGTTTGGGTGGTGGAAAGTGCATAGAGTCTGGGGTGTCAGAGCCCTGAGTTCAAATTCCAGCTTGGCTGCTCATCAGCTGTTACTTTTGGGCCAAAATGTAATCAGTAACATTTATTGAAGTTTTACTGTGTGCCAGCACCAAGTCAAATGATCCACGTTCCTGATGCCTGTGGTTCTTATATACACTCTGTGAAGTGACTATTCTCATCTTACTGATGAGGAAATTGAGGTTCAGAGGGGAGAAATCATATGTTCAAAGCCACCCAGCTGGTAAGTGGCCGAGGTTGGATTTGAAGCACGCATATGACCACTGCTTCCAGACCTCCCAAACTGGCAAACTCCCAGTGTCTCAGTTTGTTCTCCCATCAACTGGAAAAATACCCAACAATGGTGTTACAGGAACTATTTGAAGGACCAGTTACGTTCTCAGTAGGTCCTCAGTGAGTGTATTTGTGTCTGCCTCCTCATGAGACTGATGTTACAGCAGAGTCTGTCTCTAATTCATGGTCCCCACAGGGACCAGAGAATGCTCAGTGAGAACAATACTTCTTTCTCTGGGCCTCAGTTTCTGCAGCTCCAAAATGAGTAATAACAGCATTTGGAAGAGCCCTGGGAAGACAAAATGAGATGAGGGCATTATAGTTCTTGGCACATCGTGGGTGCTCCGAACAGTTCTTCTGTCTTCTGGATGCCCAACATTGCCTGGAATGGTGTTTTCTGGGTCCTGCCTTGATGGTGTTTGCATTGAGCCATCCATGCTCTCCCCTGCACCCACCCCTGACTCAGGTTCTCATTTATGGATGCGCTATGGTGGGGAAATGAGGTTTGGAATGAAGAGTCCAGTAGCCGATCTAGATTTAAGAGGCTTCGCCACTTCATAGCTGAGTAACCTCGGGCATGTTGCTTAGCCTCTCCAAGCCTCTGCTTCCTCTTCTGTAAATTGAGAGTAACAACAGGTCCTATTTCTGGCTCTGAGTCCACCCGGCACTCTGGCCCTTAGACTGGGATCCAACTGCTGCCTCCTTGTTCTTCCCCACAGGTGTTTCCAGCTGTGCAGAGGGACTGATTGGCTGAGGACCCACACTGGAGAGCTTTGGACCCCATAACAGTGAATGGTGAGGGACTCTTCCTGTCTGAACTTATATCTCCAAAAAGCACCAGTGGGAGTCCACTAACAAGGTGGGAGCACTGGAGAATGCCAGCATGGCTATCCCTTGGGTTTTGGAAACATGAATGGAACCAAGTTCACGGCATTATGCACATCTTCATTGCAATTAACATCATTGAGGTTTTTTCATAATTAAAGAAATTTCTGATGAATCTTCATCTCTCCCGCTGTACTGTAACAGGGAGGGGAGGATCCCAGAGAGGCAGCAAAACATGGCTGTCCAGAGACTAGACTCTGAAGCTGGGTTTTGATTCCTGGCTGTGTGACCTCGGGCAAGTGACTTAAACTTTCTGTGCCTCAGTGTCCTCATCTGTAAAATGGAGTTTGTAACCTACCTATCTCACTGAGTCGTGGTGAGGATAAGAGAGTTTATATATGTGAAGCCTTTAGAACAGTACGTGTATGTAGGAGGTGCTGGAGAGGAATTCGTTAAATAAATAAAATAGCAAAGCAGAAAGTAGTTAAACAACCAAACTTGCCTTGCTCAGAGCCAGGGAGAACAAAGTTGGTCCTGCTGATATTGGTGGACCTCTTAAAGCCAGTTCCATTAAAGTTTCCGGTAATGACCCATGTTTCCCCTTACAGAGAATGGGGGACGAGGATTACAACGCCTCCTACGCCTCCTACGACGAGTACCTCGAAGATGAGACCATCATGGTTTTGGAGGACATTTCCCCCCCGGGAAGCAGGGTATTCAGGATCTTCCTGGTTGTGGTCTACAGCATTGTCTGTTTCCTTGGGGTCCTGGGCAATGGCTTGGTGATCTTCATCGCCACCTTCAAGATGAAGAAGACGGTGAACACCATCTGGTTCCTCAACCTGGCTGTGGCAGATTTCCTGTTCAATGTCTTCCTCCCGATCCACATTGCTTATGCTGCCATGGACTACCATTGGATTTTTGGGACGGCCATGTGCAAGATCAGCAACTTCCTGCTTATCTACAACATGTTCACCAGCGTCTTCCTGTTGACCGTCATCAGCTTCGACCGCTGCATCTCTGTGCTCCTCCCTGTCTGGTCCCAGAACCATCGCAGTGTGCGGCTAGCCTACATAGCCTGCGTGGTTATCTGGGTCCTGGCTTTCTTCTTGAGTTCCCCATCCCTCGTGTTCCGGGACACAGCCCATCTGCATGGGAAGATATCCTGCTTCAACAACTTTAGCCTGTCAGCGGCCAGCTCTTCCCCATGGCCTGCTTACCCCCGAATGGACTCTGTGGGGTTCAGCCGGCACATGATGGTGACCATCACCCGCTTCCTCTGTGGCTTCCTGGTCCCGGTCCTCATCATCACAGCCTGCTACTTCATCATCGTCTGCAAGCTGCGGCGCAACCGCCTGGCCAAGACCAAGAAGCCCTTCAAGATCATCATGACCATCATCATCACCTTCTTCCTCTGCTGGTGCCCCTACCACACGCTCTATCTCCTGGAACTCCACCACGCCACCATGCCTGGCTCCATCTTCAGCTTGGGTTTGCCCCTAGCCACTGTCATTGCCATTGCCAACAGCTGCATGAACCCCATTCTGTATGTCTTCATGGGTCAGGACTTCAAGAAGTTCAGGGTGGCCCTCTTCTCTCGCCTGGTCAATGCTCTGAGTGAAGACACAGGCCACTCCTCCTACGCCAGCCACAGGACCTTTACCAAGATGTCATCGATAAACGAGAGGTCCTCGATGAATGAGAGGGAGACCAGCATGCTCTGAGCCTCGGCTGGGAGACCCCAATGGACATTCCCAACCACGGAGCCCAAAGCTATGCCTTCTCAAGGCCATGGCAGGAACTTCTTCAGTACCCACCAATGCCCACTATATTTTATACAGGGCTGAACAATGTTTTGAGCTGGGCATCCAGGGCTTGGAACCCTTTTCTTCCAGTGGCCTGGTGAATAGGGCATGACATGTGGCTCACAGCCTTGGACCAGCATCCCATGCTATTTGGCCTTGACTGACAAAGCAAAAAAGGGAGAATTCTCGAAAGCACTGCCATGAACTGGGATCAGCATAAGCTACCTATTGTGTGCTTCCCAGGAATGACGCAAGCCCTCAGAGGGTTTATTTTTGGTGTGAACAGAAGAGGTTAGGAGAAAACCCACTGCGTGCAGATCACACCCAGCCCTACATACCTATTCAATAGTGGGCCAGAAATCTTGCTACTCAAGCCCTCCTTCTGGGTTAAGGCCTGTGTAAACGCACAGGTTACCTGGGAGAAGGAGGTGACCTGTGAGCCAGTGAACTTTCAAGACCATTCATTTGACTTTCAGATCAGCTGGGAAGACAGGAAACAGGCCCTACAGAGCCATGTGGGCTCTTTCTGAGGGCAAGACAAGCAAGGTGCAATGAGGAGTTGGGGCCTGGGGGAAGGAATGCCGCAACAAGTGGGGAGACCCTTCAAAGGGTGTGGCATGGAGCAGTTCACCCTAGAACTTCCCAGGATGATGGTGCTTTGGGCTATAGCTATTTTAGGGGTGGAGGTGGTGCCAGTCCTTTCCCCCAAGCCTTATTCTCACTTTGCATTTGTTTCCCGGGGGCTGGGTTGAGGGGGCAGCTTCACCAGAAGCCCCAACCTCATTCCAGTGTTTCCTCCCGCCTTCCCTAATCCACTGACTCTGGCTGGAGCTGCTCAGAGTAAAACACTCCAAGGCAAGAGGTGAGTAAGAAAGGCCTCTCCTCCTCCTCAACTTCCTAAAGACTCGCTGGAGACTAGTCCAAAATCTGCTGCCAGGAGCAACCTGGGGGTACCTCGAGGGCTGACGACTAGAAGCATCTCGAGGGCTGACGACTGCGTCCAAGGGCTCAGTCACTGAACTGGAAGCAGAGTCTGGAGCCTGACTCCTTGAACTGTGCTCCTGAGATGCTGGTCATGGGGTGCCAGAGGCACAGAGCTCCTCCTGTATGCAGCCCTGTTGCCTTTCCTTATCTAGCAGGACACCGTTAGTTATCTCATTTACAAATGACAAAGAGGAGGCAAGCAACTTGCCCAAGGGCACGCAGCTAGCCAGAGGTGGCCCGGCCCTATGGAGCATATGTCTATTGAGAATATTCTAGACTATAATAATAGCCTACATTTATTAAGCACTTCTTATAATAAGCACTTTACACATATTTCATTATTCCTCACATTTATTGCTCTGAGTTAGGTACAATTACATATTACTTCTCTTTCACATATAAGGTATCTGAGGCTCAGAGAGATTGCCAGAGGGTGCCCAGCTGATCTTTGCCAGAGTTTGGATATGAACCTAGGTCTGTCCGGCTCAAATAAAGCTGCAGAGTCTTATGGTTTTGAGAGGGGCTTGGGTTTTTGACCATAAATATATATTCCTCAGCAGTCTAATGTAAACATCTTAATGGCCTTTAAGCCAGCTTAGCAAATAGTTTTCAAAAATGACCCGACATGGCAAGGAAAATGCAGTTTGCTTCCAGCTCCCTTGACATGCCCACCACGGCTCCCCACTCCTGCACCTCTGAGATCTTAGGGAAGGTAGTGGGGAGAGAGGCCTGGCAGGAGGCCAACTCTTTGGCCTCTGAGGATCTGCATTCTGTTCTCTTACAACTCCCTTCTTTGTGAAGCCAATTCTCTGGCAAGATGCAATGAACAGATGTAATGTCTATACAGCACGGGGCAAGCTCCCGAGGCCACGGGCTGTTTGGAATCACACCTCATTAAGAGATAAACTATTCCTTCCCTCACTGGGTGCTTGTGTTTATGGCAAGCCAGTACTGAATTAGATCCTAAGCTAGGGCCTCCAATCGATCACTTTCAGCAATCTGCACTTGGACAGTTTGAGAGCAACAAAGGAGCTTTAAATATTGCGCAGTGTACCCTGTCACCCCCTCCCCAACTTCATGGGCGAAGCAACTGAGGCACGAGGCATGAGACGAGATGTATTTTAGGTCCCAGAGACAGTCATCAGCCACTTGGGCCTCTGACCCCCAGGGCGGTGCTGTTTCCTGGGCTCTGGTCCTCGTTCCTGCTGGGCTACATGGAGGCTGGGCCAGGCTGGAAATCATTTTTATCTTTGGAAAAGCTGATGAACAGGAGCAAAATTCAAACCAGCTGTTTTCCTCCTTTGGGTCAGGCCTCCTTTTTCTGGCTGCCTCACCAGTCTTTCTGTTCTGACTATAGTTTCCCTTTAAATGCTTAAAATTAACCATGGCATCCCCTTCAGTGTTGTCCCTACACCTTCTTCGGAAAATCTCCACCAGCCACACACACCAAGTCCCCGTGGTTCACGAAATGTGTTCACCTGAATTACTCCACGGGCAGCAAGTTTGCTTTATGCCCAAGAGCACTCCCTCGATGGCTGGCACTCAGACAATAGGGCCTCAATGCTGCCTTCTGAGTGTGATGGGTGGGCTGAGGTGGTGCTGGGAAGCAGGCAGAGGGACAAGAAGAGAATATGGTATTTGTGGATGGGGGAGGAAAGAGAGAGGGAAGCACAAAAGAAACAGTGACGATGAAGAAAAAAGAATATGGCGTTTATAAAGCCCCTACTATGTGTCGGTACAAAAATCTCATCGAACCCTCAAAACGATCCTATGAGAAGAGAGCCATCTGACCCATGTAGGGGATGCAGAAAGGGAGGCTCAGATTGCAGACCTCACTTGTTTAGTGTCACACAGCTAGTAAATAATGGAGCTGGGCTTTGAACCAGATCTGCTGCCTGAGCTCCCAGCTTCTTCAGCCCTTGAAAGGATGGGGAGAGATAAGGAGACTAAGGAGAAAGAGGGGAAAAAGGGGGATGGAGAGCAGGACAAGGGGTAGAGGATTAGAAGGGGAGATAGACCTGGCACTGGCCAAAGGAGGAGTTTGGCTTAAACCTGACCTCTGGAGAGCTTAGGGGCCAGGATGGCTGGGAGAAGATAGATTCCAATAGTGAGAGCCATGAGTGCCCTTTAAACTCATTTTGCCCAGGCCTTTCCCATTTTACAGATGAGGGAGCTGAGGTTTTGAGAACTACCCTTTGAGAAATCCGCAAAAGGAGGTGGCATTTGACTTGAATGAAAGTCGTCAGTGATTCAGTCCCCTCCTCCTGCCACTGCCCCCCCACCCCGCTCCTACCCAACATGCTATGCTTTGCCCGGAGCCAGGACACTCTGGGCCTGTGGTTGCCAAACCCCAGATTTGGAAAATTGCTGCTGGGAGTAGTATCCAGGACCAGGAGGAACCAGGAAGCTACTTGCCCTGCCATTAAATAATTCAATAGGGTGCTTGCTTACTTCCTCCCTTTGAGGACAAATCTCTCTGGAAGAAAGATACTGAAACAAGACTGGGACTCAGTGCCGGAGATTCCTGCCACAAACTCCCCCTTGCCTCCCCTGTCCACCCACAGAATAGCAGCTGAGGATTAGAGAGACCAAATGACTTATCCAAAGTCACACAACTTCTGTTGTGAGACAGCAGAAGAAGCCCTGAAGTTCTCTTTACCATTCCCCGAATTTCGGTCTCCAAGGAGTATGCGTCTAGAAAAATTTCCCTCCACTTATTTCATTTTCCTAGCAACCAAGGCTAAGAGACAGGTAGTGACTTACCCAAGATAACAAAGCAAGCTATGGTAGATAGGAGGGCTCCAGGGTGTCTTACTCCTACGTCCATGCTCTTTGACACCACATCAGACCACCCAAGGACAGATGCTCCCATCTACATAGTCATCCATCCAGCCTTTCACCTATCTACCCACCTACCTACTCATCCACCCACTCACCCACCCACTCACCCCAATACCCATCCACCCACCCTCATCCATCCACTCATCTATTCACACATCCATCTATCCACCCAGCCACCATTTACATTCATCTGTCTGTCTATCTATCTATCTATCTATCTATCTATCTATCTATCTATCTATCTATCTATCTATCTAAGGTTTGAAAGGGGCTTGGGTTTTTGACCATAAATATACGTCTACCCATTCATCTATTTTATTTATTTCATCAGTAAAAATCTATTGAATACCTACTCTTTGCCAGGCCCTGTGGTAGGCCCTGGGAATACAGGGATGATCAGGACATATGCAATCTCTGTCCTCATCAACTCGTTCGTTGTCTAGTGGGAGAGACAACCAGTAACTTAAAAAAAAAAAAGACCCCAAATGGAAAACAACAACAGTAAGTGTGACACACATATTCTAGAGGACTCTGACCCTGTCCAAAGGCCAAGGACACTGCTTTGGGGAAGAGACACTTGAGATGTGAAGGATAGGTAGACACTGATTTGGTAGATGCAGGAGAGGGTGCTCCAGGTGGAGGGAACAGCATGGAAAATGGTGTTGATGTGGGAGGGAGCAGAGTGAGTTTGAGGGACCAGAAGGGGATGGGGGCTACAGCCGAGCAAGTAGACTGGGCATGGAGCATGTAGGATGGAGAGGAGGCGGGCCCAACCGTGGGGCCCTGAGCTGAAGGGGAAGCCCCTGCAGGATAGTGGCATGCACAGACCTGTGTATTGAAATGATGCCTGATGCCTGACGGCTGGACCATTCTGGGGAGGACAGGTTGGAGAGGGATTAGACAGGGATCCTGGGGTGGGGGCTGCTGCAGCCTCCAAATAAGTGTGATGGTGCCTGGACTGTGGGAGCAAAGGTAGAGTTTGAGAGAAGTGGACTACTGGAGAGATACTTAAAAGCTCCCCAAGCTTTCTCAAGGGAGTGAGTGGTTAATGGGAAACCAATCCAGGGACCATTTCAGCTGTATAGAGGGCTCAGTGCATTGCTTTATTGACGGAAATTAATTGTAAATATTATTCAAATTTACCTCACGGTGCACAATTGTATTTCTCAGGGGAGCACTCTGAGCACATAATAAAGCACTATAAATAATACATATATGAACTTACGAGAAATGGAGGCATATTAATGCCATAGTTGTGGGTGATGGCTGCGAGGACTTTATGCAGACAAGGCTCCCAGTGCTTGGACTTGGGGTATAACCTTGGAGGCCACTGAGTTTTGTCCTGGGGGACCTTGCAGAAGTCTCACCCCTTGGAAGATAGGATACTCCTAGGCATATAGCAAGGGATTGCTGTAGAGATCTGGTCAATGGGCATGGGGGGTGAGGAGAGCGTTGGTGAAGGAAAGAGGAAGCACCTGTCTCTCGGACACTTACCTTGTGCTCAAAGCTTCAACAGCAGTGATGGCAATAATTATAGATAATCTTGATCAAGCATGTCTCAGGTTTGGGCAGCCACCAAGCACTTTACTTTCATTATCTCATTGAAGCCACACAGCAGGCTTTGTGACAGGGACCCTTACCATCTCCGTGTACAGATGAAGAAAAGGGGGTTCAGAGGGTAAAGCGACTTGCTTAATGTCACATAGCTTGTAAATGACAGAGCTGGGATTTAAGCCTCAGTCTCTGACTCTAAAGCAACTTGCAAACATAAACTGTCTTCTGAGGAGTCCCCCTCCCTGGAAAGGGGAGGGTACAAATATGTCATATACTCCCTTTCCAGGGTCAGAATTTGAGGAGGTGGGAGGGGAGAATCTCGGGGATTGCTCTTTCCTTTGGAGGGAGGAGGAAGGAGGGAAGTGGTGTCTGGATGGGCTAGTCACTTCCTCACAGTCCTGGGAATCTTAGGAGTTTTGAATTTAGAAGAGACTCTACTTCATCAAATTCATCCCTTCTCATCTCCCATTTTACAGATGGTGAAACTGAGGCTTGTCAATAAGATTGGGACCTCCCACCTCATTGATTGTTGTGAGATAAGATATGTGTGAAAATGCTCATGGGAATCACTTGTAAAGCACCATCACTTCTTAGTTTGTTGACCAAGGCTTTGGTGTTGCTCTGCCCTGAAGGACCCCTGCTGAAGATCTGAAAGTCAGCGGGGGCGTTCCCGGCAGAACCCTGGCTGAAGGGAAAGCAGGAGATCTTGGGGAATCCTCATACAGGGCAGAGACATATGTTTGGGTTGCAAATCTTACCCGTCAAAATCGTCTCGAATGCAGGTGAGGGTTGCTCTCTATCTTATCTAGGTGGGGTTCTGTGGCTGTCTTTAGATGTAAAAACTCATTTGTCTGCATATAAAAGATGGATACAGTTATTATAGCAAGTTATGCCTTGAAAAAAGTATTTTTAAGAGTAAAATAATTCATGGTGTCTGCAGGAATGACTTCCCACTTCCACTGGCCCTCTGAAAGGAATCATTTCTGGGGCTTCTTCTCTCTGATTCAAAAGAGCATCTCAGAGGGAGGGAGACCCTGAAGAGTTCACCCAAAGTGGCAGCATCTCAGGAAGGCCTGAGCTCTCCCAGGAGTCACTCCAGTCCTGTCCCCTGACTCAGAGGACCTTTTTGATGCTTATCACACAGTATCACGTGGGCTCGAATTCCAGCTGCGCCATTTGCATCAGCTAGGGTTAGGGCTAGGATTAAGCTCTATGATCTTGGGTAAGCTACTCAACCTCTCGAAAGCCTCAGTTTTAACATCTGTAAAATGGGTACAAGAATTTGCCACTCACAAGGCTGCCGTGAGGATTAAATGAGAGGCCGCATGTAAACATTTAGCAGGTGCCAGGCTCGCATGCACCACCCTCTTTTATCAGGACGGAGATCAATCAGCCTCCTCATTAATCCCATTATCAGGCTTTGCCCCCGCAACTCATACTCCATGAAGCAGGCAGAGTGAGCTTCTATCACAGAGTACAATCATCCAAGCCCCTTACTGTGGCCAATAAAGCCCTAGAGGATCGGCAGTACCAATTCCCCCATCTTCACCTCATGTTGCTCTCCAGCCAGCTGAGGCTTTCTGCCTGTAGGTAACAAGAAACAGATCCACACGAACAGCAACAACACTAACACACCCAAGGCTGTCCCCACAGAAGGCCTTTGCATCTGTCGTTTCTTCTGTTCTCAGACCGCTGTCTGCATGACTGCTTCCTCCTCTTCCTGCAGGTCTCAGCTCAAGTATCACCTCCTCAGGGAGGTCCTTCCTGACACCTTCCCACTTCAAGTAGCCTCCATCTCCATTCACTGTCTGTCAGATCCGTTGTCTTATTTTCATTAGAGTAATTCCTGCTGTCTGGAATAATTTTATTTATTTATGTGTCTAGCTGCCTTGAGTCTGTCCCCCTGCTGGGTGGTGAGCTCCATCAGGGAGGGGACCGTGTGTCTTGCCCTCCTCTATAACTCCAGAACCCAGAGCAGTGCTTAGCACAGAAAAAGTGCTCATAATTATTTTTTGTTGGTGAACAAATAAAGAAATAACTATAAGCTGACATTATTTTCACCATCATCATTATCATCATCATATCGAATTTCCTGATAATTAGTATTATAATATGCCATTTGTAAAGTATTTTCACATTTTTTTCCATATTTATGAAACTTGGGAAGGGTAGAAGTATCCCTATTTCACAGACATGAAAACTGAGGCCCCACGTTACATCGTTGGAAGTGGAGAAGCCAAGTTCTCTCCCTGTACCATTAGGAGCAGTCACATGTGACGGAGGTTTCCATTAAGTGCTTCTCCTCCCTCTCGGCCTTTTCCTTTTCCCTTTGTCTGATTAATTGCAGCCTGAAAATAAAAGAACCAGATGCCTCCCTCCTCGTCCTCCCCCTGCTCCTATTGTTTTGCAGTCCTTTTCCGGCCCAAAACTCTGTTAAGGATTTGGCTGGTACATCCGTGACCACAAACTTCCTGTGTTTATTCTTCCACTTTGAAATCACAGATGGAACAAACAACTGGGCACCAGGTCTGTATTGGGCACTGGGTAATGCTATGGCAGAAAGCACAGCCAGATATCTGACACCCAAGTGTCCCTAGAGTCCAGATGCCTACTTCTGGGGAAGGTGGAACTCAGGATTATCTTTTCCCTGGTTTCCATCTGCAGATGTTTGGCATTTGAAGAGCAAACATTTGGATGATTGAATGAGTATCTGGCATCCAGTGGTGTCTCCCAGATGCTGGTGCTGTGGAGGAGGGACACATACAGGAAGGTGGAGAAGGGGGCTCTCATCCTTGGCTGGGAGCCCCTGGTCAATGGCAGGCAGTTTACGATGCCCGGGCCACCACCTAGGTTCCAGTGCTTTATTGGGAAGGAGTGACTTGTGATGAGCCAGAAGCAATATTTATCACCCCATTTCCTCTTCATTAAAAGCCTGAAGTGTAAACTCACCTTAACTTTAGAGATAAAGAAGAGAAACTTGAAGGGGTCAAGTAAGTTTCCCAGAACCACATATATATCCATCCACTGATTTATTGAGCACCTACTGCATACCAGTCACTCACTGTGCTAGACTCTGAGGTTATGGCAGCCATTGCCTTCCTTACTTTTATAAATCTTACAATGTATGAATCTTCTAATAGATGAGCTGGGATTTGAAACCATGTCTCTATAGTTTTGTGGCTTATACTCTTTCACTAGATATGCTGCTAATTGAGTTAAATTAATTAGGTACATAGAAATTAGTAAAGAACAGAGAAAAGCTTTCTGTTGTAATGCCTTGGATTTCTTGAGAGTTAGAGAGTGAAGACTCACATCATGGCTGGAGTTGCTTATTGAGATTGATTCTGGGGGACAGGTGGTACAGCTGTCAGCAACTGCTCCTCCTTCCCTGATTCCTCGAATTAGGAGAGTGACCTGATCTAATAGCTCTTTCCCCCCTTTGAAAGAGCATCAGGGAGATGGCAATTCTTTACCCAAAAGCATGGCATGCCAAAGGTGGAATTGCAGGAACTGAGGCAGGTTGAAGGAACAAGAAGTTGGGAATGAAGTGGTGGGGGTTCCCTGGTCTCCTTCCAAGTTCATCAGAGGGACAATTTCAACTTGTTAGAATCTGAAATGTCACCCCTTTCTGGTTCCTGGATTGTAAATCTTGTCCTGGTCCCCTGACCACAGCATCTGCAAGGATGCAGATAGATCTAAGGAAATAGCTTGTTCAGTCTTAACATGTCAGATAACAAGGTCCTTATGGTCAGCTGAGTTGAGGATCCCAGATGGGAACCTAGTCTCACAATCCATCACAGGGGAGCCAGGGCAAGAACCCAGATGTCCCCACACCCAGTTCCTTTGTTCCTTGCTCTACAATGTGATAGTCCTTTCAAGTCTTTTTCTCACATCTTGATTTAGACACATCAAACCATGTAAACTTGAGAAGCCGAGAAACAGAAAATTGTGTATTTTCAAAGGCTGGGAATGTAAATGACATGAATAAAGCCCTTATTATCCCCTTCTAGTTGACATTGCTCTTTGGATTCACGGTTTGAAACAAACCAAGCGAAAGTCGAAAGAAATAAGGTTATATTAATTAGGATGCATCTGGCTGCAAGTAACAGAAACTTTAACTCAAGACGCTTGAAGCAATGAGGAAAATGTATCCTTCGTGTAATAAGAACACCTGCAGGTTCAGAATTTAGTAGCTAAATGATGATATCGAGGACCCATAGTCTTTTCTTCTCTCTTCTCTGTCATCGTCAGAGGTTAGGCTTTGTCCCCAACATGGCATCTCTCCTGGTCATGAGATAGTTTCCATCTTATGCAGCATCAAACAGAAGAGGAGAGAATGGTTCAGCGTGTTGCTAAGGAACCTCTCCCAGAGCCCCTCTGCAGAGCTCCCTTCACACCTCTTTGGCTGGAACTGGGTCACATGGCTTTTGCTAAACCAATCAGTGACAAGGAAAGGAGATGACTTGGACCAATCAGGATCTACTCTGAAGACACGTGGGAGAGGAGTGGACATTCAAATACAATCAAGGTTCTATGCCAAGAAGAAAGGGTGTAGATTAGGGACAGGCATCCACTGGTATCTCCCAGAGAAGACAGGAAATGCTCTAAAAACTAATGAGCAAGCTGGCCAGGCTTCAGATTCACTTTTTGATACCAGGAAACATTCTCAGACATCTGGAGCAAAATGCAGAGGGCAGGGTTAGTGGGGGTGGGGGTGGGTGGGATGCTGAGAAGAGAGACAGCTCTTAGAAATTAAGAACTTATTTCTTAGAAAATCAAAATGCTTTATCCCCCGAAAGTAATAATTTTCTCCTTTTCTTTATACTAAGTCTTGCACAATCTTTAGCAAAAAATTAAAATATATGAGCAAGCAATAAGGAAAGGAAAATCACCTAAAATCTCAGGGACTATGCAGGGATAAGCATATTATCATTTTAGTTTATGATCTACAGTCTAGTTTGTATAGCTGTATCTTTCGATATCTATGTAGCAAAAAGATTTGTATATATAGTCTGTTCTATCACATTTTTATCCACTTTTTAATCAGGTCACCAAATGTTCCCCTATATAGCATTGATTATTCGAATGATTGCCCAGGAGACCTAGTAGAAGTATCATAATTTATTTAGCCAACTCCTGTTAATGGACATTTAAGTTGTTTTCTTTTTAGAAGTATTTTTATTGTTGTTGTTATAATTCCCTGATGGGTTTTCCCTGGAGAAGCTAAGATAGAGCTGAGCTTCTGAAGCCTAACACATAAGTCCTGGGAAGCCAGAAGATCTGATTAATCTGAACTTTCTGCTCAGCAGCCCAGCCTCTGGGTCCCCGTGTCCTCCTCTCCCCTTGAACAGAGGGAAGCATTGTTTGGAGTTTTCAGAAGCAGTCAGTCAGCTCGAGAAAGGGGCTGGTGGGGTGGGCAGTGAATACACACACAGGCTGTGGAATCAGGCCAGCTTGATCGAGCAAATAATTTTTCCTCTCTGAGCCTCAGTTTCCCCATCTGTAAGAATGGGGTTGCATGAGGATTCAGTAAAATAATACATGTAAAGAGCTGATTACAGCACCTGTAATATGCACTTTAAAAGTTGCTAGCTCTCACTGTGATAATGTTTTATTCCATTTTTTTTTCTTTTACTGGAGCGACAAGACTACATTTGCTTTATTATCTCCGGGGGCCTAATCCAGGCCATTGATTCAGGAGGCTGCACAAATTTGCCTAAATTATGTATTGGGGTTGCACATTGAATGCTTGCTATGATTTGGGTGCGTGAAGAAAATGTAATTTCTTTGTCTGTACTGATCTGGTCTTTCTTATAACATCTGTCTCAAATCCCTCCCACCTCCTATCGTGCATTGGCAGAAAACAAAACCAAACCAAACAAAAAAAATTGAGCTTTATCTGTGTTATGGGTTGAATTGCGTCCCCCTAAAATTTATATTTTGACATCCTAATCCCCAGTACCTAAGAAAGTGACCTGCTTTATAGAGGTAATCAAATTAAAATCAGGTCATCAGGGTGGGTCCTAATCCAATATGACTGGGGTCCTTATAAAACGGGGAAATTTTATAAGGACACAATCAGAGGGAAGATGACATAACGGGGCACAGGGAGAAGACGGCCATCTGAAAGTCTGGAGCACAGATCCTTCCCTTGGAAGGAACAAACTCGCTGGCGCCCTGGTCTTGGACTTCCAGCCTCCAGATGAGACTATACATTTCTGTAGTTGAGGACCCCCTCCCACCCCACCCCTAAATCTGTAGTACTTTGTTACAGCAGCCCTAGCAAACTCATCTAACCAGTTTTACCATTTTAGTCCAAATGTTTGTTTCACTGGTTCCGCAGCTAAGTCTCCCCTGCATAAACATACTCATTCTTTCTGAGTTGTGCTCACCCCTGCTATTTTTTCTAGGGCGGTTTGGAGCATGTGGGGGGTAGGATTGGTCCAAAGGTCTCAGGGGAGGGTGGAGGAATCTGCCCTTCCGCGTGTGGAAATATGTCGCCATTCTCCCTGGTCTCGTGTGAGAGAATGGAAAACTGTGCAAAGAGGTTCTGGATCCAAACTTGGCTGACTTGTTTTCCCTTGATGCCCCCCGAATATAACCCCTTTGCCCACACCCTTGCCCTGCTCTCTTCCAAGCTAGAATTGAGATGAGGCGTCCCAGCTTGTGTGAAGGTCACCTGTTCCTCTCCTGTGGCTTCCCTGCTGGCTTTCATCACCTATCCACACAACATGAGAACTGAGGGTGCTTGGGAAAGCCAGTGAGATGGGACTGTGATCTAGAGACCACCCGTCCTCGGGGTACCCAGAGCAAAGCTGTGTGAGGGAAGACCGAGTAAACACCTGCCCAGTCCACTCTCCAGAACCCCTCTCCCCTTCTCCTTTTGGAAAAGAAGCAGCTTTTTTTTCCCTCTCCCCATGTTATATTCTCCTATCTTCTGGTGGTGAGCCTTGGCGATATAGATGGAAGAGGGTCTGCTCCTCACCCTGGCAGGATACAGGAGCTGGGCTTCCAGCATGGTTTTTGTGTGTGAAAGGAAGAGAGTAAAAGAAGTTGAAAAATTCTCCCTCAAGACAAGCGCCTGACTTTAGTCCAGAGTCTTGCTGCACAACCCCATTTCTCTAGTCAGAGAAGAATATCACATCATTCTTCCTCTTACATAACAGATCCGATTCTCCTCCCATGCACACAGACTCATGGGGCCAACTGGACAAAGATCTCGTATTTGGAACACTAGCGATAACAGCTCCCTCATCATTTCCACAAGAGCCACCCATCACTGCTAGTTCCTGACTGTTCATGCTGCTCCCAACAGGCTTTGGGTCTTAAAAATTGGAAGGAAAGAGTCATAATGATCACTTTTAAGATCAGCATTGTTGACAATTATTCTCCATTTCACAGAGGAGGAATGTAGGCTCAGAGAGGTGAAGTCGCTTGACGGAGGGGACCAGGCTGGGGAGATTATATGGTGATGGGAGTTGAACCCACCTTCATCAGACTTCAAGCTGATGATCGTTGCACCGTGAAGATCATTGCGTCACTGCAGCCCAGGAGGGTTTGGCGTTGCTGTAATCAGGCTGCTGTGCCCAGTAACACGTGAGTTTTCTGCTCACTTAAGTGGAGCCGCTTCCCAGATTTCTGAGAACACAGGGATCAGCTCGTGATGGGGGTGGAAAAGCTCCATGGAGCAAATGGTGCTTCATGTGATCCCTTAATGTTGTTAATGCATCTATAAGAGGATTAGTGTTGCCCATTGCCCAGAATCCTGGGTGTCTGCTCTCCCTTCCTGAGCTGTGTCCCCTGGGTCTGAGGGTTGCCAGGAATTAGAAACCCATCCTGGGTCTTGAGAAATGACAAGAACAGATGCTGAAGCTGTTCCCCAAATGTTCCTTGAGGAGTGCTGTTTACAGGCAGTCCTTCTGGCTTACAGGAAACTTTCACCTGCTTGACCTCACTCCACCCCAAATGTTCACTTGGATAGGAATAATGAGCCTTATTTTTAAGGAGGAGGAACCAGGTGCTCAGGGAGGTCAAGATATATGCTCAAGCAACACAGCTAAAGAACAGCAGTGCCAAGACCTGAGTCCAGGATGTGGTAGCTGCCGAGCCGGGTAACCCTGGCCATTGAATTTGTCTTATTTACACTTTGCGCCTCAGTTTCTTCATCTGCAAAATGGAGAGGCAGTGCAGGGTCTGACATGGGATGATAGACCAGGAAGCAGGAGGCGTATGTTTGAGTCCTAGCTCTGTACAGGGTCTCTGTAACTTTGAGGTGGTTACGTTTTCTTTCTGGGTCTTCCTTTCTTTCTCAGTCTTCCTTCTGAAAAGTAGGAAGGGGAAGGAGATGTGTTCTGACTAGTGTGCAGTTTTCAGAAGTTAGCCCATAACAAGTACCTACTTACTGTGTGCCAGGTACTTAAGAGGCATATACTTTTGTTGACTCCTCCCCAAATCCTGGGAGGCTGGCAGGGTTGTTTTAAGGATGTGAAGACACAGTTTTGTGTGTTTCCAGAGCCTTCCTCTTGGCCAGATGACCTCTAATGACCCTTTAAGCTCTGACAATCCAAGGTTCCAGGCAGAGAATTTAGAAAGATCAGGCCTCAAATCCTGTCTCTGCCACTTCTCAGTCATGTGACCTTCTGGGCAAGTTGCTTCACCTCTCCGAGCCTCAGTTCCTTCAACTGCAAAATGGGTCCAATCATCCCCACCTTGCAGAGTTACTGAGATACTTTAATGATACACTACAGATCCGGCATATGGTACATGATGTCATTTTTTGCCCTTTTTCTACCCACACTTGGAATGATTTGAGAGGAGCCGGCTAAGTGAGGAGACCAGATCTCTTCTCTCCTCAGCAAAATCCTGCCCTCCCCTCCCTGGCTTCTGTTTTGCTCTACCACACTCACGTTCCAGCAGCTGCGTTTAATTGGATTTAACGTAACAGTTTTATTGATGCCTTTGGTTCAGGGGACGAAGAGGCCTCTGGGTAATTTGCACGTTTTTAACAAACCAAATAAAGAGCTGATAAGCATAAACAAGTCTGTTTTAATTGCATTAAGGGGAGTCTTGGCTTGGGGACTGCAAATTGCAGAGCAGCTGGAGAAAAAAGGGCTCTTAGGATTTCAGATTTTCTGCTTCCTTGGACCCCCAGAGTGCTTGGCACAGGCGCTGGCTTCCTTCTAATAAATTGTGTGCGGGTATATTTGTGTTCGCATCTTATTTCATACATGAGATGGCAGCATCTTTCCCTCCCCCTCCTTCTCCACCTGCTATATGCCATGTGACAAGTGGTTCAGTTCTCTGGTTTTGGTCTTGGACTCACTGAAGTTCAGGTCCTGGCCTTGCCCCTTCCATGCTTGTCTTGAGCAAGTCATTTTAATCCTTTCAGCCTCAGTTTCACTGGCTATAAGAAGGGATCATAGTGGTTTCTATTCTGTAGCGTTAGTGTGAGAATTACATGCTGATAAGTCACCTGCTTAATGAAGTCACCAAAATGGGAGCCACTAATAACATGAGTCACTGTCCCTGCTCCCATGGTGGCTGCCATCCTGTGGGGTTCCAGCCAGATAAAGAAGCAGCTGCCAGAAGATGTGATATTTGTTAAGTAGAGGATCACCTAACCCAGCCTAGGGATCCGGGGACAGCTTCCCAGAGAAGCAAGGGCTTCAAGAATGAATAGGAGCTGGCTAGAGCTGTGCTTCCCAAACTTTACTGTGTGTGCAAAGCCCTTGGATCTTGTTAGAATGGAGATTCTGATTCCATGCTTGTCTTGAGCAAGTTATGGAGCACGATATTGTGTGTTTCTACTTCCTTGGACCCCCAGAGCCCTTGGCACAGGCGCTTACTCACAGGGGTCATGGGGGTTAGAGGGAGGAAATTGACTGCAAAGGACATGAAAAAACTTTTTGGGGACATGGTCATATTCTATAGCATGATAGTGATGGTGGTCACATGATCATCTCATGTTTTAAAATTCGTCAAACCTGAATTTGGCAAATTTCACTGTAAAATATACTTCAATAAAACTGATTAAAAAAATAAACAAAAAACCCACTAAGCTCATGGTGGAGGAAATACTAATAATGACAATAATAATAATTAAATCCCTTCAGTGAGTCTGACACTCCATGCACATTTGTCTCCTTTTCTAGACTAGGAAACTGATGCTTAAAGACATGAAACAGCACTCCTAAGGCCAGACATCTGGGAAGCTGAAGGCTCAGTCCCTATACTTTCCATAGGACCCCTCATCCAGGCTCCAAGGCCAACCAGCCTGCCATCCTGTGCTTGGACCAATTGCTGAGAAAAAACGTGGCCCTAACACTTAAGGCACCCCTGGTTTCTCTTTGGGAATTAGGTAACGATTATGAAATCCATGCATTTAATGAGGTGGAAAGCGGCCTGTGATAACAGTAATTAGCACTTAAACATGATCTTTAACATTCGTTTGCTTTAAAGGCATTTATTAATCAAACATTTTCCACAGCCCTGGTGGGAGGAGGGCGGCGGGGAGTGAGAGCTAGGGATGGTACGCCTGGCTTTCCAGGACGGCTGGCAGAGGGGAGGAAGTGTGTGTGGTTTTCCCTAGGTCTGGTTCTTACCAGCCTTTCCTCAGTGCTCAGAGACCTCAGTCCATTTAGTCAACAGGCAGAGAAAGGACACGAGGTGAATGACTGTTCTCTGAGCCATAGTTTTGACGACCGGGAAAGTAGGTGTGAAATATGAAGTGCCTTTGGGCAGGGTCCTTCCGCTCTCTGGGTCGGTTCCCTGAGAGGTTGGTTTGTGTGATTCCGAGTCCTGCCTAGGCCTCTAGTCTTCCCGCTCCAGGGATGACTGAATCCTGAGTTGTTCTTCCAGTTCAGTGCGCTGGTTCTGCAGAGGGGAAGACAGAGATCTGGAGAGCACTGGGCCTTGTTCAGGTAGGTATTCCGAAGCAGAGTTCAGTTCCATGACCAGGGAGGGAGAATGAATGGATTTGAGGTGGAGGAGGAGTTGTTGAAAAAGCTGCTCTCTGGTTCAGCCCTCAGGGGACAGCCTGGATCTGGGGCAGGGGTGTGGACTCGTTTGTGGAAGAAGTTAGATAAATAGAATGAGGGTGTGGTGATGAGGAAATGTGTGAGCCAGTGAATTGCCAAGGAGTGAGTGAACAAGCAAATGAATGAATGATGAATGAGTGGATTAATGAATGAGTGATATTGGAGAGGCAGCTAGCAGTCTCAGGCTGAGTGTGTGTCAGTCGGTGTCTCAGTAGGAGAGTTGGATATTTGGAAGACGTTTTCATTACAAAGGGATATTTACATAGATGTTGCTGGGATGTGGGGACCTGCAGGATAGTGGGGTAACTTGGGGCTTATACCTAAGAAGCTGTTACCGCCTTCAGGCCCAAAAGGAGGGAGGAAGAGGGCAGGTCTTAGAACCTGGTAGGAGAGTCATTTGAAGAAGCAGAAGCAGTGCTGTGGCCCCAAGATTAACAAGCCTGAAGCCACCCTGAAGGAAGAGGCCAGGAAAATAAATCTCCTCCTCCTGCTACCCCCAACCCCATCTCCTACCAGCTCTTCGCTTTATTTAAACCCAGATAGGGGAGCCTGTGATGCAGCCCACACAGGCCAGGGCTGAGAGCAAGGAAGAGACACAGGGGAATGACTCTGTAGAGGCACATGGATGTCACCCAGCACCTCCTGGAAACCCGCCGCCACTTCTAAGTCTCCTCCACCTCTGATATTTTGCTCCCACTCCTTTGAGGCATCTTGAAGAAAATCATAAGTCAAGCCAAGGGTGTGCCCAGGAGCCTAGCCCCAGGTGGGATAGGCCAATTTTCCCCCTCACTTAACATGGCAGGTTGTGGTAGTCGAAGATGCTGCATACACTATGCCCTCCTATCCACTTGCTGTTCTAACAATGTGATGTTGGTACCTCTACCCGGTGGTACAATCTATGTCCCCTCCCCTTGAATCTGGGTGGACCTAAAACTACGGAGGAAGTAACAGTCTGTGGCCTCCGAGCCTAAGTCATAAAAGTTGAGATGGCTTCTATCTGGTGCCCTCTCTTGAGACACAGCCTTGGGAGCTCTGAGGGCTGCGGAAAAGATCCTGCTCGAAGCCGCCATGATGGAGAGACCACGCGGGAGGCCACAAAGGGATAAGAAAGGCTCCAGATAGTCCAGCACCTTGACATGAGAGGACATGAGCTGTCAGATTTCATCTCCCAGTGCCCAGTGGAGCAGAGGTGAGCTATCCCTGCTCAGACTAAAAATTCATAAGCCAGTAAGGGCACAGGCTCTGGAGTCAGACTGCTGGGTTTGAATCCCATCTCTGCCATTTATTCTGTTTGGTTCAGTGACTTCACTTCCCTGATCCTCGGTTTCCCCATCTGTAAAATGCCATAGCGTTCTTGTGAGGGTTTAGTTCACTCATCTACACAAGGCGATTAGCAGAGTGCCTGCACTGGTTCAGTGCTTGATTAAAGCCAGTGATTCTTTGTTCTGCATAGTCATTGATTTTCCTCTGAGCAGGTTCCCATTGTCAGGGCTCCAGGACTCTCCCCACGAAATAAAGGGTCTGAAGTCAGTGGTTTCTCGGGTTCCCTCTGGCTCTGATTTTCTGGCTCTGGGAACATTCTACATACTTGTCTGCCTAAGGATGGGGCCTAGACCCAGACCACACAAATCCTTCCCAGCAGCAACACTACTAGCTCATATGATACCTTTTCACAAAATAGAAAAGGCACCCTTTCCTCGAGTCACTTCGATGCCTTTTTCCAGAAAAAAATATCAAGGCGCAGGTGAATTCAGTGTCTGTTGAGGACTCTCTTCCTGGTTTGCAGATGGCTGCCTTCTTGCTGTGTCCTCACATGGTGCAGAGAGAGAGACATCTAGTGCCTCTTCCTCTTTTTATAAGGGCATCAATCTCTTCACGAGGACCCCACTCTCATGACCTAATGTAATCCTAAGCACCTCCAAATGGCCCTATCTCCTAATACCATCGCAGTAAGGGCTGGGCTTCGACATAAAAGTTTGGGAAGGACACAAGCCTACAGTCCAAAGAAATCCTTGATCCCTCAAGTCAGTCAATGGCAGACACTTTTCCAAGTTATTACAAACTGAATTCCTCATTAAAAATCTTCCAAAACACCATTAATAACAGTAGTAATGATAATAAAGATAATAGCTTTGCTTTTCCCCCTGTGCTATGGTGACTGTGCCCAGTACAACAACCCCTGTATTTATATTCCACAACAATCTTCATTTTAGAGATGAGAAAACTAAAGCTGAGAGATGCCTGGCAACTGGCCCTGAGTCCAAATGTTAAGTCCGATTAGTCTGATGCTGGAGGAGCTCCATACCCCACTCTTCCCATTTCGCTGAATGAATGAATGAATGAATGAATGAATGAATGAATGAAGCAGCTCCTTTTTTATTATATTACATCAGGGTTCGTCAGCATTGGCACTATAGATGTTTTGGGTCAGATTGTTCTTTGTTGTGGCAGGCTGATCTGTGCTTTGTGGGATGTTGAGCAGCATCCCATTAGATGCAGTAGCACCTCCCCTTCCTCCAGTTGTGAAAACCAAAAATATCCCCAAAGATTGCTAAATACTCCTGGGGTGGGGGAAGTCCTCCCTTGATTGAGAACTACTATTAGAAGTTAGGGTTTCACATTTGGTTTTGATTGAAGAAAAGGTTCTGCTGCTCTAATTTGGAAACCACTGGATCAGGTGGTTTTGAATTTTCTACTTTCGGTCCCAAGAGATCTAAATGCAACTTGTAACTCTATGCAAAGCTCTTGTGTGGGGGGGGTATATGTGCATGCTCACATTTTTCTGGGGAGACGATTCATGGTTTTCATGAGATTTTTAAGCCGATCCGAGAACCCCCTTTTGCAGTCCCTTCTCAGTCTGACGATTGGAGCTTTGAGCTTTTAAGCCCCCTTTTCTCTTTTTTCTGTCCCCTACTCAAAATCTCCTTTGCCATTGTCATCACGAGAGGGTCTCAGGTCATCTTTTCTCCTCCAGCACAATCTTTCTTGGTAAGGAAGCTGTCACCTTTCCAAGATCAGCTGAAAGAATGGCAGTGGAAGCAAAAAAGAAAGAATTTCTAGAGAATCACTGAACTATGGAGTAAGAGATTATTGCTTGGCAGTTGCCATGGGAACCTATAAACCAGCCCTGCCACTCAGAACCCAAAGTCTCTGGAGCACCAGCTCCCAGACTGCTTCACATTGATGGCTTCGTCCTTACTTTCACCTCACCCCATGGGTCCTCAGCCCCAGGAAGGCCAACTGTTTGCATGATTATTTTCTTTTCTATCTCATACCGCAGCAGTCTTTTCTGTGTTGCTTTGCCAGACCCGTCCCTTCCTTCTTGGCTTTGGCTCATTTAGTCAGAGCTTCCCTCCAACACCACATTTGATATCCAGGCTGTTTCAGCAGCAGAGGTCTCCCTCCACCCACCATGGACGGATTCCCCACTTGAAGCCTAATTCCATGATTTCTTAGCTGTGTGACACTTGGTGAATTACTTAATCTCTCTGGGTCTTGGTTTTCCTGACTGTAAAATGGGGAGAATAAGTATCGCTGTCTCGCAGGGTTCGGGCGATGACTTGGTGATGTTAAACATAGGAAGCTCCTAGCACAGTGCCCAGCATATAATTAGTACTAAATAAGTATTGCTGCTACTATTACTGTAATTTTTCATTTCTTTTTCTTCTTGGTTATTGTGTGGGCAGGTGGATCCTTCTATCTATTCACCCCAAAGTTTGTGATAGCTAAGAGTTTGGTGAATGGTGTTAAATGCAATTGATGCATTCCTTCTTTAATTGGCTAAACTTTTGCTTCTCACCTAGTCTGCCAGAAGGCACATGGGAATCCAGAGGTGACGACATGGTTTCTGCCCTCACAGAGCTCACACTCTCGTGAGAGAGAGACACACACACCAGATTACCGAAGTGATCACAACAATGGCCACGTCCAGATCTGTGATCAAGGAGGTTAGAGAAGTCACTGAATTTGGCCTTTGTGGTCAGGGGAGGCTGCCTGGAAGAGGAGGAGCCCAAGTCTTAGGGAAGTGAAGACATTAGCCGGATGAAAGCTTTCCTGGTAGAGAGGACGCAATAAATACACGGAAAAGACAAGAAATAGCACAATATATGTGGCTGTGTGCTTTGGGCAGTGGTGTACTGGTAAATATTTAACAAGTGGCTCTCCAATAAACCCCAAAACAAAACAGAAAAAAATCCATCTGATTTGGAGCATATGCCAATTTTTATGGTGTAAATTTTCTCATCATGGCCAATTTCAAGCTACCAATGTGATGTCACTGAATGTGAATTTGAGAAGAGATGTGCACAATTGGCTCTTGAAAGCCAGTATGAGTGGGCTGCACCACACCATTGACTTTGGGGGTTCAAGCAAGGGGTGGGGAGATTAAAAAAATAAAACAATTCAGTATTACTGGAGAGAAAATTCAAGGCAGCAAAGGGAAAAACCTCAGGCCTGCATCGGCTGATGGTTTGTGGCTTTTCTCTGAATATCTTTCATGTTCCTGATTCATTTATTCAGAAAATCAATAAGTACTTTCTTAGCACCTACTATGTGCCAGGTACTCTGCTAGTGCTAGGGGTGTATAGCTCATAATGCTCATAACGCATAAAAAGCCATGGATGCATGGAGGATATATCTGACAATCTTTCGTAGGCTTTTGCTGTAGTGGTGCCTAGACTGGGGCCAGTAGTTATCAACAAGGTAATTGTAAACACATCTTTGCCTCACAGCAGGCCCATAGGAGCCCTCCCACACTCCTGGGCTCCTTATTTATTTATTTATTTATTTATTTTTTAATTTGATTCAGAAGGTCAAGGGTAAAACCTGGGTATTCACCATTTTGGAAGCCCAGGTAATATGATTAAAGATTGGGTACCTAACTCAGGTCTTGGAAGAGAATGTGGCCACTGAGTTTCCTCCCTCTCCCTCTTGCTCTCATTTTAGGACACACACAAGTCTTGTCCCCATTGAGATCAACCCTCTCTCTCACTTCTGGTTGACTGTTCATTCCCCATAATTGTTTAGTAAATGACTCGGAATACACAAAAATCATTTTGTTGTAACATACTCCATTCCATAATGATTGTTCATTTCAATTAGCTCTCAGTGGCCTGAAGTAGAGATGCAGGGCCCCGCTCAGATAAATCACCACCTTTGTCTGAAATTGGATTTAAAGCAGCCGGGTTATTGGGGATGGACTGAGGGGATAAATATTTTATTATTTGTTCCTCCTCAATGTTCTGCCAGTTTGTTCTCATTTCCATGTTTCTCCTCCTGCATACTGGCAGATTGTAGACTGTAAATTTGAGGGGAAATTGTAAATGTGCAAACATGATAAATAAACATGTTGCTTTTGTGAGGATGGATATTATCACCCAGATTTACAGCTCTCCTCGCCTGCACATTTTATTGCATTTGGGGAAAAGCCTAGCGAGGTTTTTGTGTGTTACATTCTTTGATCAACTTTCTGCCCTTCACCCCTATCACCCCCTCTGAGTCATTTAAATATCACCTGGAATGGGAACACAATTCATCTCCCTGGAAGTGAATGCATCTTGACAGGTGTTTTCTTTGGGGACAGTTATTTATAGCTGCAAGAGCTATCATACCATAGGGTACTTTTTCCTCCTCCCTCCCTCTTTTTCATTTCTCTAAAATTGAACATACTTTCGTTTGCCCAGTGGGAAAAAGTACTAAATCAATGGTTTAAGTCTCTCTTCCTCTTTCTCTGTCTCTATCTCTGTCTCTCTCCCTCTTCCTCCGTCTCTCCCTCTCTGTGTACAGATTTTCTACCCTCTTCTGTCTTCTATCTTTGAGATAGGCTCTAGAATTCTCCCAGATTCGAATCCAAGTGTCGTCAACACTTTTTGTGTCAGCCGAGCAAATTACTTACCTTTTCTGAGCCTCTCACCACCCTCAGGGCTGTGCTTGATCTCCCACGTTCCTCGTCACCAATTTATAGGGAGAATTGTCCCCACCTTTCTTTCCTCAATGTCTCTCCAACTAGATGGTGAACTCTTGGGGACAGGGAGCTATGTTAGTTTACCATCTTTTCTCCCTCCCTCACCTGTGCCTCTGCCCCAGGCTCTTCTCCCAGGAGCTGCACAGGCAGAATCTTGGTGGCCCCTTTTCCTTCTTCCCCAGCTCCCCTACCCCACATCCAGATTATCACCAAGTCCTGTGGATTTCTCCCTCAGCTTTCTCCACCCTATATGCCTCTCTCTGACCCCACAGCCTGCCACCTCTCGGATTTTTTAGTGTCTCCAAAGTGCCAGGTACTGAGCTGATCTCTGACCATGGTCCCCTCTCAAGAGGATCACTACAGCAGTGTCTTTACTGATCTATCTCCAGGCTTACTGCTTCTCCTGCCCCCTCTCAGTACTTACTGTAATAGCTAAGGGATGGGGCAGCAAAGTGCATGCCTGCAAATTCTGTTGCTAAGGAAACCACTTCCTTGGTTACCGGCCTGGGTAGCATTTGTCTCACTGTGTCTGGATCCTGCTGAGTCGCTCCCACTCTCCAGGAAGATGAGGAGGAGGATTCAAGGGAGGACAATAGGAGTGGGGAGGAAGAGAAGAAGGGAGGGAACAAAAGGCAGGCAGAGAGGTGGAGAGCGCTGAGATCAGGAGGTAGATATAGAGAGATGCTTGCATAAACAAAAGCAGAAATCATGAAAGAGATAATGATGAAATGAGGGAAAGAGAGAGAGAGGGAGATAAGGAGAGAGAGAAAGGACAAGAAAGAATAGGGGTTTATGAGCAGCTGGAGGAAATAAGAGAGACAGCAAAAAGGGAAATTGAGAGCAGTGGGGAGTGTAAAGAAACACAATGAGAAAGGGGGAAGGGAAGGCTAGGCTGGGCCTCGGGAAGGAGATGGGTCCCTGAAGGACCTGCTCTGCAGCATCCCCGTCCTTCTCCTCCTCCCACTGGCAATACTTTGGCAGCAGCCTCCAGCATCACTGGAGAAATAAGGAGGAAATCCCAGCCCTGCCTGTTCTCCTCAGGTCCTGGAGCCACATGCACTGGAGGCAACAGAAGGATGAGAGCCCAGGTGTCCTGGCTTCCATGCCAGGCATGTCCCTTGCACTAGGATCCAAAGCATTCCCTCCTCCTCAGGTGCAAGGGCACTGTCACTGTGTGTGCAGATGAGACTTTTTCGAGAGGGCAGCAGCTGGCTCTAGTGCTGCTATTAATCTCTGTGTGATTCAGGCCAGTTAGCACTAGTCTCTGTGAATCAGTGTTCCTGTTGACCAATGGGGTTAACAACTTCCTAGGGTTGGTCAGGAGCCCCCCAAGCCCTTTTCCCTTTATCCCACCATTGTCTCCTCAGAAACTTTCCAATCACTTGCAAGTATGTGCTTGGTACTTGGTAAAATGCAGACTCTGCAGGAATGGGGAGTTTTGTCTGTTTTGTTCCTTTTGAAATCTTTAGAACCTAGAGCAGTGCCTGGCACACAGTAGATGCTTGGTAAAGACTGTTGAAGAAATGAACAAACAAATGAATGAATGCTACCTTGAATGAACAAATGCTACCTTGTTTCTTCTAGGTTTGAAACATAAAGATTTGATTCAAGAGGGTTGTTGAAGTATGATTAAAAAGGCAGAGATTGGCCAAAGAAGAAGCTGCTAAACTGTCCATCTCAGCTCCACCTCTGGTCTAAAGGGCTGTGAGCTCTTTAGGAGGGTAAGGCACAGAATCTGTGAAAGCCAAGGAGGAGAGTTGAGGAGAGCTTGGAAGTAGATGCTCCATGGCTTACATCACTTCTGGTCAGGGAGGGTTTGATTAGAAAGATGCTATTTAGAGGAGTGAGAGGAAATTGGCATACTGGTTCAGGGCTCAGCCTAGGACCAGAATCAAGGCTTGATCTGAGGTCAGGTGAGGGCTCAGACTGAGGCCAAGGTCAGGGCTCAGAGTGACCAAGGTCAGGATTCACCCAGGGTTAGGACTTGGGCTTAGTCTGTGACCGGAATCAGATCTCAGTCTCTGGCAGAGATTTGGGCTCAGCCAGGAGACACTATCAGCATTTGTTCTGAGCAGGTTAGAGCTCAGCCTAGGACCCAGGCTGGAGTGCAATGACTGGGTCAAGACTCAATATGGAGAGGGACTCTCCAGATCTGGGACTCTGGCCAGGATTCTGGTTCATTGTGGTGATGACATCGGATATCAGTGTGAGGCCATGATCATGGATCAGCGTATGTCCAGTATATGCTCAGTCTGTGATCAAGATTGGAGCTAGTTGTGACTCAGGATCAAGACTCTAAGATTGGGGCTCCATCTGTGACCAGGTCAGGCTTGGCTTGCCATTGGGGTCAGTGTTTAGCCTGGGGGTCACGGAAGGATTTCTGGAGCCAACACAAGCCCCCAGAGGAGAAAGACCTTGCCCTTAATCTTGGAACAACCTCACACTCTCCTCTTTCTGAGATATTTCTTTCCTTTCCCTACTTTAGAGGACCTAGGATTAGGGGAATGGCCTCTCCCATCTCTCAGTCCTCTTGAGCTCTGCCCTTGGGTAGGGAGAAGCCTCTCCCTTCCCTCCATCTGTCCCAGCTCTGTTTGCCATCCCTCTCTCCCTTACTGTCCACGTGGAAGTACGTAAACCCTTACCCCTCCCCTGGGCTGGGAACAGTTCCTGAGGCGCCAGCCCTTTTCCACAGAAGCCCTCTGTTGTGTGAGGAGAGAGGACATAGGGCCCTCCTTCAAGAATGTTTGAGGTTAGAAGCGGAGACTCACTCCACCCACCAGGGCACAGGGGGGCCTTCTCTTTCCCCTCGCACTCACTGACTTCCTTCCTGCACACGAGTGCACAGCACCGCACACTCCGGGATTCTCTCTCTCACACACACTCACAAATACACAAAAGGAACACCTTCCCTAGCTAACCTCTTCCATACCCACGCACCAACCCAAGCAGGGACACTTATACCTCACTCTAGTAATCCCTCTCTTCCCACACCCCTTCCTCACACACACAATTGCCAAAGACATAAGGTATGTGCAGAAGCCATCCCTCCACAATAGACAGGCTCCTTCTCACGCATGGGGTTCCTACACAATGGCCACTTCCTCTTCCATGTGTACACAATTCTGCACATGGGAACTCACACAGATACATTGTGATGTGACGATCATCACACCAGCATGGGGGATACAGTCTCATGACACAGAGGCAGCTGAACATAGAGGCCATTTTACACACCGAGGCACACAGTCCTTGACGGGCAGTTACAGAGTTACACAGACACAAAAGCAATTGTGAACCCCAGAACATTCTCTATCTCTGACACACACACACACACACACACACAACCAGAAAAACATCCCATATATGAACTCGCCTCACACAATACTCTACCACTTGGCAGAATTATCAACAAAACTCACTTTTATTGAGGGTGTTGACCTGAGGAATCTTCAGACAGGGGCTTGTGGCCTGAGGTGACCACCAGCAAAGAACTGGCCCAGGTCTTGGACCAAGAGGCTCCCAGAGAGAGCTGGCCTCTGAGTGGGAGGGGAGGCCACGCCCTCTGCTGCTTCTGGAGAGAAGACTAGACCAGGGGAAAGAAATACGTTACAAAATACATTCAGAGCCCCCTGGCTAGGCCCTGGGATGGCCCAAATCCTACGGATGAGGGGGTCAGGGGGAGAACAGAAGGCCCGATTCCCGGGCCCCTCTCTTTGCATGGCCAGGTTCCAAGAGGTGGAACATTATTAGTCATATTCCTCTTAAAAAAATATATCTCTTTACACTCACCTTCTCTATAGTCTCTTGGCTATTTGGGAATGAGAATTTACCTGCACCCCAAGGCTTCAGAAAGGCTGCTTGGGGTGGTGGGGAGGCTGCTCCAGACAGAAGAGTAAAGAGCTGTGAGCTATGGCTTTTGCATCTACATGGTGGGGAATGGTATAGGAATGCAGGCGAGGGCTTGGGGCGAAGCCACTGGTCTCCAAGGTGGGGAAATTGATGGGATCCTGGATAGATGCTTTCTAAGATCAATGATCAGGGATTCAGATCCTCAGGAATCCTTTGGTTTGATGCCTCAGCATCAAGGGAGCAGCATTTGTATGGAAATAAAGAGCCGTCCCATTCATTTCATTCCTTAAAGGATCCCCAAGGAAAGCTGGCTCCATTGGATTGTGATCAAGGGGTGGTCGATGGTCGGGGGTCTCTTCTGGGTTTGGTTCCCCCTGATTTGGAGCACCCTTGCTCTCTCACCTGGATAGCAAAAGACCCATTGGAAGGGGTCAGAAGGGCAGTGTAAGATCAATGTGCCAGACCCCACAATGGAGAGATGTGTTACTGGGGCTCTCATTTTTACTCAGATTCTGCATGTGGCCTATGGCCATCCTGGTGGGATAACTGTTGGTGCCTGAAGAACCCTGGAAATGGGATCGAGGATCCCAAGGGCACCTCCTAGATACAGCAAGGGAAGAAAAGGGCAGAATTCCAGCCTTAGCAGTGGGCAGGCAGTCAGATTGTTTCTCAGGAGCAGTGTGACCTGGGGGTGGGCCCATGATGCCAGTGACCCCACATGGTAGTGCCAATTAATCTACTGTGAGCACCAGTGCTTTCCCACCCCATACAGCGTGTCAGAAACCTAAGACTACAGAGAATCTTCCCAGAAATCTTTCTTCAAACAGAAGTGGCCTGGACGAACCTTGGTGCCAAGGCTTCCGGGGCGGAGGAGAGAAGGGGAGGCCATAAAAACAGCCCAGGAGAGAAGAGCATCTGGGGCTACTTTTTTACAACAGTCCCTTTAGCTCTTATATCAGGGTCCTCAACACCTGTGGTGAGGCACCCATGTCTCCAGGACACCCACGAGCCCTCCCTCCCACAAGGAGAAGGGAACCCAGAGTGGCGGGGGTAGGGATGTGGGAGGCAGAAGAGGGCCCATGTGGCTGGAACCCCCCAAATCAGTTGCCTCCTCCATCTCCAAAAGGGACTGAGAGCAGGTGGGGGGTGCCCAGGCAATCTCTTCCCTTGAGCCTCCTTTGTCATGCAGGAAACTCCTTGCAGGCCAACAGCAGCCAAATGGATTGTCCCCATACCAAAGAGAGGCCAGATGGGTTGGCGTCCCCAGGGTCTTGAGTCCCTTGCTTGGTCAGGACTCCCAGCCCGGTCCCCCCACCCCCCAACACGTCATCTGGGGTAGTAGTCGTCGGGAACGCCCGTGAGGTTCCTCCCTTTGAGGGCCGCGTCCACCATCTTGATGTAGGCGGAGATGGTCTTCTGCATGTCGGCGGTGTACGGGTCATACTCCAGCTTCCGGAGCCCGGAGCGCTTGAAGTTGCCGTCCTTCTGGCTCTCCACACAGAGCAGCCGGTCCTCCCTGACTGTCACACCCAGCAGGCCGACCATCCGGCCCAGCTGCACGAACAGGTCCTGCTTCAGGTCCTCAAAGTGCACCACCAGCACCTTCTTGCCGAACTTGAGCCAGTCCAGCGTGTGCGTGGCCCACCACGGGGCATAGTTCCTCACAAACTCTGGCCACTCTGTGGAGAGAGGAGGGGGCAGCTAAGTCGGAGGGGCTCAAAGTGTGCAGGTCAGGTGGCGCTGGCAGGGGCTGCAGTTATTCACAGCGCTGAAAATGCCATTACTCCTTGCAGATCTCCAGACTCATCCAGTTCCTCCCACCTCGGTGCTGCTGCTTCTGCCTGGAACATTCTTAGCCCTTCCTTCTCTTTGAGGATAATAATAACATCTGTTGGGTGCTCACTACATGCCAGGCACAGACCAATATAAACGTATGTTACTAACTTTTGATATTTCAATATATATTTATATTAATATACAGCATAATAAATGTATTAACGTAGCTATTCATTCATTCATTCTTCTCAATGACCCTATGAGGCAGGTTTCATCATTTTCTTCATTTAACAGAAGAGGAAACTGAGGCACAGAGAGGTTAGGTAACTTGCTCAAGGTCACACAGCTACTAACTGGAAGATCTAGGATTTGAATCCAGTCTGGCTTCAAAGTTTGGGGTTTTCACTATCAAGTTATCCTGTGTAGTAATACTTGTCCTGTGTAGTAATAGTATCTGCTTAGAGTATAATAATAAGGCCATTGTACAGAGTAAGTAGAAAAAGCATATAAAGGTTTTGGTATGGTGCCCATACCCAGTAGGTGCTCAGTATACACTGGCTATTATTATTACTGTGATTATTCTGGTCTCAGGTAAGATGTTGTCTTTCTCGACTCCCCAGGCTCAGTCCGGTGCCTCCTCTGGACTTCACAGTCCCCTCTGTACCCTCCACATATGTTATCTGTCTCGCCAACACATTGTGGGCTAGGCATAGTTAAGTCAGATTTTTTATACTGTCATCTTTCCACCTTTCTGTACTACCTTTCTTTACTTTTTATTGAAGAATCATGTACTGTTTCTTTCTGCTGTTTGTTACCTTTCTATGGTAAAATGACAGGATGGATTGTCACCAAAATTGGGAAGGTGTGTTTGGGATTGTCTGACTTGAAAGACAGGCTATGATAGAATGCGGGAGATTCCTTGGGGAGTCCTGCAGAGGAATTGAGAGAGACAGCCAGCCAGCCCCTGGTGCTGCTGAAACTCTGACAGAAGCAGCCTGGGTTACAGCATGGGTGGGTGGGTGGCCAGAAAAGATGGTGGGGATGGTGAAAGAAATTGCAGCCTCTTTTCTGAGTGCTCGCTGGAGGGAGAATCACAGGGCAGGCGCTCCAAAACCCGGAAGCCAGATCCACTGATTTTCACGGGCAACACCACCCACGCCATCCAGAAGGAGTTGTTGACTGAATGAGCATCACTGAGTCTCCCAAGCTAGGCTGGGGAGCCCAGCTGGTTCTTAATAATGAAATCCTCATCCCTTGCTGGGTACTCACAATCTTATTTAATCCTAACGATTACCCTGAAAGGAAAGGACTGCTGTTCACTTATCACCGCTGAGGAAACTGAGGCTCAGAGAGGTGAGGTGACTTGCCCAAGGCCACACAGATAGGAAGCACCATTCAGACCAGGCCTGCCTGATTCCAGGTCCCGATCATTCCCAGGTACCAGCAGCCTCACCCCCACTTCCTTCCACTGCCTTACAACCAGCAGGGGCTCAATAAATGGTTGCTGAACTAAATTGAAATTCCCAACTGCCACCACACTGAGATGTGATAAAGGACTCTTCTTTCTTTTCAGAACACATCAGAATCTGTGGTGGGGCTCCTGCTCCTCCAGTGCCCCGGAACACCATGGATGCTTGAGAAATATTTATGCTGGTGACAAGGATATTTTTTATCCTTAAAATAGGTTATTTACAATGTATCTGGCTAATTGGGCCCACACTGTTCTAATGGGTTAAGACCAGATGTATCTGGGTGATTAGAAAAAAATTTAGCATGTGTATAGTCTGTTTTACCCCTTTTTAGAATTTCCCCACTCCTGAGTCACCTCACAGCATCCCTGGTGATTCAGGATACCTGCTGCTGCCATGGCAGAAGCCCAGGTGAATGGAGATGACACTTGGACAACCAGTGACACACAGGTCTGGACTTCTAGGCTTGGCCACTTCTGACCATCTCAAGTGGCTGCTGAAGGAAGGCTGCAGGGTTGTCCTAAGGAAAAGGAAGGGCCGTTCTGCGTGGTGGTCAGGATTCCCTGGCTGGTGCCCCTAGCCGTGGATGCAGGTGGGATGGAGATGATATGGCATCCTTGTTGACTGCAAACCTCCCTGGGATGGGAACATATGTTGCTTGAGCACCTACTGAGTGTCAGGGCTGTGTTGGGCACTTCACATGCACTATCTCATACAGCGCTCACAAGAAGACTAGAGAGTAGGAATTACTAGCCAGATTTTACACACGGGGAAAAGGAGACTTAGAGGCATGAAGCCACTTGCCAAAGGTCACACAGTGGGCGTCCAATGCAGGAATCAAACCCATGCCTATCCCAGACTGAGCCAGGCTTCCACCCTCCCAGCAAACCCTTTGAGAGCTCCTGATCTGATCAGCTCAGGCACCCTTCTCGCTCCAGATTCTAGTCTACTACTGCTCACTTCATTTTCAGGCGTTGTCTAAGACACAGCGTCTGTTCACAGATAACTTTAAAGTCAGACTGCCAGCGTTCAAAACCCAGCTCCTCTCGACATCTGCTGTGTGACGTCGGGGACCTTAGTCCATCTCCTCGAGTCTCAGTTTACCCACCTGCAAAATGGTGATTGTGCTAAGATCTGCATCCTAAAGGCAGTGCAGATGGAACAGAATCAGATTTGAAAGGCCCTAGCACAGAGCCTGGGATACGGGAGGTGCTCGATAAATGTTGGTGCCTGTTACGATGAATCCTAATGTTGGCCCCCAGCTTCTCTGAGATGCCCCACTTGCTCCATCATTTTAGTCAGAGCTTCCCTCCAGCACCGCATTTGATACCCAGGCTGTTTCAGCAGCAGAGGTCTCCCTCCACCCACCATGGACGGATTCCCCACTTGAAGCTCCTCAGTTACTTCATGGGAAAGGAGAAGAATAAAAATTAAAAACAAAAGCCCTCGATTAGCTCAGGTTTTCCAGTGATTGATGGTTGCCTTCACATTGGGGGATAAAGGCACACCAAGTCACGGACCACCGGTAACAGGGGCTGGTTCCACTGGAACTGTCACACATGTGGGCCGGGCAGGGCATGGGCTGGCCACTCTTCGCTCCATCTTCCTGTCCAGAGGAGGAACTGGGGACTGATTAATAGCTTAACTGTACTTAATTCTCCATGGAATCATTAAACAGTCTCTGTTTCATTAAACAGATCCAGGACAATTCACCTTGTGTAATCATATCACATAAAACTTTGCTTTGGACACACTCCAGGGAGATTGTAAAATTAACGTTACGGAACCAAAAGTCAAGGTGGGGGGGTACTGTAGGAGCTTTGACTCAACTATAACTGGGAGTGTGATGGGGTGACCTCTGCTCTGGAAGAGATCCTCAGTTCTAGGCCCAGGGCTTCCTAAAGAAGCAATTCTCAAATTCAAGTGCACACAAAGCTTCAGGGGGAATCTTGTTAAAAGGCAGATTCTGATCAGTAAAGCCTGGAGGTGGGGGATGGGGGCCTAAGGTTTGCTTTTCTAAAAATCTCCCAGGTAAAGTCAGTGCTGCTGGTCCACAGGTCACACTTGGAACATAGAGGATTTAAAGGAGTGATTCTGCAACGGAGGGTGGGGGTGCATCAGAAACACCTGGAGGGATTGCCAGTCCCCCTCCAGGAGTTTCCGAGTCATAAGGTCTGGGGTGGGGCCTGAGAATTTGCATTTCTAACTAGTTTCCAAGTGATATTGACATTGCTGGTGCAGGAGCCCTAAAGTACCAGCAAACTTAAGTGCTTACAGGAGCCAGATGTTAACACAAATGAGAGAAATGGGCTGAGGGGTGACTGTGGGGCTTGGGTTCTTTGGGGAAGGCTCTCACAGAGCACCTGAAGACCTGGGTTGGGCCTGGGAGGGGGCACTGGGATAGGCCTCCCATTCCAGAATAATGTGGGGACCCCCACTATGAAATGTGTATGCCAGAACCCTCTCTCTCCCACCCCCTGCAGCCTCTTGGCTCAGCCGTCCTGATGCCTCCTTTATCTTTGGTTTTAAAGCTCCCAGTTGTCTTGAGTAAAGAAAAAGAGGCAAGGCAGCTCCTGGGAGTTAACACTGTCTGAACCTGAGACAAGGGGCCATGCCGGGAGGGGAGAACCTCCGAGTGCATCAGAGGGTCAGTGACACCCCGGGGAAGGAGAGAGTAGCCGATGCCTGGGTGTGAATCCCAGTTCCATCAACACCTGGGTCCTCAGTCACGTGACTCGCTCCCTTGCTGGGATGGTTTTCTCACCTGTGAAATGGAATGTTAGGGTGATTATGGTCACTTTCCTTACCTCCTTGGTAATTAGAGGGTTTAAATGAGATAATGAAAGCCAAGTGCCTGGTTTCCCATGAGCTTCCCAAGTGAGTCCCCTCCTTTTTCACTTGGGGCAGCAGAATGGCTGGGAAGTGAAGAGCTGGGTTCTAGTCCTGCTACTACGTGTCCAAGTGACCTTGGCAAGTGCCAGCCTCTTTCTGGGCCTCAGTTTCTCCATTAATAAACAGAGGATGAATCAGTGGCTCTCGGTCCTGCCTGTACACTGGAAGCAGCTGGGAGCTTTGAAAAATACAGATGCCCAGGCTCCGCTCCAGTAATGGTCCAGGGTGTAGCTTGGGCACTGGGATTTTCCCATACTGCTCTGATGGTTCTGCTGTGCAGCTGGGGCTGAGAACCACTGGGTTCAGTGATCTCCCAGGTTCTTTCCAACTTGACAAGCAGAGTCTCTGCTCAGGGGACCAGCTCCTGCCATTTGCATCTGCAGACTTCTCAGCCGGGCCCTGACCAGTGCTCACTGCCAATTGTTCTACAAATAAATAATTCAGAGGCTTCTTCACTCCTGGGAACAAGAGAACAAATGCCACCACCTGTCCAAGCTTCCACCCCCTCATAGAGGGGGAGCCAGGCAGTGGAGAGACAGATGAGGCCCCTTGAGTGAAAGGAACCCAGGGCACAGTTGGTCAGGCAGACCCAAGAGTTTTAATCAATGACATCAATGTTTAGGGTGTGATTGGTGAATCACTGAGTTAACATCATCCCGCCATGCTCAGGTCCTCTTTGGGGGGTCGGGGGGTGGCTGGGGCTTTGGAGCAGCTGGGAGCCAAGGGGAGGGTTTGGAGGAGCAGGAAGCACCTCTGGGCTTGAGGCTGGAACAGCTTGGCTTCTGGAGGGTGGATGACGTGGCGGTGGGGGCGGGGCTCACATTTACAGAGCATCTGCTGGGAGTCAGAGGCTCTGGGATGGGTGATTTATAACCACTGATATTTCATCTGGCCTGTCATCATAGGTTAGCACAGTGGTTAAGGGCGTCAGCTCTGGAGCAAGATTCCCTGGGTTCAAACCCCAGGTCCACCATTTCCTAGTAAAAGTTCCTTTACCTCCCTGGACTTAGCCTCTCCCAAAACGGGTTAATTGTGGGGATACCCCTGGGTGTGATTCTCTGATGATGGTAATTGACATGGGCTTTCGAGATCCTGGGCAGCTAAAGGTGTACCCAAGATGCCAGAAGCTGGGTCAGAAAAGTTCTCACCACTACTCTGGGCTGCCACCTCACCTTAAGACACAGTAATTACCTGCTAATAAGTGTCAGAGTCAAACCTCAGACCATTTTAATGAAGTTCGGTGCTCAGGGGCTGTCACTGTCACTTCCTAGCTGTGTGACCTGGGGCAAGTTACTTACCCTCTCTGAGCCTTCCAACCCAGCCCAGAGTTGTTGAGAATTTCATTAAAATAATGCTCTGTAAGTGATCTCTTGGCCTCAGCTGGATTCAGGTCTTCTGACTCCCAGGAAAGGGCTCTTGAACTTGCTACAATCAACCCCATATGAGGGTCTCCATTTCCATGAGTACCATCTACAGCCTTTAAAGGGTTAAATTTTTAGAGTGCTCTCCCCCGCCCCATTATCATCCCCTATTTTATAGATGTGACAAGCGAAGTCCCAGGTAATCTTGCTCTCAGGGCCCACATCCTTCACTACTATGCTATCATAAAAGCCCAGCTAACAAAGGCTGATGCTTGAGGGTGTGGTGGGACGTGGGAAGTGCACCTCCCAGGCTATATAAGCTGAGGAAGTGGAATCTCAGCCTCACACGCATGCCTGCCAGGATGCAGCCTGGATTCCGAGACAGCACTGGCTCAGTGCACTGTCCCCTGCCCCCCAAGGCCCTGTGCCTCCCCTCTCAAGTAGTACCTTTGCCCTTCCAGTGGGCATGTGCAGCAAAGCCGATGTGGCCACCGTACTTGCGGTTGAACTCCGCCATGAGAGCCTTGTAGGGGTTGCGAATGAGCAGGATGGCGGCATCAAAGGCCTCGATCTCCTTCTGGCCGCTCTCGTGTGTCTTGATGCAGATGGTCCTCCCGCTGCGCCAGTGGTCCCGCTCACCTTTAAACCCTTCCCACAGTCAGAGGGTGGGGGACATGGCAGGTGAATCGGGGAAGGCAAAAAGTCCACCCCACCCCGTTCTGAGCCACCTCAGGACTCCTCATATGTTCGCTCACTCATTAATTCTTTCGTTTACTCACATATTTATTGAGCGCCTCTTATGTGCCAGGCATTGTGCTGAGAGCTGGGGATAAAATGATTTGCAAAAAGGTCCATGGGTCTTACTGTTTTTGAGAGCCAGATTATTCCAATAGTGACACAAATGAATGTAAAGTCACTGCCCTGGTCAGTGCTTTGGAGAGAAGTATTCATACTTGGGCGCTATGAGAGAGGCCTCACAGTGATGTGTTGGATGATGGATGATTGATTCCTCTTTAGGGGAAGTCTATAACCCCACCCCACTGATGTTGGGCATGGCAATATGACGTGCTGAGGCCAGTGGAATGAGGGTGGAGGTGGGTCTCTGCCAACATCTCAAGGTGCATCACATGTGTCTCTTTATTATTGTGTGCTTTCGCAATCACTGTGAGAACATGTCCTGGAGGGCTGTTGGTCCCAGATGGTGAGAAACACATGGAACAGATGTGGGTCTGACCTGCAGCCTGGAGCTGAGCAGCCCAGCTAGCCTAACCTAGATCACTGACCTAGTCAGGCGGCATCCAGAAAGGTGTTCTGGGGGAAGAAATGCTTAGCTGAGGAGGACTTTACTAGCCCCAAAGAGAAGGGAATGGTGGAGGGAACAGCAGGTGAAAAGATCCTACGGTCCGTGGGAAGAGATGGGTGACAGAGAAGTGACTGCTAAGTGAGAGCAGAAAGCACGAGGGGAGTGTGAGGCTGGAGGGAGTTATGGGGGATGCGACGAGGAATTCAGTCCTAGACCAGAAAAAATGGGCAGCCCCTAAAATGATTTAAGCAAAAAGAAGAAGGGACATGATTCAGTTTTCATTTCAAAAGCTGAGTAACTGCAAGTTCTGAATAGCTGGAGAATGGAGAAAGCTCCTATAGCACCGACCCTGTGCTGAACCCTTTACATATATTAGGCAGCTTCAATTTTAAAGATAAAGAAACTGAGGCACAGAGAGATCAACTAACTTGCTCAAGTTACAGAACTAGTGAGAGTCAGAGACGAGATTGAAACCCAAGCTATATAGATGACCAAGACTGTGTTCTTCACCATCCGAGAGCTAAGGCATCTGGATAGTATCTTGAAAGGCAAGGAGAAATATTATTGTACTAGTTCTTCAAGATACTGGCTGTGTTCCTAATGAGTAATCCTGGACATCATGTCATCTCTTTGGGCCTCAGTTTCCTCATTTGTATAATGGAACCATGCGGCTTTCCTTCACAGGGCTGGTGTGAGAAATCAATGAGACATGTAGTAAGGTTTCAATAAATGGCAGCTAGTGCAGAACAAGTCTCAGGGGAAAACCCTGCTTCATCAATCCTAGAGTAATTTCTTCCCTACCCACTCACAACAGTTCTAAGGCATTGTGCTCTGGCTTTTAAGGTGGATTAAGGTGAGGCTAGCATGATACCTACTCCTGTTCCTGAAGATCTGGGTTTGGAGAGGTGCAGCCCCCCTCACAGGGCCACAGGGCAGAAGAGCCAGGAATGGAATCTGTTTCCTGAGTCAGATGGCATCCTGGGAATTGCCAAGCCAAGTTGCAGGGATGAGCCTAGCCTTGCAAATTAACACTGGCCCATATTCATGAGAAAATGTTAACCCACCATCTTTGAGGACCATGGGAAGCACAGAATCATGGGAAAAATTGCTTCCTGAGGGCAATGAGGAATGCGGTACGGCAGCTTGAGAGAGAGCTTGGGACACAGACATTTACCCACAAGGTGGCACTGGATACAATTTAATGTCATGCTGTCATGCGTTCCACTGGTAGAGCTCTTCATGACACGGACAAAGGACTTCCCATTTACGATTTCATTTTACCTTCACCAAAATCCATTTAACCATGAGCACAGCAATGGAAAAACACAAGAAGGAGGTACACAGGAATCTACAGATTCTCAGAGGAGAAAAATCGTCAGATACACGGCAGAATGGTCAAACTCGTGTAAATCAGCTCCATGCATTGTGAGAATCACACTTCTCTTTGTTTCATGGTGGAGTCAACCTAGCACAGTATTTATCAAGATAAAAAAAGAAAAACTAGGAATATTGGAAAAAATTTGCTCCAGATTCTAGATTTTGGTTGCTTGGGGAGTTAGTCTATACAGAGTATTGGAAATGTAGGGAGGTAAGAAAAATTCCATTTAGCAGAATGTCTCCCAGGGAGAGGAGAGTTTTATGTCCACAAAGCAGGCTTTGAGAAGCTACATTAAACAAGCTTGCCTGAGGAACAACAGATGGTTGCTCAGCTGTCCCCTAAGAAGGTCCTTCTAGGGGGGATCAGGGATGCACAAGAATCTGGGATGCAAGCTTAGGGCCAGGGCAGAATTGCTGAACTCCATTTCCAGTGGCCTCCCTTCTCTATTTTTCTCTTACACGGGACCCAGCACCTCCTGTACATAAATGTGAAATATTTAAATCATTACTTTGAAGGGTCACAAGAAAGCAGCTTGTCTGGGGCACCCACATGACCTTCAAACTCTAGGGGCTGGACAATTGTCCTAGAATTTGGAGGAATGACCTTGTGGTTTCAGACCACAGAAAGAACAAGATAGATTTTCTCCTTCTCTTCCTCCCATCTCCCAATATTATAGTTGCCTATATGCATTCTGCCATTAGGCAAACTGAGGCACAGAGAAGGGCAGTGGCAGAGACTCCACATTTTTGCAGGGCCTGGAGTTTACTGGGGTAGGAGAGGCCCACTCCTGGCTCTGGACATGGACATCCCAGAGACTGATAGTCCTCTAGAAATAATAGAGTTTGTTTTGAGGTAGTCCTTAGAAATTCTTGTCCTGTGTCAGCTGGACTGACAGGCTGCCTCATCAATCTCCTGCCCCGTCTGTGGGCCTCCAGGGGCGGAGAAGGGCTCTCCCTAACTCTGGGGTGTTATCTCAGTCCCTTCTTCCTCAGAGATCTAGGCTCTGAGACCTGACAGGCCACAGAGCTAGAGCCTGTACTCAGGGCTGAGGGGTCCCCAAGATGGGGAGGGGGGACAGAGAAGGGAGATAAAGCCTAGGGAGAGAGAAGAGACCAGAAACAGAAAGATGTCTGGAGAGAGGGATGGTTGAGACAAAGGAAGGGAGTAGAAGGGAGAGAGAAACAGACACAGAAACAAAATAAGGAGAGAACGAAAGAGACACAAGACAGGGAAATAGAGGGAGACAGAGATACATACGAGACAGAGAGACACACAGAAAGGCAGAGGTAGAGAGAGAAAGATCGAGAGAGAGAGAGAGACAGGTAGACAGATGGACAGAAAGAGACAGATGAGTGGATGGACAGTCACAGAGAAAACCATGCTTTGCAAATAGCCAACCTCCCTGGGTCAGGGGAAGAGAAGGCAGAACTCAAATGGGACAGACACTTGGATTCTGGGAGGGAAGGGTTCTTCCCTCCCTCACTCCCTCCCTTCCTTCCCCTTCCTCAACAGCCCTTTGGTGGGTTGGGTCTTTTGCCAGGATGAAGGAAGAAAAGGTTACAGAGAAAATGGAGGGAGATGAGAATGTCAGGCAGCCCTGCAGACCTAGGAGGGCCCCGCGGCGGGGGGCACCCACAAGACACATGCTTGCTACAGAGGAGGAAACTGAGGTCTCAAGTAGAGGGAGGTATGTGTCTCCAGTTCTCTACCTAGTTAGCAGAGATTAGGGAAGAAACTCTAAAGGGCTTAAATAAATCAGTGAGAGTCACTCGAGCATCAGCTGATATAGAAACCACCCCGCTCTGGGCCCATCACTGAGGCCCCCTCACTTCTAATTAATGACCTCCTAAATGCTCTTCACCACTGTCCCCTTCTCCCCATCATTGTTGCTCCCTGGGGTGACCCTGCAGGCTAGATGTCCCCCATGCAACCTCTGTGGCCAGAGGGGTATTTCACACCACTTCTCTGCCTAAAATCCTCTATACCCCACTCCCCTCTCCTCCACTCACCCATCGCCCCCAGGACAATGTGCACAGCTCTCAGAAGGGCATTCCAGGGGCTTTGTTGTGTCCAGTCCTGGCTGCCCCTCCTGCCCCATGCCCCAGCCCCCATTCCCTTCACTGCCCAACACCATCAAACTGATTATCACCACCATCACGCTGTGTCACTATCCTTCTCATTTGTCTAGTCTTCTGCTCACACCATGCCTCTCCCTTTCTCTAAGCAGAGACTCCCTTGTCCTTCTGGTAAGTCCTGTCCATTGGCACTCTCCTCCCCAGCCTCCCCTGCCCCCCCACCACCCAAGACTGAGTTACAAAATATACAAATCGCCTGTCACAGTGCTGGACCCATCGTGGATATTCAATCCATGCCCACAATTATTAGTATTATTAACAGTGACATGAATACATGAATAATAATAAGGGCCATGATAAAGAAGTACCCCAGTTACAAGGGAGATAAAGGAGAAGGATACCAAAATCTGCAAGAGACATTGCAAAGGGGGATGTGACCTGTGGCTGGAGAAGCAGGTTTCCAGGCAGGTGAGTATGGGTTCAGGGTGGGGGCAGGACTGATGTCCCAGGGAGAGGAGACAGCAGGTGTCAATGTCTGGTGTGTTGTCCAACTACAAATGGCTCTTATGCCTGGAGTCTGATGCAGGAAAGGAACAGCAAACTGCCACCCAGTGAGGGCAAATCGAGGACAGCAGTTACCCCTCCCTCTGGCACCATGATCCCCCCTCCCCCATGTTCCAGGACCCACCAGGGTTTGAGGATTTCATTAAGTTAAGTATGTCTCAGCTGCAAAGGTGAGGGTGGAGGGACTTGAGGCTTAGCCAGATTGACTGATGCTACTGGGAGGCAGATCCCTTTTTATATTTATGACTCAGACATAGCCCTGAACTTAGGGAGGGATGATTTTTCTGTAGGTTCAGGCTAGAGGAAGGATGAGCCCCATTATCAGGGAAACAGAAGACTTTAGTTAGCTCACATAATCCCCTATATTTTCAGGGAGACTAGAGAGAATGATGAGCATTAGCTGATTTAGGATTATGCTGGAGGATATGATATTTTCCTTCCTCCTTCTCCCTTCCCGCCTGCCTTCCCCAGCCTTCCAGCCCCAGCCCTGCCTTCCAGCCTTCCCGCCTGAGCCTTATTTCTTTCTTTTTTCTTTTTTTTTTTCTTTTCTTTTTCTTTTTCTTTCTTTCTTCCTTCTCTTCTCTCATCCCTTGTTCAAATTTTAGCAAACACCTCATTCCATTAATTATCAACTCTTGATATTCCCCAAGACTTGCGTATAGAAAATATAGGATAAAGACCAGTTTTTTGAATGTTGTGGGTCTGGAGGCGAGACTACTGGGCTCCTAGTCTAGGGCCAGGGGTCTCACTTATACTTTGCATCGAGATCTTCTTGGGCTGATCACCTGGGAGCTCTTAAAAATACCGATGCCCTGGCCACTCCCAAGATTCTGATGGAAATGGTATCGGGGAAGCCCAGGCTTCAGGGCTTTACAGGCTCCTTGGGTGATTCTGATGAGTGGCCAGAGACCAAACCCCTTTGACTTTGACAAAATAGTTGACTGTCCTGGCTACATGTCATTTAAAAAATAATGTATGTTTTGTTCCACAGAATCAAACACTATCTCGCACACGTTATCTTACTATGCTTTCCCGAAATCTCTCTGAGTTCGGTATTGACGTCCCCATATTATAGACGAGGAAACTGAAGCTCAGAGAGGTGAAGAATCTTGCCTAAGTTTCCATGGCTGGTAAGTAACAAAGTTCAGACTGAAAATTCCATCTCGAGATTCAGTGTCCCTTTCTCTGAAGTTAGGAGGTTGAGTTAGATCAGAGACGGCAAAGACCTGGCACGTAGACCACCATTCCCCCCTTCTACACCCTCAACAGGCATCACTACTAGATTTAAGGCACTTTGTTCCAAAGGGAGAACAGAACCTCAAAATCCTTCTTAACACATCATCCTAAAGCAAGGATTCCTTGGAACTGACACATGAGACCTAACTACTGAACTAAATGACCCTCAAGGACCTTTCTATGTGTGACATTCTAGGGTTCCATGAATAGGGGTGCTGCCACAGCCAGGAAGGTTAGAACGTGGATCAGCCACAGGATGCTTTCTGAGCCTGCTTCCTCAGCTGCTTCCCCAGGACATGCCAGAGACATTCTGGAATGTACTTGGGCTCCTTCCAGCAGTTCCCATAGAGCCAGCATGGCTTAGTGGTTAAGAGCAGAGGTGCTGGTGACAGCTTAGGCCTGGGTTCAAATCCTGGTATAAGCACATAAAAGTGTCAGCTGGAGCCTCCTGTACAACAGGCATTCAACAAATGATTGCTTAAGCCAAAACTAAAAATTAATAAACATGCAAAAGTCAAAATTCTAAGGCTCGCCAAATCCATCCTTTGACCTGTCCAAGTTCACCATTCTTGTCTTTTCCTGATCAGGGATGTCTCTCTGTCAACACCAAACTTCTCCTGGCCAGTACCTGGCACCCAGACCATAGTATTCACAGCCTACATTTATTGAACACTTACTGTGTGCTAAGCATGTATCAACTCATTAGTCCTCACAACATCCTCAACCAGGTACATACTGTTATCTTTAATTCGTGCATGATGACACAGGGTCAGAGAGGTATAGTAACTTGCTTGAAGTCACACAGCTGAAAAGTGGTCATCATCTGGTTTGCAGACACAAAGACCCATAGTCAAGAATTGCTCCACATGGAGACTCAAACTCCTCCCAGGCAGTGCTCCTTCTTCCCTGATATCCCCTGCCATGCCGGGAAGAGGGCTTCACACTCCATGGACATTTCATCCAAGATTTACAGTTCTGCAGTAAGAAACCCCAGGAGTTTCTTGCCTGTGTGGTGGAGCAATAAGAGCGAGGACTTTGAAACCAGCAAACGCTAGGGTGCAATCCCCAATCAGCCCACTGAAAAAGATCAGTGTGACTCTCTGCGCAAGTGACTTCTCCTCTCTAAGCCTCAGTTTTCATATCTGGGAAATGGTACCATCATCCTGCCTTCTAAGTTTACTGTGCAGAGTTACATAAAAATGGAGAACCTGACACAGCTCTTGGCACCTAGTTGGGGGCCAAAAGAATATCTGTGGCAATCCGAAACGACACGAAGTGCCTGGCACACAGTTGGCACTTCATAAATGCCTATTGGGAAATCAAGCTTAGGAAGTGCAACAAAACATAGCAGTGCTCAGGAAACATCTATGAAATGGAGTGAAAATAAAGCACCTGCACGATTATCACTGATGTAAATGTAGATAAGATATCTGGCGAATAGTAGTAGATACTCAATAATATGTCCCCAAAGTAAACATAGTTATTTGACCTCTGCGTACAACATAAAGTTACTGGTCAGCAAATGTCTGTGGTAAGGTACCTGCACACAGTGGGTGCTCAAGGAACATTTGTGGTGATTTAAGTGAAGGGAAGGTACCAGGTGCACAGTAGGTGTTTGATAAATGTCTATTATTGAACAGATGTAGGTGATGTACCCAGGACATGATGCTGGGATGTAAGAGAAGGTACCAAACACTTAGTAGGTCTTAATAAACATGCCTAGGTAAGCTTGGTGGCACATAGTAGGTGCTCAGGAAGGGTATTCCCATGTCCTCCTAGTGGGTCCAATCTGCTCCCTATGCCTCCTCACCTTTGTTGTAGAGAGAACCGTCAAAGTAGTAGCTGCCAGTGTAGAAGCCAGTAGCCAGCTCGATGAGGTGGCGAGCCCATGTGTTGCCAGCACCTGGGAAGCTGGCCAGAGCGATGAGCTGCTTGGACTTGGCTGGGAGAAATCTTCTGTCCATGCAGCGGTTATCTGCAAAGTTCAGGACACAAACAGGGGGCAGGGACGGGTGGAGCTTGGGTGTGAGCACCACCCCTGCCACTGCCCAGCCACGCGACCCAGTTCACATGATGAAATCCCTTCTGGGCCTCAGTTTCCCCACCTGTAAAACAGAGGAAATGGTTCCTCCCTCATGGAGTTGATGTGAGGGTTAAATGAGATAATGTACAAAAAGGGATGAGCCCATATTAGGGATTTAATAAAAGTCAGCTAAGAGGATGAGTCTTTACGGCCTCAGTTTCCCCTGGCACTCAGTTCCTTTCTCATACTCTCCAGATTAAACCTCTCAAATGATGTTCATCTACATGAGATCCAGTCCAAGGTTCCTATCTTAGCTTCCCAGCCCTGTGTAGCGTGGCCCTTGCATCCTCCCAGGCTCATCCCACCCACTCGCTCCCTCTCACCCCGCACCTGCCAGCTACCTCATCTGTGCCCTATTCCTTCCCAACTCGGCATCTTCAGACATGCTTTTCCCTTAGTCTTCATTGCCTCCTACCTGCCATTTCCAGGTAGGCTGCTTCTTATCTTTCCACATTCTGCTGAATTGGTACCTTCTTCCTTCCCTGACTACCTGGTCTATCATTAGTGTACTATGTCCATCTCCTTCATGTCGTTTATCACAACTGTAATTCAATAAATTATTTGTTTAGTCAGAAACCCTGCCCGTATTGTTCTTCGATGATTCCCCAGTGTTTTCCATAATATCTGGCATATAGTAGGGATAATAAATGTTACTTGCATGGATGGAGGGACAGATGGATGGATGGGTAGATGAGTGAGCAGATGAATGAGTGGGTGACAAATGGGTGGGTGACAGATGGGTGGATGGGTGGATAGATTGACACACTGGTGGTTGAATGACTAGGTGGATAACAGTAATATCTACTTTGTAGGGCTTTTGTAAGGATTAAATGAAATAATGTATGTAATATATTAACACACTAAAGTGCTCAAAAGGGGTAGTTAGTATTTTTTTCTAGCCCTCAACTTCCACATCTGTAAAATGCATTGGGGCAGGCGAGTACCATCCTGATACTCTTGATTCTCTGCCTTTACAGCGACCTGAGGATGCTACTACTCATGAACAGTATGTGCCTCAGCACCTCCCACTAGAACTCCTCCTGGAGCTATGACGGAACAGTGGTGATTTCTTCTGGTCCTTAAAGATATAAGGGAAGCTGAGGGGACGCCCAGTATAGGGGACTTCACAGTGGAAAAGGATGAAGAGAGAATCCTGGAGTTTTGGTCCCAGCCATGCTTCTTCATCTGGGCCAATGACCTCCATCCTTGTTTACCGCAAAGGGAAAGCTGGCAAACCTCTTTCGTCTGCCCTGTCCTTTGAGCTCACTAGACTGTTCCACATTCCACCCTCTCCTCCTTCCCTGCTATTTCCATGGAAGAGAGGATCAACCTCTGCTTTAGTGTCTCCACTCCATCTCCTATTTCCTCTCCAATCTCCTTGCTTCATCTACTCCCCTGTATCTTCTCTCTCTCGGTTGGCTCCTTCACATGAGCATTCGAACATGAACAAATAGCTCTATCTTTTAAAAAATCCCCCTCCAACCACCCACTATCTCTTCTTACCCCATTCCCAGTCATACTTCTGGCAGAGCTGTCCACACCCCCTAATCTATTTTCTCCTACTTGCTTCCAACTCCTGCTACTCTGGGCTCCTCCCTGCTCACTGCATGAAACCAGTCGCCAGTGACCACCCAGTGATCAACCCAGCCTCACCTCACTGGACTACGCAGCAACATCTGATACTACCCATCACTCTGCCTTTCTTATAATTCCTTCCAAGATTGGACCCCAGTATTTTCTATTCTCCATCATCTGTCGTTAATGAAATCTTACTTTGATTACACCGATTTCTTAAAACAGTCTTTCAGAGAAGAAGTGTGAACTCCTAGATTTAAATTCCAATTCTGTCAACTACTTGCTGCGTGACCTTGGAAGATAATAGATCTGAGCCTCAGTTTCCTCACCTGTAAAATGGGACTATTGACAGCAATCACATCCCAGGGTGGTTAGGAGGGTTAATCGCGAGAATGTGTGTTGAATGTTAGCACAGGGCTCACACCCTGTGAGTGCCAATCAACTGTGGCTACCAGCCAGAGACCTAGCTCTCCTCCCACTATGCAATGTTTAATCTGTTTGTTCAGGGAAGAGCAGCCTTTGAAAAAATTAACCAGTCTTTGTCTTTATTGAAGCTAACTGGTGTCTAGCAATGATGTTCATGGGAACACACTGCAAAAAGGAGCCTAAATGTAAAACTTTCTAGAGTATGGTTACGTTTTCTATTTTGATAGGGGCGTGAATGACCCAGTACCCTTAAAATTTATGTATTCTGCTCTATGTAAATGTTACTTTGAAAAATCGTAAGCAAATACTGAATCGTAATTAATTATATGCACACTGAGGTATAATGATGTTTGCAACTTACTTTGAAATGCATCAAAAATAAGAATGGAGAAATGTATGATAAAGTAAACATAAAAAAAAAGTTGAGAAATGTAAAATCTATGGGATGAGTATATGGGTGTTCACTGTGTAATGCTTTCAAAATTTTCTGGAGGTTTCTTATTTTTTCATAATAAGATGTTGGGAGAGAGAAAGAACCTAGCCCCTCAGCTTCCCCAGAAAACAGAATTCTTCATTCCAATACTGCCTGAGAGGCCAAGACCAACTCCTAGGTAGAGGCTGGATGTTTTCAGCACTAGAAAGAAAGTTTATTTGTCTCTTCAGTTCCACAAATAGAAGTAGATGCTGGAGCCAGTATTGTGTATAGCTTTGGAATCAGACTGACCTGGGTTTCAATCCAGGATTGTCATGGCTTAGCTGTGTGACATTGAACAAGGCACTTCACCTCTCTGAGCCTGCTTCCTCACCTGTAAAATTGGGCTAAAACCTTACAGGATTAAATGGGTAATGCATGTAAGATATTTGTGGTATATATTAAAAAACTGGTTTAAGAGTGCAGTCTCAGGACCCCAGACTACCTGGGTTTGAATCCCAGCCATGTCCTACCCAAGCTATGTGACTCTGGCTGAGCTACTCAACCTCTCTGTACCAAGTAGCCTCATTTGTAAAATGGTAATAACAACAACACCTCTGTCATTGGGCTATTGTGAAGATTAGATGAGTTAATCTAGTCTAAAGAGTTTAGACAGTACCTGGCACACAGTTAGTGCTCAATAATTATTTAGTTCCTGGCAAGACCATCAGGGCTTAGCACATAGTAGGTGCTTAATAAATGGCAGCCATAAAGGATCAGGCTCTTGGCAGCCTGATGAACTACATGACTCTCAAAAATCCCCAGTGTGTAGGGACTATAGGCATGACATGGAAAAACTGATGAGCAGTAATGGCCTGGGGGCAGGGTACTGGGAATGAGCAAACTCATCAATCAGGGGCTCTTTGTCAGCTATTAAAAAGGCTCCAGTGTCCATTCTGCCTACATCAAAGCTGTTCATGGTCATGGGATAATTAATCTGTGCATAACTCTTCCCCGAGGCTGGAACAACACAGTTCTGCACAGACTAACACGTCTTGAAAACTAACAAACGCTCATCCTTCCTCACTGGAATGTAAACAGAGTCAAGGGCTGCACTTGCAAACCATGCACCCACACACTGGGCTCTTAGCAGGACTTCAGCTGCCAAGGAAGCAGCAACAGTTGGCCACCTTTCATGCCAAACAGGGGATGGGCTATTGGTGGGGCTGCCACTAGCTCTTACAGCATCTTGTGAAGATCAGAATAAGGCACTCTCCCCTTCCTCTGGGCAGATGTGCTGCCATTCAGGGTGCACAGTATGACAGGCAGAACATGGGCTGGCTTTTAGGCACCAATTTTCCTGAAAATGGTTGTGCCTGTCCAGTGCTCCACCTGACATGACAGCCTGGTTCCAATGGTGTTTTCTTTGCTCTCCAACGTTCAGAGGGTCTGGGGAGTGTTCTTTACACTGCGGACAGAGGTTTCTAGCAGGGGCTTTGGAGTCAGAGACCTGAAAGCAAATCACTCTCGTAGATGTGTAATTGTGGCCAGTTCCCAATCTCACTCAGTCTTGCTTCTCCCGTCTCTAAAATGGTGATTATATTGCCCTGATCACAGGCTCACTGTAGGCTTTACATTATTAAATGAGGTGAAGCCTGGCATAAGAATAGTGCATAGTCAGTGGTCAGTGTTTTCAGATATTGGGTAATCTTTCAAAGGTTTCCTTTGGGCTGAGTGTCCTAGCAAGGCACCTCTCCAAGTGCCACCCGTCTTTTATGATGCCTCCATCAGGAGAAAAGATTTTCGTCTAGAAATTTTATCGACACTGTGACCTTAACTGTTCGGAGCCTCATATTCTCTACCTGGAAAGTAGGCATAATGACTGCCTCCCTCAAAGGAGAGCTGAAGGGACTCAGTGAGAAAATGTAAACAAAGGACGCCACGTGAGTCTAGCACAAAGAAAGTCCTTGAGAAACCTTAAGTGCTGTCACCCCCACCCCTCCACAATAATTATCACAATCTGATAGCCCCAAGAGACAGAAGAAGAGATAAACCATGAGTGTGGTAGAAGTGGCAAGGATCACTGAGATGGAGAAGAAGAATCTTAGAATTGACCTCTGGAGGTCAACAGTTTACAGCTGCATTTTACAGATGGAGAAACTGAGGCTCAGAAAGGAAAAGTGACTGGTCCAGGATCATGCAGTAGGTCTGTGTTATAGACCCAAGTCTCCCACTTCCAGCCCAGGTGTTCTCTCACTTAATCTCAACACCTCCATTTCAAGAAAAGAGCCACAAGCGGGGTGGGTCCTCAATATGAGGGATAGAGATGAGGGTCTTTAGAACCCACGCCCCTTGTTCGAGGCTCTCCTGTTGCCTGTCCAGGATCTTTAAGCCTGGCCAAGTTCACTAGCCCTGCCCTCTGCCCTCTGCCCTCTGCCCTGCATAGTATGGACTGTGTGAGTGGACTGACTAGGGAACCTCTGGAAAGGAGGCCATTGGGGAAACATCTGGGGGTCTGCTGGGGGAGGCCTGGCTTACCTTGGACCTGCGTCTGGTACACAATGAAGTAAGTGGGAGTCCCGCAGCTCTCAAACTCTTCTGCGCTGCACTTCTGGGCACAGAGCTGTTCGTCTTCTCTTTCGTGGAGGGGGAATCTCGTGGTGGGAAAGCCACAGTGGCAGGCGGTGCCTGCAAGGGCTGCCAGCGGGTACTCCTAGGGATAGAGTGAGAGAGGAAGAGAGTCGCTAAATCCCTGGACTGCCCAGACTCTCCACCGCTCTCTCCAACTTGAGGGTCCCCCAGCAGTGAACCCTACTGTTATGATCGTGCCTCATTTGTGTACTTCCTGCCCTATTATATTTTTCTAGCTTTACCGAGGTATAATTAACAAATAAAAACTGTATATATTTAAGGCGTACAACTTGATGTCTTGATATCTGTATATATTGTGAATTAAGCACACAATCAAGCTAATTAACATACCCATCTCTTTATATAGTTACCATTTTCTTTTTTTTTGTTTTCCTATATTACTATTTATTGATTTGTTTCCTTTAAGTCAACTCACCTTTTGAGATTTAAATGACAAAAAACACTTTACATCACTCCCACAAGTAGTACTGTGGAAAAGTAGGACTTCCATACATTTTCATACTGTAAATGCAAATGCTATAGAAACAAAACAATGTAATTAAATTTGAACTAAGGCACACTGCCTGCCAAGACTCTGAGGAAGGGTCCACTCCATTTTTCCTGCAAAAGAGAAATCAGTTGAGGGTAGAGGAGTGTTAAAGACAGTTTAGCACTGAAATGAAGCTTTCTCTTGGAGGACTTGAAAGAAAACTGAAAAAGAAATGCCTTTCTCATGGTGTGTAATCCACCACAATCAATGCCCCTGGTCTGACAGTGAGAAAAAGCCCACGCTTTGGGAAAAGCTTTTTGAATTTGTTCTTTTAAGCAAAAGAAGATATGGGGACCTACATGCATCCAGTCTTTGTTGGGAGAGTGGCTCCTAATTGCTTTATTTGTTCCATGGAATAGCTAAGTGGGAGCAGGATGGATCTGGGAGTTGGAAGGCAATGGACTGTCCCTTGTCCAATCTGCTTCTGTTCCAGACTCACAGTCCTGAATATCTCCCCCATAGCTCATCTGGGAATAATCTGGTAACAAACAAGGTTGCACCTACATGGCTAAATCTGGAGATCTTTGCCAGAGTAGGTTTGGTTTCTTTCTTAACAGATATTAAATATGAACTGTAGCTCCTAACTGAAGAGGAGAGAGGGAGAGGGAGAGAGAGAGAGAGCGTGCACGTGATGAATGCCGATGTGCAGATGGGTCAGCTTGGGCCACGACTAAAGATGTTTTCTAACTGGTGACATATATTATAGCCTTCTGTGACATTATAAATCACAGACCCTCCACCATTTGGCACAAGCAGCTTTGTACCCCTGCCCACTTAATCTCCTCAGTTTCTCTCCTTTGGCCCCTAAGAAGATCAGAGAAAGCTGGAAGAGAGCAGTTTCCTGCCCACTGAATGCTAGTAATATGCCTAGCTCTGTGATGAGTTTTTTTGGGGGGGGAGGGGGGTGAAGAGTGATACAAAATGTTTAAGGTACAGCCTGTGTGGCAGTTGTGGAGTTCACTGTCTGGCTAGGGAGGAAGTATACACACTCAGCCATCAAGGATCTCAGGCTGAGAAAGGACCCACAGATCATCCAGTCCAATTACTATCCAACACCCAAAGTTCTGGACAGCACTCCTGCCCTGCCTTGGCTTGCACACCTCCAGGGATGGGGAACTCACTTTGTCCCAAGGTGGGATCATTTTTGTCTTCATTTGGCAATTTTCTACTCATGCTTTTAGGCCTAGTTCCAATGTCACTTTCATCACTGGGCATTCCTCACTATTGGAACAAACATGTGTCCTCAGAGAGAGAGAGGGAGAAATCAACCCTGTGTGTTAACTCCTACTCCTTGGATCCACATGAAATGGATCATAGTAAAACCTCCCTCTCCAGCCAAGCATCTTGTTCCTCCAGCTGTTCCACACTGTCCCACTCCAGTGTTCCCTGGGCTCACCTTCTCTGTGCAGAGGTCCACACACTTGTCTACAGACATGTTCAGCATGGCGGCTGTCACGGGCAAGGCCAGGGAGAGGTTGTTGGGCTTGTGGAAGCAGCCTCGGAAGACTGCGCTTCCATCTGGAGAGCCAGAGGGAAAAGGAGTTTAGATCCAGGCTGCAAGGACCACTTTCTGAAGAAGCCCAAAGGCAAGAGTCTTGCCTACAATCACACAGTGAACTAGAGTGGAGACTTAACCAGCTAGATAATGCGATGTTTTCCTCAATCCTGGCATCTTTGTCAGGTCACTGAGATGTTTTTGCTGGGCCACATTATCCCCTTTTCTGTGTCAGCATTACTATGTCTCTGGACCTCCTTCTCAGTGATGGCAATGCCCCATGCAGGAAGATGAGAGATACCAGGAAGGATTTTCACATCTCACCAGGAGAGGGCTAAGTGTCTGATGATCTTGAGGATCAAGGGAAGCAAAGGGCCCAGGGCAGTCCTATCCCCGCTCACAGCACCAGGGTGCCCCTCTCTTCCTATCATCCTGGGCCTTAGGGGAAACCCTGGACCTCAGGAGTTTCTGCCCACACAATGCTGAGCACCTCCAGGCTAAGAGGGACTGATCTGTCAGAGGAATTCCCTTTATGATAACCTAATTTGGAAATTTCCCAATTGTTGACTTCAAGGAGACAAAGATTTCCTTCTAAGAAGTGGGTGGGCCTCATCCAATCAGTTGAAGGCCTTAAGAGCAAAACTGAGGAGGGTGTGCCACATGAAATGGGCACACCCCAGAGAGAAAGGGATTCTGCCTGAGGAATTAAGGAGTTAAGACTGCAGCATTAACTCTTGCATGCGTTGCCAGCCTGTTGCTCTGACCTATAGATTTCATATTTAACAGCTTCTACAATTGTGTGAGCCAATTCCTTAAGTAAATATAAATACCTCTTATTTTCTATCTCTCTATCATCTATCCATCTAATTTCCTCCTGGTTCTGTTTCTTTGGAGAACTCTTGACTGATAGAGTAAGATTACAGGCAATTTCTATTTCCATCTTTTTGTAAAATATTTCTAACGTTTTCTACAGAGAATATGTGTTTTTTAAAGACATATTTAAAGACATAAAAAAAGATAAAATTTTAGAAAGTGGCCTATCAAATCTATTGAAAGACTGATGAGGCCCATTTAAAACTGGGTTTGGTTGTTCTCAAATTTAAGTTGTATATACCTTTCTAGAAGCACAGCTTTCAACATGGTTGGTGCATCATGAGTCAAAACCAGGAGAACTAAATAGGTGCATTTACTGAGCACCTACTATGTGTGATCCACTCTGCTGAGGACTTTACAAACATCATCTCATTGATCTTCCTGGAAATTCTGCAAGGTCTGTAGTCAACTCTCATTTTACAGATGAGAGGAAACAGGGCTCAGAGAGGGGAAATTATGTGACAAACCTGAGGACCTGCCATTAGCAAAAAACTCACTGAGGATTAACACAGAAACAAAATGTTAACCCTTGGGGAAAAGTGAAGCAAGTTGCAAAACCACATACCTTCATCTATATCTGTATCTGGGTGTATGTATAGTATAAAATCACTTTTTTAGCATTTGTGTATATGTATGTGTATATATATATATATATATATACATATATATGTATGTGTAATGTGTGTGTGTATATATACATATACATACACACACACACACATATATATATACAATAATACATATACATATATATATATATATATATATATATATATATATATAGAGAGAGAGAGAGAGAGAGAGAGAGAGAGAGAGAGAGAGAGAAGGGAAAAGGATGTTTAGGAATGATAATTTTACTTTTCAGCGGCCAAAGGTACCTTAGTGATGACTTGTACCACCTGGCACCCAGTAGCCTCCAGTTGTTCATTGAGGAGGCCAGTCTAGCAGACTAAGAAGAAATCTGGAATTTGATTAAACGGCTAATTTCCAGAATGTGCCGCAGGCTTGCACACATTCAGTGCTATCTCCTCCACTTTCCCCATCTCTGGCTCCAGGGTAATGAGAAGCAGAGGCAATTGTGGTGGTGGCTGGAATGGTCAGGAGGCTGCTGACTCACTGTGTTGTCCTCCAGACCTCAGTTTCCCCACATATAAATGGTGGGGAGTGGGGGTTAGACTACACAGTGAATCTCTTCTGTATAGGACCGCCTACCACCTTCCAATGAGAAACCATATAACCCAAATGCCACTAGTGCCCTGTGGGGAAACACGGGACATTCTCCTGTCCCATGGCCGGGGGTGCTCAGAGGGAAGCCCCGTAAGTTCATCAGCCACCCTGAGGAAGATGTAATGATGCTCACAGAAGGTGCCATACAAAGCGAAGGCAGGGAGGGGAGTCACCTATTTAAACTAAAGATGTATAGCAATGAGGTGGGAGGCCTGAAACAATGTGGGCAAACCTTCACTTAATCAGAAAACTCAGCTGGAGGCCAACTCTGGACACAGAGCAATGAGATGTTGGCCTTGCTCTCAGAAGACCAGTGGCCAGCAGATGCGAGCTCTGGTCCCGACTTTGCTTCTCCCTGGAATGCGTGTCTACACCTGTCAAACAGGCAGCTCTCCTCGACAGGGCGCCCATTGGCAGCTCCACCCTTCCTCACCCTTTGACCCTGGGCAAGTTTCCTCTCTTTTGGAGCTTCAGTGCTCTCATTTCTAAAATGGAGACATGAATATTGGGTGGATCATTCAAAGACAGACATGAATGAGTGTTGTGAGCTGTGACTGCAGTGGAAGGGACAGGCAAAGGTCTGTGAGTCTGTCTATCTCCTTACACGCAAAGGAAGGGAAGGAGGAAGTTGAGTCCTCACCCTGGCATCTCCCGATGGGATTTTTCTTCTGCCTCCTGGATGTCAGGAAGCCAGACTGCAAGGGTGGGAAGAGGAAGGAGGACTCCATAAGCCCAGCTCTGCTGAGGTTGGTCTCCCATTGACATTTAAGCATCTGCTAATGAGTCCCTGATCCTCCCAGACAGGAGAGAAGGACTGAGCTGAGTGCCCTGAATACCAAATAAGGTGAGGGTTTCAGAGGTCTTAAAGGGCCAGAGAGGGATCAGGAGCTACTGCTGGGAGTCTCTCTTTGGCCACTTTGTGTGCTGGGGGTGGGGGTTGGGATGGGAACAGGTTTGGGAAGTCAGTTTCAGGAGCAGTTGACCTGTTGGATGTGGGGTTTTCCTATAGTCCTGCCCAATCTGCTTTTGGGAGGAAACCACAAGGTCACAGAGGACTCCCAGGGATCTAGGGGAGCACTTTAAAGGCCATTTCTCTCTGAAGATTGATCTCCATTATGTCTTGGTGACCAGGTCACTGAGGACATGCATGGTGGCCAAGACACTTAATCCTCCTTCTACCCTTATTTCCTCCATCTATAAAATGGGTCACCTGGTTCTCCCCATCAGTGGTGAGAGGCTCTCTCATTGTTTATGTCTGAAAATGAAAGAGAAGTGGCCAACCTGGATTCTTCAGGCATCCTAACACTCCACTGCAATATGAAGAATTTCAGACTTTCACAGCAGCGGGTAGATACCTTCTTGTTTGCAAAGAGCTCTGGTATCCAGTGGAAAAGGCATTGGTTTTAAATTCAGACAGACCTGGGTCACCACTTACTTAGCTGTGTGTCCCTGGCAGGCGTCTTCACTTCCTGAGCCTTAGTTTCCTCATCTGTGAATGGGGATCATCATATCAGCATGGGGTGGAGGTCCATGTGGTGGCATTCACAGTACTTGAGACCTAACCAGGGTTCAGTCAGTCTCTCTTCCTGCTTCTTTCTCCATCACTTGTCCATGACAGGTGAAGGATGGCTAAATCCTATGTAGTAGAGCTGTCAGTGCCCCATCAACGTACTCCCGGCACTCACCATCCCCATATAGGCTGACAGTGACCTATAGTAAACACCTAGGACTCTGCCTTGGGTCTGTGAGGCATGGGCTAAACCTGCAGGGAGTTAATCTCCCTCAGAGCCAGTTTCAGCCAATGATGAGTACAGAAGGAAGATAAACACTACAGTTTCTCACCCCTTCTGTGGGATACCTCTGAAGCATGGTCTCCACCTAGGGTTTCCCAGTGGGATTAAGCTTCAGTTGTCCTCAGTAGTGACCTGCTTCATAAAGGACTTTGTATTGGCTCCTTCCTTTCCCTGTCTCACTTTTCTACTACCCTACAGGTGCATCCTGAGGTCACCTCCCAAGCAAACCAAGGTTCACATCTTTGTCTGTGGGGAAACCCAGCTTACAACATCTTGGATCTTTGAGTATTTTTAATCCACAAGGGAAATCCTGCATGGAGTTCAGGATCACTGTTCTTCAGTGCCCATAGTCTGTGAGAATGGTGCTCCCTAGGGTTGTGCAGTACACAGCCCATGGGCAATAACAGTGACCCCAAGTAGTGTCTTCCTGATGACCAACACGACTAAAGGATAACAACAATGGTATTATCAGCTGTTTACTGTGTGTCATTAGTGCTAAGTATGTTACGCATATTGTATCTCAATTAATCCTCACAGCAGCCTATGAGGTAGATGGTACTGTTACCCTGTTTTGCAGGCAGAGACCTTGGGACATAATGAGATTCGATCACTTTTCCAGGTCACACAGCTAATGGGGAGCAGAGTTGAGATTTGACCCCAATCTTGTTTGACATCACATCCTAGTTTCCCACCTCTCTGCTATTCTGCAGGAGGCCTGCCCAATTCTAACATGGTTGAGCTCCAGAGACCCCATGCCAGCCACCTGAATTTCCCAGAAACCCTCTCATACTGTACAGTAGGGGTCCAAGGATCACAAAATCCCATGCCCCACATTCTGACAATGTCAGCTCTTCTTTGCCAGCCTAGCTGAGATGGTGCGTGACCTCAGCAGCTTGGGGTTTTTATTAGCAAGAGGCAAGAAGAGCGACTGTTCATCAACTCTCTTTGCTGGGGGCATATGAGGGACAGCCCGGAACCAGCTGCAAGTATCTCTGAAGTCCTATCATCTCTTTGTTCTGGGGCTTCACAAAAATGAGGTAAATGTCATCAGGCATCAGCTTAAAGGCAGGCGTGGAAGAGTTCCCCTCGGTTTGAAAGAGGCCGCCACCCCCACCCCGCCTTCCCCCAGGTAATTAGGCCAAGCTCTACTGCATTAAAGATGCAGTGAGGAAGAAAGGCAGTGAGCTGGGAGCTGTTAACAGCTACCGATAATCAGGGAGAGATTGAATTACACAGAAGAGCCTAACTGTCCAAAGAGAATTCAAACCAGCCATTTTTAGGCATCATCAAAGTCTCCTGCTGGCTGTAGGAAATTCAAATAGCTTGAACTGGGTGCTGCTCTGAGTAAATTGAGGAGTTTTCTTATTAGGAAGAAGGGGCATCACAAATGCTCCATAAACAGGCACTGTGCTAGGTCCTTTCTCGATTTTATCTCACTGTGTGGTCATAGTAATCGCACAGACTATGGTTGGAATTGTCCCTATTTTACAGATGAGGCACCTGAGGCTCAGAGAAAATACACGACTTGGCTAAAGTCAACATAGCAAGTAAGTGAGAGAGCTGGCATACAAACATCTGCCTGATTTTAAAATCCACATTGCTCCCAGAGCCTTCCTGGATTTTCTTAGGGGAGAAGAGCAAACCAACTTGTCCCTATCTTGATTCAGAAGGAGAAAAAACTTCTAACTACCATTTCTTTGGTTCTATACAGCATAATTCATGAAGGCCCATGTGAATTATAAAATTCAGGAGTCCCAGACATATATCAAGGGCACGGAGAGGCCTGTAGGCCTGGCAAAGAAGGAGCTAGACATGGTCTATCCAACAAAATGTGACTTTCCATGATCATCTGAGTCTCCCCTCAGCAGAAGTGGTTAGAATGGAGTATCAGTGAGCATAAAGCACAAGCACTGAAAAAAAATTCCTCTTCGAACTTTCAAGATAAAAAAGTTGCCAGAACTCACAACAGTACACAAACATGTGAATTGTGAACCGTAAGTCAATGACATATTTTTTCAGTGATAGTGTAAGCTTCATAATATTTTCACCAAAATAGAATGGAAGAAACAAGAGGAAAAGTGCTGGACCCTGAGAGAGGTTGGTGTGCGGTCATGGGTGCTTTAGGCAGCACAAAAGGATGATCAGCACCATGGATAGCCACCCACAGGACTGACATGTATATGTTCCGCGTCATTCTAATGAACCTTGCAACACAAATCCTGCAAGAATCTTTCAGGCAAATGGAATTCCTTTCAACATCCTATAAAGTCATAATGTTCCCAAATCTGGCAGGTCTCTGCCCCTGGGAGGAGAGCTACACTCGCTGACGCATTTAGCAAAGTGCTGTGAAAAATGTAATCCAACCAAGAAGGAAGTCCATTTCTCAGTTCTTTTGTAACAAGGGCGAAGAGTCCATGTGCCTGAGAGTCTATGTCAAGGCTGAATAGCAGGGTGCCTGCAGACATTTGCTCTGCCAACCTTTTAATGCTCTCGCTACTGTAGGAGCATTCCAGCACCTCAGAAACACATAGCTGGCTCCCTACACAAGGCGGAGGTCCCCCATCTGCTTCGAAGATACCTCCTTTGAATTGTCACAATCATTAAGAGTTCTATGCCACTGCTCAGGGAAACACAATTAGGACTCAGTGTTAATATCAACTAATGACTCTACAAATGGAATCTGGTTTCCATTCTACCTGCTTCCTCGAGGGCTTGTTCATTTCTCTGACTGATGAAATATAGGCTAGTGTCATGTGCCAGTGACTTGGAAGCCTCCCTTTCTCATGCATTGGTGTATAAATTAGATCCTAGGAATGGGAAGCCAGGGGTGCCACTGGGTCAGAGCAAAAGCATTGGAGATTCTGTATCGTTTAGAGTCAGGAAACAAGGCAGAGGAGAGATCAGGGGTCAGGGAAGGAAGGAGTGAAGCTAGAGCCAAGATGTTCCCCTCCAAAAGAGGAGATGAGGTCCTGTATCCAATACAAGAGGTCAAGGTGCCTACAGCACTGTAGTGACCGGGCACCTGAACTAGGAGTCAGAGACCTGGGTTCTAGCCCATGCTCAGTCCCTAAGAGGCCTTGGAAAAATCATGCCTGCCCATCATTTCCTGAAGTTACCTCTGGGTTTTGCATACTTGATTTCCTTTGCCTAGATTTCTCCCCCACTGCTTAGCAACTTGTCATGAGTCTAGATATCCTCCTCTTCTACACCAGGCAAAATCCCGTGCATCTTTCAAGGCCCTAATCCAACAGCCCTCTTTCTCTAGGAGGCTCAATTTAGCCACTTCTGCTCTCTGGGCATCAGTTTCTAAAACTGTAAAGTGGGACATCAGCAAGGAAGGTACTTCCAATATGGCATTTAACACACGAACTTTGCTGACCCTGGACTTTTGCTCATGGCTGGAATACTTGGCTCTCTCTTTCACCCAGAAACCTCAGAGTTAAGATTCAGCTCAAATGTTGCTCCCTTGGCGTCTACAGACAGAACTCTCACAGTCTTGGGTATATATTCCCCATGCTTCAACAGATCCTACTAGTCTTGGTCCTGTCTCTCCACTAGACACCTCAGGGGCTGCTCACCAGCAACCACTCAGCCCTCTCCTGCTACAAGAGCAAAACACACCTTACTACAACAGGTATAATGGTCTTTGTTGAGACGTATATTTCACCTGGTTGAAAAGTTTTTGATGGTCCACGAGAGTATTATTATAATAGGTGATCTCAGGGGTGTGTGTGGGGGTGGGGAGAGAGAGAATGAGAATGAGAATGTTCATATTATCTAGCTAATTTAAACATTAATCGAAAAGGCATCTGGCTAATATCTGGCTCATGACATACATAATTCTTGTTAGCTTGCTCATACTCATCGACTAGGATGTTTCAGTGGCATCAACTTTCTCTCAAAATACCCATGGCTCTAAGTCATCTCTTCAGATAGTCAAAGTCCTCATCAAAATAACATAAATATTGGAAGCATTTTTTTCAATTTGTTGAGAACTTTCTTCCAAGTGTATCCTCTGTTTGGATCAAATAAATTTTTATAAAAATTAAAAAAAAAAACCCAACCCATAAATATTGGCATAAAAGTGATGAGGATGATAAATCTGCTATCAAATTAAAACCTCATTACCCTAATGGCCAAACCAGGAACTCATTGTGTGAACTTTCTCCAACCTGGATTTCACACACTACCTCTGTCCTCTGCCTAGGCCTTCAGACCGTCCAGCCTGGGCCTTCAGATGCATGGGGAAGTGGATGGGGCATCTGCTTGCAGAAATCAGCCCCTTTGAAAATTGGAAGCATGCTTGACCCTATCGAAGAACAAAGCTTGAATGGGGCTTCAAAAATATGGCATTTGAAAAACAGAACACATTAGCAAGCAAACTGATGATAAAGTTTTATAAACAATGATGTTCAGATGGAAGAGGCCTCTCTCTGGATGAAGACAGGCATTGCATTAAGTTCTGCTAAATCCACCTGTATGGGCAGGCCTACATCCCAGGGGGAACTTGTCTGCTCCACTGAGATCTAAGGCCTTATTACTCTAAGTGTGGTCCCTGGACCAATAGCTCAGCATCATCTGGGAGCTCCTTAGAAATAAAGAATCCCATCCTAACCTGCTGAATCAGAATCTGCATTTTAATAAGTGCAGTGAACCCTGGGGTTCACTGGCACATTCAAGTTTGGGAAGACTGGGCCCAAGGTTAGAGACCTGGTTGTGGATTCCTGTCCCTGCCTCTGGGCTGCATCAGAAAGGTAACCAGGAGGAACCTCAGCCCTCCATCTTTTGTCAAAGCCATAAGCTTTTTATGTACGTCAGAAGGTCACCTTTACCTAGACTGTGTGGCCTTGGGCAGGTTTACTTAAATTCCTTAAACCTTGGTTTCCTCACTGTAAAATGGGGATAATTCATAACACTAACATTCCTGCCTGAAAAGGTGGTAGGAAAGGTAAATGAGTTTGGGTCTGCAGTGGGCTTAGCACAGTGCCTGATACACAGCAGATTCCTGATACAGATATTAACTGCTATTAAACACCAGAGAGGGGACAATGGGACACTATCCACAGAAGAGGGCCAGTTCCTGTCCTCTCCTACTCATCCCCTTTACTCCCTCATTTTGGAAACTGGAGAGTTTTCAACACGACTTAAGTACTGCCAAGCAAGGAATAAATTCTCTCTATGGGACCATTAAAGATGTAGGTGCTGAAGCTGATTTAAATCCTCTGCTGTCTGTGTGGCATTAAGCCTCTGTTTCCTCATCTGTAAAATGAGAGTAGGCAAATAATAGTGCCGATTTTAAGAGCCAGTGTGAGAACTGGATGGACTCGTTCTGTATAAGGCACTTAGAAAAGGATGCATTATTTGCTGCTTTCACTGTTATTGTCATCTTCATCATCGTTAGAGACAACCTGCTTTCAGAAAATCAGGAAGGACAGGCCGAGCTCAGGCTCTAGTTCAGTTTGTTAAGGAGGAAGATGGGTGCAAATGAGGGTTGTGGGTGGTCTAGGAGGCAGCTCAGGAGGGGACAGGAAAGGGTATTTGGAAACATTCCAAGTAGCTGGAGCCGAGGGCTCTGCATGGGGCGGGCTGGGAGGCGAGGCTGAGGAAGGACTGTGGCGGTCTTGGAGGCCAGCCGAGGGCATTGGAGTGATGGGGAGCCATGGAAAGTGTAGGGCAGGTGTTCAGGTAGGTGAGGGCTGTGGCCGGCTGGCCAAGGGAGGAGTCACAGAGAGGAGCAAGGGCCGACTCACGTACACCTGCGGGCCGACTCCTGGGCCAGCTGCAGCCGGTAGACGGAGAGGCGGTTGGCACCACCGCACACACTGCCCCTCTCGCCCTTGCACTCCATGTCGCACTCTGCCTCGCTCACGTTTGTTGCCTGGATCTTGTGGCCACAGTAGCACTCGGCGCCGAACTCCAGGCCAGCATACAGGTAACCCCTGGGGGAGGCTGCTGTCAGGCCAGGGCAGCGGCCACCACCAAGAGCCCAGGGACACAGAAACTCGCCCAGAGTGGAGACCTGGGGGATGGGAGGGCTCTGGGACCAGGACCCCCAGGGACCACCCACCTGCCTTCATCCATGTCTAAAGACTTACACCCCCATGCACCTATCCACATAGACACATCATGTCCATACTGACACCCACGTCTTATACACCTTCAGCACATGGCACATGCTTTACGCACACGCACCCCTCACATTCTGTGGGGCCCCCCGCCCCCCCTTTTGCTCTTCCTTGTCTAGAGTCATGAGCCAAACACATCTCCAGAATCCAGCCCCTTTATTCCAGGAAGCATCCCTCAGGAATGGTGCTCTGTGAGAGAAGCTGGAACTAGGGGAGGAGGCAGAGACTCTCGTTCCCCTTTGGAAGATGGCAAAACTAAAGTTGCTTATCCAGCCAAGTAAAAAATTCCTTCCCCTAAAACAAAAAATAATCCAGGCACGGTAAGGTTTTTGACTCCTTTTTTTTTTCCCCCACAGTCGTGGAATCTTTTCCTAAAAAGGACTCTTAGTGGACACCCATTCTGTAAACAGATAGAAAGGGTGTTGCTTGCTCTGGCTTCGGGGGATGGGAGTGGAGGGAGGGGAGCAGGCAAGCCCAGTTTAGCCCTTTTGCTCATGGGGCCTGGGAGGCATTCTCTAGAACCATGAGGGCTCCCCAGGGAGCCTCAGCAGAACACTGGTCACACAAGGTGGAACCAATGGGAACTGCCAGTCCACACTTCACTCTGGACTTCCGGGGGGCCGGCTGGAGAGACAGACCCACCCAGACTCATACCTCCACACATCCCAGCTATTGGACTATTGACCCTGACCTCACTGCTGTCACCTTTGCCAGAAGAACCTCTCATAAAATTAAAACAGATCACTTCCCATTTCTCTCTCTCACCCCAGTGGCTTTCCCTGCTCTCAGGAAATATCCAGATAGCTCAGCTTGGCTTACAAACCCTTCTATCAGTGGATCTTTAACCTCGATGGCTGTTAGAATCACCTGGGGAACATATATTTAAATGCCACACCTGGGTCCCATTTTCTGGCTCAGGTGGGATGTGGGCGGCGAGAGTTTTTAAAGTTTCCCGGGTGTAATGTGCAGCTGGGAGTGAAAATTACAGCAATGATGCTCCAATCATAGTCCTAGGACCAGTAGCATCTGTGTCACCTGGGAACTTGTTAAAAATGCAAATTCTCAGGCCTCCCCCCAAACCCTGCTGAATCAGAAAGTGAGGGTGGGGGCCAGCAATGTTTTGAAAGATGCCCGGTGATACTGATGTACACTCTGGGTTGAGAGCCCCCATTCTAGATCATCTGGTCCCCTCACTTTTGCACTCCCCCCACCTCTTCATTCTTATCTCTCATCATTCCGTTCCTCCCTCTGCCGACTCTGCCATAGTCATGGGCTTTCTGATTCTTCAATATGCTAAGCTTGTTCCTGCCTCAGAGCCTTTATCCTTGCTGTTCTCTGCCTGGAACTCTAACTTTGCCCCTAAAGTGGTTGGTTTCTTCTTGCCTTCCGTGTCTAAGCTCAAAGTATCCTGCCTAGAGAAGGCTTCCTTGACCACCCGTCTAATGTCACCCCTCCTACCTGGCTCCCTCTTACCACCCTGTTTTATTTTCTTACAGCTCTTATCACATTGAAAATTATCTTGTTTATTTTTTTATTTCCCTTGTAAATTGCCTGTCTCCTGCTCTAAAATGTCATCTCCAAGAGGGCAGTGACCCTGTGGGGTCATGTTCACCTCCATCTTTGGTTGATGCCTGGCATATGATTAGTGTTCACTAAATATTGAGCATGCTGTTATTTCTGCCCTACTGTGACTACCTAAGAAACTCCTATTCATCCTCCAAAACCCAGCTCAAGATTTCACCTTTATAACTCTTCCTGAGCTCTCCATGTGGAGCCCTCCGTTCCTTCACATCTGCCCCGCACATCATAAGGCACTCCCAGCCCAACACCCCTCACACTTGGAATCTCCATATTCTGGTTCCTTCATCTGTAGAACATGAATCATAATGTTCCAGACTCATAGAGGGTCTTGTGGGGCTTAAAGAGTTAACATTTGCAAAGTGCTGAGAACAGGTCCTGGCACAGAGCAAGCACCCAAGTGTAAGCTGTTGCTATTCTATTGTCCAAGCCTGTTCATGCCTCTGTCTCCCTAAAGAGTCCGCTGAGGGCAGGGCTGTGGCAGACTCATCTCTGCATCTTCAGCACCTGGAAGCACATGTGGGTAGCCAATAAATATTTGCTGAACTGAACTGAATTACATGAGTTGCTCTGACTTGTCTTCTGAAGCTCACTTTGGCTGTCTCCTCCTCTGAGAAGTCTCTCCTGACACTCCAGGCAGACTGGGGGCCTCTAGTTCATTTCCACAATCTTCTATTTATTCCACCTCAACCCTTGTCTCGCTAACCTTCCCTTTCCTGTTTAGTCACCTGTCTTCCTGTCTAGGCTGTGAGTTCTATGAGGACAGAAACTTTGAGGAATTCACCTGTTTCCCTACAGTTCGATAAATATATTAACGAATTGATATCATCAAGGCTTAGAATCTTTCCCAAACTGGAGAGGGTCCTGGGCTCAGGACTTCAGTGGTGGACACTCAGGAAGTTGATTATAGAAGAGATAGGGTTTCTCAATCAGGGGCAGAGGGAAGAGTCTCTTGGTCACCCACTTGCCCATTTCAACTTCGGCCATGGAGCCAAGGTCCTTTAAAGCCTGTGGCCTCCAGAGCCAGCCAGCTAGAGTCTGAAGGTGAATGTGTTAGAGGCCTCTTCACAAGCCACCACAGGTCAAGGGACCCAGGACACAAGGAGAGGAGACAGTCAGCTTAGCCCCCTGGTGCCCCCAGGGCAGCAGTGCTGGTGCCCAGGCCTGGACCAAAGGTCCTGTCCTTTCTCATGAGTTCTTTAGAGCCTTATCCACTCTTGGAAAGTCAGCTTCCTTCCCAGTGCATATTCTAATCCAAAATATCATTTTCTTCTTAGATTAGAAAACATGGTCTATACAGGTGAGTGTTTTTTCCCTGGGAGAAAAACCAGGAATTTCTCTACTGAGAAACCATGAAACGAATACTCCTGATACCTGGGCTCCCACCTCACCTTTCCCAGGACATCTCACAAACCTCTACTCACAGACTCATACATGCATACCCACAAACACTCAGTTGTGCTTTTCCCAAACACAAGCAAAATTCTCGACCCTTGCCCACATATTTACGCAGACTCCTGCACAGACAGCCACTCCTGTTTGAAGATACCTATGTATTGGCATTAAGCTCACAGATATAACCAGCTGCCCCTGCATACTGTACACTGCAAATTCACTCCTAGGCACAGTCTTAATTGTATAATCACAAACCTCCATAGACCAACTCCAGAACAATCTTGCTCATTTGCATGCATAGGTACACACACACACACACACACACACACCCTTGCATCACCCTTTCCTTGTGGCCATGTCCTCATCTTCCACTACATCCTTCCATGGAAAAGGAAGAAACGCTACAGGCAAGAACCTGAAGGAAGGGGTCTGAAATGAATGGAGCCTGGGACGTCGGGGCCCTACCGTTCTGCACAGTTGTCCTGGCAACGGAAGATGGTCATCTTTTTGTAGTCGAAAAAGGATACTCCTCTCAGGGCCCGACTCTGGGTGTCATCCAGGTAGCAGCCGATGTACTTGGCTTGGGAGAGAGGAGAAAAGTCAGATATGTCTGGGGACAAAGCTGAAAGAGTTACAGGAGTAACCAGTGTGCCTCTGGCTATGCGGCCTTGTTGACCTTTTGGTACCAATTCCTTCCTCTGAGCAGAAAAGCAGAAACAAGAGAGACTGAAAGTCATGTGCATTGGCTAAACCTGCTCCATAAGGGCAGTGGAGTTCAGTGGTCCTGGAGGCCAGCAGAGTAGAGGAGGAGCCGCTTCTGTGGCCAGGGTTAAGGTCAAAACCTTGGGCTCTACTGTCGACGACTGGGCAAAAGAACCCAAGCCAAGCTCATTATCTAAGCACCAAGCAGATGAGACTCATATTAACGCAGCTCTCAGGAGTTTGACATCTGGCAGCACGTTATCATTTCTACAAGATGCCTTAAGATATTTACTTTTTCTTGGGAGGAACAATGGACTTGGATATCTCAATGTTTGGGTATTCATCACACTTTTGTTACGTTCTAGCACTGGCTTAGTGTGTTTAGGCTGGTCGACCTCTGTGAGGCCTAGTTTTCTTCATGGTGCGTATGAAAATACCAACCCAGTAAGGTATTTAAAATGAAATGATTTGTGCGAATGCTTCTACCAAAGTGTCTTGCATAGAGCAGGCACAAAGTCAGATGAGTGGAATAAGAAACTGGCCATTCACGGTGCTGTGTAAGTACTATACAGTTTGCCTATATTGTGGGCCAAGGTGAGTATTTCCATTTAAAGGAAAAATTTAAATTATGTAAAACAACTATCCAATTTTAATCCATACTTTGTTTTGTTTTGTTTTTAAATAGTAAATATATTTTTTTACTTCATGGTAAATAGCAATTCTCACACATAAAGATGGCACTTTATAAAGTTTTTTTCCCATATATTCTTAAAATTATTATTCACTTGGACATGAACTTTGCCAAGTGCCATCTTTATGTGTGAGAATTGCTATTTACCAAACATCGAACCTTTACTACAAATCCTATGCGATAAGTCCTATTATTGCCCTTTTATATAGAAGAAGAAACTGAGGCCCAAAGAGGTTAAGTCACTTGTCCAAGGAAACACAGCATATGTATGGCCTATGTTCTGAACTACTGCTTGCTGCTTCTTAACTCTGGAGATCTTGGTGATGACCCACGTGAAGTGCAATGCACTGGCATGCTCACACTCTTTTCTTAGGTGACTGAACAGAGGACCAGAAAGGTGAAGTGGCAGCTGATGGCAGAACAAAGATTTAAATCCAGGTCTAGGGGACCCCAAACCAGCACTCTTTCCCCTATTCCACTTGGGAGTAACTGAAGGTAGGACTGAGGATCCAGCCAGCCCTTGGCATGAAACAGCTCGCACGGGGAATGCTTGAGGCAAATGCCACTTGATCACGTTCCCTGGCTAGGCTGCTGTCTATTTGAACTGTGGGCTTCTTTCCCTCCTCACTCGTGGTATAGAGCAGGGTCTAGCAGAGGATGCAGGCTCATTACATTGTGCCCCATAATGTCACCCTGCTAAATGCAGGATTTGTCAGCCCTTCTGGAGATGTGCCTTGACCTCCATCACCTTGAATTTCATGCATAAGACAGAGGTGATTTGGTCTACTAAGAAACAGTTCATTTTTAAAAGAAACATCGCCTCCCTGGAGCAGGCACATCAGATGGTAACAGCTCTGGAGAAGCTCACGTTTTGCCATTGTGCTTCTTCAACAAGGTATGTCCCTCCTGTCACAGATGTTATCACACCCTGTGTCCTGGGGCATGGATGCTGTTCACACCTGAGCTAGGAAAGAGAACATCCATGGGCCATGTTGGTGAAGGTTTCACATCAACTTCAGTTCAATAGCTCACTAGAGGATAGTGTTCAAGAATGAATTGTAGGATGGCAGCACGAGAAAGAGGGAGCAGGAGGGTGGGAAAGAAGGATAGGGGAGAGAGAGGGAGGGATAGAGGGAGGG
>NW_024356336.1:1391935-1424959 GCF_902729225.1 Pteropus medius
AGAGAGATGGAGAGACAGAAAGAGATGGATAGGAATAAAATTCTTATATTTTGACCACCTCCTATGTGCTGTCTACTTTACTAGGGGCCATGCCTACTTTTTTAAAATTCAACCCTCGCACCCTTCTTATTAACCCAGTTTATGGATGAGGAAACCAATTCTAGTGACTATTACATTTATTTGCCTTAGAAATGAATTTTTGTTCTAGCATATGGTATGTGTTCTGATGGGTAACCATTCATGTTACCCTTTCCTAAGTGTAATTAGAAGCTTTGTAATCTTCCCAAGTTCGTACAGCTGTGTCTCACTTAAAACGCAAGCTCAGGTCTATCTTTTAACCATTTTACATTTGGGGAGGTTTTACTTTCTTCTGGCCCACAAGCTTCAGGTTCACAAAGAGCCATACTGACACCTGATGGGGAGGGATGTTCATACTTTAGATACACTGGACTTGGAGTTGGATGTATTATGATTTTGGGTGGTCTCACTTAGGATGAGGGTAGCTGCATTTGGCTATAGATGGGAAAGTGGATTGTGTTAGATGAGATTTTTTAATAACCAAATTAACAGGAGTGAGAGTGTATATCATAGGCATGCCCACTATAGCGTAAAGGGGTGGACTGTAATATACTGTTTGTGTCTTCAAGGCACCCCTCTTCCTATTTTTCTGTTAACAGACCTAACTTTCCCTGACCCTGGGAAGACACTGACATTTGCAGGGCCAATCATTATTGCTCCTCCCACTAGCCGGTAATTTATTGTGCTTGGGAAGGACACGTCTGTGTAAGAATCCACTCTTTGGATTCTTATAGATTAAAGCTGGGAGGAAGAAATCTGTTTCGCTCGGGTGATGACATTGGCATTCTGTAAGCCCAGAAATACCAACAGCCACCATCCCTGGCATCAAAATCGTTCAATGCAGAAGAACCAAGGTAAGGCAGAGACAAGCAGAGATGAGAGTTAGAGAGAGAAGGGCACAAGTCATTCATTTAAAAATCCAGCCCCTCTGTAGTCGGGTGACAAGATGAAATACATTTTCTTCTTTAGCTTAAGTTGGTTCAAGATGGGTTTTTGTCCCTTGACTAATATGATGATAATCAAGTTGCTTGGGTCTATCCAGTTGTGAGGGTCTAGACCAAATCCATGCCCAGCCCTACTTACTCCAAAATGACCCATTTTCAGGCATCACATGGAGTCTTGACTTGGGAGGAGGGGATCTCCGTCCTGGCTTAGTCCACATAATCTACCAGCTCGTCTCCATAGCCATCCAAATATTCCTGAAGTGGCAAAGTCTCCCCAGTCGGGCTGTTTATCTCAAGCATAGATTCCAGTGAGGGGAGAGTCCAGCAGAGCATGGGCATCTGGAAAAAGGCCTTCCTGATGGTATTTTTTCTTTCATTTTTTTTTTTGCTTCAATTTATCTTCCTTTTCAAGAAAGTTCGCTCTCTTCGATAAAAATAATTTGTTAAAAGGGTAGCTAAGCATGACTCATTTGTATTCTTCCTATTGACCGTGAGTATGGGTAGCCTCACAAACAGGAGGCAGTGGAGTGTACTAGAAGGATAGATTTGGAGTCAACCAGACCTGGGTTTGAATCCTGACACCACCGTAGCCTTGCACTATTCCTCAAGCTCTTGGAGATACTGTTCTCCAAAGAGTGGGAATAAAAACAGGGGTGTTAGGGGTTTAATTGTGTTCCCCCTGCCGACCCCAAAAAGGTATGTTGGAAATCCTAAGCCCAGTATCTCAGAATGTGATCTTATATGAAAACAGGGTTATTGCAGACCCTTAATTTGTTAAGATGAGGTCATATTAGAGTAGGGGGGCTCCCAAACCAATATGATGGGTGTTGTATAAGAAGATGGCTGTCTGAGACACAGGCAGAACACCGTGTGAAAACAGAGGCAGAGACTGGAGTCAGGCAGCCACAAGCTAAGGAGCACCAAGGGTTGCTGGTGATGCCAGAAGCTAGGAGAAGGACATGAAACAGATTCTCTGTTAGAGGCTTTAGAGTGCAGGCCCCTGCCACTGTCTTGATTTGGGGCTTCTGAACTCCAGAACTGTGAGATAATAAATTTCTGTTGTTTTAAGTTTATGGTACTTTTTTAATGGCAGCTCTAGGAAACTAATACAAAGTGTATTGCTAAGATTGATTGTAAGTAAGGTGCATCTATGCATTGGGCCTAGCCCAGGGCCTGGCACGGAGTAGAGATTCAAGAAATATTTATTTTCCTGCTGAGGATCCTCTGCCATTCTGGAAGGTGGTCCTTCAAGATGACAACTTCAGTGCTGTCTAGGTTTCCTTGTGTAGGGAATGGAATTTCCTACTCACATCTAGGCTTCCCTGGGGATGAAGGGATGCATTTTTCACTTTAGTCAAGGCCCACAGATCCTACAGACTCAGCTCAGCTATCTCCTCTCCCAGGAAGGCAGCCATGGTCCACCCCCATGACTAAATGGGATCCTTCCTTTGGGATCCCAGAGTCCCCTGGCTCACCACACCATAAAACTTTTCTAAACAATTTTCCAGGTACTGTCCATTACTTTTTAAAATTAGAAATAATTTAGGCTCATTGTAGAAGAATGTTTAATAAAATTAAAAAATTGTATAATAAAAAAGCTGGATACAATGCTACATGTATGAAATATATACCTTGGAAATAAACACATAAAGGAAAAAAACAAGAAGCTTATACACTGATGGTGTTGACTGGCTCTTGTTGGATGGTCGGACTCTGGGCCATTTTTATTTTCCATCTCTCTTTTTCTGTGTATTCTAATTCTCTACAATAAGCATGTATGACTTTGATAATCAGAAAAAAGAATTTATCTTTTTACTTGCCTGTCTTCCTCCAGGGGGCTATGAATATTCCTCAGAGGGGAAAACTGCTTGAATTATTCCTCTATTTCCACCTCCCAGCATAGGGTGGGGCACATAGCAGGTGTGTAGTAAATATAGAACGAACGAATGAATGAATGAATGAATGAATGGAGTTGGGAATTGTGTAGCTCAGTGATTAAGAATAAAGGCTTTAAAATCAGAAAGAATAGGGTTGGAGTCTGTTCTGTCTCTTAGCTGCTATGTGACATTGGGCAAATTACTTAACCTCTCTGAGTCTCTGTTTCTTCATCTATGAAAGGGGCTCAAATTCTTACCTCATATGAAGTTGAAAAAAGAGTATGGATGCACAGTTCCTGACAAAGACCAGACCCTCACTACCCTGCAGACATCACATTTGAAGCTGGAGGAGATAGGGAGCGGGTACTCTGCTGTCCCTTCAGAAAATGCAGACCAATCTCCCCAGTGCCTTCCTTCATGACCAGCCCATGACCCTTTGTAATTCTGGGGATAATGGAAACAGCACAGGCTTTGAAAATCAAACTGGATTTAGCTTCTATCTCTGCTCCCGATTAGCTGTGTCACCTCAGGCCAGTCACATCACCTCTGTGCTCCTCTGTATTCTCCCACAGAATGACAATATTACTAATAATGGCTGGCAATACTAGTGCTTCCTTCGTGCCTGACTTTGTGCTGAGCACTTCCCGGGCATTGATAAGTGAGGTGACATAGTGGTTAAGGTTCAGTGTAAGACTCAGAGTACCTGGGTTTAAATACTGGTTTACCCCCTCCTCCAGCTTGATAAATTCGGACTAGTTACTTAACCTCTCTGTGCCTCAGTTTCCTGCCTGTAAGATGGAGTTGATATTGAATTGCTATGAAGATTACGTGGAGTAATAGATGAAAATGCTTAGAACAGTACCTGGCACTTGGAAGGCACACAATCAATTTCACTTATATAATCATCACAATAGTCATCTGACATTAAGTACTTTTTTCTCCCAAGAGGAAACTGAGGCTCAGAGAGGCAAAGTGACCTGTCCAAGGCTGCATAATCAGCAAGTTACAGAACTGGAAGTTGAACCCTGATTTGGCTGCTCAAGGCACAGGTTCTTGAAAGGCTGGGGCAGGTAAAGGACCCAGCGAGATGACGGAGGGCAGGTGCCAGTGCCACCCAAAATGTTAGACTTCCTGCCCGGTCCCAGCCCAGCCCAGCCCGGGAGCAGCTCCTCCCTCCCCTTCCTGTGCCGTGATGCACTCAGAATCCTTTAAAGTCCTGCCTGAGCATCACCACAGAGTCCTTGTCCGCTTCAGGAAAACCAAATGTTTAGCGTCAAGTCAGAGAAGCGTCTCGTTTTTATTAGCGTTAACCTAATATGTTGTCTTCCCTTGTGGAACTCTGAATAAGTTAATCAAGGAAAGGCTGGATTTGTCCATTGCAATAATGCTGCCTGATTCCAAAGGCTGCTTGTTGAGAGCTTGGAGCTCTGGGCTTCTTATTTTCTCTTCCTTCTCTCTTTACATTTTATAAAATATGTCAGATTTCCAGGGACAAGGGTGGGGGCAGTTAGCATGGTATAGAAGGCTCACAAGCCTTGGAATTAAATAGACCGTGTTTCAAACCTCAGTCCCTCCACTTACTACTTACTCGTGTAACCTGGGATAAGTGACTTCTGAGTTTTAATTTTTCCCACCTGCGAAATCGGATAGCAATAGTCTCTAACTTTTTGAGTTGTTGTGATTATTAAATAAGGCGATCAAACACTTATGACATGGTCTAGGCCATAATGACCATTCAATAGGTATTAGCTATTATTACTACTACTAATAAAACAGCAACTATTAAGTGACCTATTATTATGAGCCAGGAGATGTGACAAGCATTTCACATATATCATTACATTCAATTAATATACGAAAAGCAAACAGGGCAATGGCTGGCATGAAGTACGTGCTCAAGAAATGGTAATAATTACTACTAGTAGTGGCAGTGGTATTTTATTCTCATAACAAACAGAGAGGTGTTATTATTGTTGTGGTACGTATCAATTGTGCTAGAAGGATTTATATTCTATCAGGGGACCTTGACAAGCACAGGCAATTACCATTCATATAAAGGCCATGGCAGGAAGCACAGAGGAGGAGTATTTGATCATGCCTGGATGGGGGCTGGGGACGATTTCCCGCAGGTGAGCTAAGCTGAGACCTGGAGGAAAAGTAGTGCTAACCCTTGGAAGGCACCTCCAGCAGAAGGATGGTCACTCGTTCAACAAATAGGTTTTGGGTATCACCTTAGTGCCAGGTGCTGTCTCAGGTTCTGACAGACTGGGGATAGGCAACGTCCCTGCCCTCATGGACCTGACAGTCTAATAGGGGAGGCAGATTACAGACAAGGTAGCAAACATGTAAACGAGATGCTTTCAGATAGGGACAAGTATTGTGACAAAAATATAACTGGGAAATGTGGTTGTGACTGGGTAAGTGGGGTACTATTTAGTTAGGACAGTCCAGAAAGGCCTCTATAAGAAGGCAAGGTTTGACTGAGGACCTGAAGGAAGGGAGGAAGGGAGCCATGCAAAGATCTAGGGGAAGAGCATCCCAGATGAAAAGGACCGACTATACAAAGGTCCTGAGGTTGGAAGGGGCTTGATGTGTTCAATGAATGGCAAGAAAAACGGAGGGGCAGGGTGTGGTGAGACGGGTATGGAGTGTTACAAGATGAGGTTAGAAAGACAGGCCATGATAGGGACTCTGGAATTTATCCTAAGTGCGATGGGAGCATATCCTAAGATTCAGACTTGTGACAGACTTCGGGGCTCGCAAAGTACCAGGTGGAGTTGGGAGCACTGCGGTGAGATGGAGCTTGGTAAGTGGAAAGGAGGAAAAGAGAAGCCACGTCATGATTTCTCTATTAGGGTAGCACCTTACGCCTCACCTGTGCCTACAAGATGGGGTCCCTTCCCAGGGTAGAGCCACGGGAATTTCCAGATCCCCTCTAAGAACCTACGATGTGTCAGGCATCATGCTAGGTGTTTTCATAACCATTGTCCTATTATTGAACTCTCAGGAGAAGCCTGGAAGGGAGGAGTCATTATTCCCATCTTACAGATGGCAAAACTGAGGCAAGACGAGGTCTAGCCCCTTACCTGGGCCACGAGTACCCTAATCTGTTCTGCCACTTCCCATCTCTTCGTCACCTTCTATGAACACTGGGTTCTTGGAGACACAGACTTCTAGGAAATCCCTGCGGGTGGGAGGGCAGGGCCTTTTGGATGAGCTAGGCGTGGGACAGGGTTGAAGCAGAGGAACACGCTCCCCAGAATGAGTCCCCTCCATTAATCCTGCTTTCCTCCATGGGGTTTTCCATGGCTGAATTGCAGCAGAAGTGTGACATGTGGCAGGGGACACCAAGGCTCGAGAGGTTTTCCTTCTGTCTTGATTGGTAGGTCCTCCCAAAACATATGACCCCCACTCTCGAAATGTCCACTTGTGTAAATCTCATGAATTGCAGGGGTTGGGGAGTCCTCCCCAGCATGCTGGTCCTATGGGCAGATGTCAGCAGACTCTGGGAGGCAGTCCTAGAGCCAAGCATTCAGACCAGTTGGATCTAATTTGAGCTCCAGCATTGCCACCTACCAGCTGTGTGGCCTTGGGCAAGTGTCTTCATTTCTTCAAGCCTCTGTTTGTACTTCCGGGCCTAGGATCACACTCCTTGCTCAAGTCCATGGAGTGTAGTGAAAATCAAGTAAGGTAAACACACTCACAAAGCAAAGCCCTTTTTGACTCTGAAAGGCTAAGAGAATGCAACAAACTATGCTCAGAGCAATGATGGTCCCCAAGCGCCATCACCAAGGGGACCCGCAAGGCAGGCTGAGAGGCGATGTGGTGCAGCAGAAGATCTTGGGCTCTTGGTGCCTCAGTTTCCTCTTCTTTAAAATGGGAATAATAGTGCCTTCCACAGAGAGTTGAAGTAATAATTCAATACGTGTAAAATGCTTAGGACAGTACCTGGCTCATAGTAAGTGCCCAATAGATGCTAGCCGTTTTTATTTTCATGTGTATTTAACAAGGACTGGAAAAAGCGGCAGGGGAGGGTCAGACTTTGAACTCTGACAGACGCGGGGTTCAAATCCATGCTTGCTTGTTTGCAAGATGCATGACCTTGGGCAACCTACTTAATCCCTCTGAGCTTCAATTTTCTCCTCTGTGAATTAGGGGTGATAATGAAACGTACTGTAGATCTATAGCTATAACTATTTGACAGCTGGTTCACATTAAACATTGAAAACTGGTGACTGTTATTATATTATCATCTCCCCTCCCTTCTCCTCAGCCACCCTCCATGCCCAAATGCTCACTGCTCTTACCTCGCTCCTCCTCCTTCTCCCGGACGACCCTCCCCTTGAGGGCTCGGCTCCAGGCTCCTCCTCCATAGTCTCCCAGCTTGGTTCTCTCGTTCCCATCCTTGCCCTTGAACCAGGGTCCGTACCTGCGGGCAATGCTCGTGGCTTCGCCCATGTCCCGGAATCCTCTGCCCAGATGCAAGTCACCCAGGAAGGGCAGCTCAGCGACCTCGGCCGGGACCCCCGCGGCAGGGTTGGCTTGGTTCTGGGAGACAGCGAGCTGGCCCACAAAGCCAGAGTGAAGGAAGACTAGGCTCCCGGCCGTCAGGTAAAGCACCAGAAAGGTAAAGAAACGCACAGGTTTCCGGCGGAAGTACCGCTGGAATTTGAACCAGAGCTTGGCCATAGCGGGATCATTCCGGACTGGCTCGCTGGGGTTTGGCTGGGTGGGGTTTGGGGAGGGGAGAGAGGGCTTCCTTTCCCACGCTCCCTTTAGGGATGGAACCCGTGGGGGTCTTTAGTCTTATCCCCTTTGCCAAGGTGATTGCCAAGACCAGACCAGGAAGGCAAGTCCAGCACTTGGCTGAGGCCAAGAGAATGAAGGATTGAGCTCACTAGCTCTCTTGTGGTCAAAGTGAGCTTCTTTGGGCCATGAAAGGAGTTTTGAGGATCAGGACACCCAGGAGTTGGTCCCATTTTCCTACATCTTGCTCTTCACCTCAGCGAGTTTCCAAAGAACTTTGAAAATCGCTATCAGAGGAGGATTCTGGAGGTCACCGGCAACCACAGTGCACTTCTTGCCCTTTCTCAGCTCCTCAGGCCTGTCGGGGCTGGATTATTTCACTGAGGCCATTTCTGGCCTCTTCCCCAGTTGGGGACCAAACTTGGAGTGTCCATGTCGTGGAAACTGAGGCTGGTGGGCTTCCATCTGGTCAAGCATTTAGGGCTCGGGGCTGCCACCTGCAAAATAGCACAGACACAAGCATAAGAAGCCTCCACACAGAGGCCAGAAAGTCCTTGAACATTCTCAAGGGGCAATGCAGAGTCCAGAGAGGGGAGGACACCAATGGCCCAAAGCACCCAGGAGTGCTAGACAGAAGCCCAGTCCTGGGTCTTCCAGAACACCTGATTTTTCCTTTAAACCACATGGGAATTTGGGGGCCTACATCCCACTTGGTCTTGGTTTGCGGACAAGCTTTGTCTTGACGAGTACAGGTTCTTATGCCCCCACACTTCCTACACACTGCAAATATATGCTGATTCTTGACTTATCTGAAGTCCAAAAAGTACTTCCTAGATCCTCGCTGAACTATCTGCTGGACCTGGCTGATATTAAAACAGATCAAACTCATTTTTTTTTTTTTTACAAAAATTAAAAAAAAATTTAGATTATTTTTACAAAAATCCATTATACTATGCAGCAGGTACTGTCCTAGGTGCTGTAGATAAAGCTGTGAATGAGAGAGACAAAGTTCCTTTCCTCACACGGTTCACATTCTAGTGAGAGAGATCAAAGCCATAGCCCCTCTCCTCTATCCAAGGACAAAAAGTAAAAAGAAGGGAAACAGGGTTATTTAGCAACATATTCATTCACTCGGTATTTATGGGGTTTCTACGGCATGCCTAACTTTGTGCCAAGCCATCTGCATACATTATCTCATTTATTCTCCCTCTCATTCCTATGTTTCCCCATTTTACAGATAAGAAAACTGAGACTACACGGTAGAGTCCACCAGTGAGTGGTGGTATTGGGATTTGAACCCAGAATGGTCAAAACACAAAACCCCAGCTTTTAATCACTGCCCTTTTGACTTTGTCTTTTCCCCACATGGTCTGGATATGACTCAGGAATTCAGAGATGGCCCCTGAAGCAGCAGCAGCCCATCTCCACTGCCTCCCAGTAACCAGCAGTGGCTCACCCTTTGACAGGGTCCTCCGGAGTGTGGTCTGAGAAGCATCCGATTCAGAATCACCTGGAAGCCAAGTTAAAGATTCCTGACCTCTCCAACCAGCATCTCTGGTAGAGGGAGAAACCTGCAAGTGTCACAAGGTGCCTTCAGGTGATGGTAATGAGCATAAAGGTCTGAGAACCACTGCTTTATGAGTAAACGTTCAGGATCATCAGCCAGGAGGAAAATGGAATGTAAATTAAAAAACATTAAACTCAGTATGGCCAATGCTGTTTCACCTCACCACCAGCAGGGGGACTCATAACAATCTCGGTCAATGCATAGGCTTCAACTGTCAGTCAATGGGCGATTTGAATGATGACGGCCTCTCCTAATCCAGATAGTGGCATAGGAGTTTAACTGTGGTTCAAGGTAGCATCCGCCAGTCCTCTATATGCCTTCCCATTCATTCATGAACTAAGTATTGAACACCTACTATGCACCAGTTTTTGTTCTAGGCACTTGGAACAGATTGGTGAACAAAACAGCCCAAAATCCATGCTCTTGTGGGGTTGAACTATTCGTTCATCCATCGATCCATCTATCAATCCATTATCCTTTTGTCCATTCATGAGTCCACCTATCCATCCAGCCATTAAGTCACAATCTATCCACTTACTCATTGATTCCTTAATCCATCCATCAATCTATGTACTCCTCCATCCATCTATCCATTCATTATTAATTCATCCATCCATCCATCCATCCATCCATCCATCCATCCATCCATCTATATATTCATATGAACTGTAGCAGCCCATTCATCCATCTAAATCTCCACCTATCCATTCATCTACCCATTCTTTCATTCATTTAAAAACATGTGTTGCTTGCCTACTCTGTGTGTGCTTCGGATGCAGAAATAAATAATTCAGAGTCCCTGCTTTCAGAGAGTCCAGAGTCTACTGAGGAGACAGCAATTTAAACAATCACTATACTAGAGAGACAGTGATAAATCCGTAGTAGATATATGTATAAGATATGGAATTAATTATTAATATTAATAACTCATGTTTGCTGAGCACTTATTATGTGCCAGACACTACTCTAAACATATAATACTCTGATTTAATCCTCTTAACAGTTCTATGAGGGAGATCCATATCTTTTACAGAGGAGAGGAAGAAGGCTCAGAGAGGTTAAGTAACTTGTCTGGGGCCACACAGCTGGTAAGTAGCAGCGAGGTTGTGAACCCCAGACTACTGAATCCAGGACCACATGGTTTATTCCTAACAATGCTTCTAGTTGGGCCTTGTATCCCTTCGAAAATCTCATGAAAATTACAGATGTATACTCAGGAAAGAACCCTTGCACATAAGCTCCCAGATTTGGGCTTATGATGTCAGAGAGTCTGTGGACTCTGGGGTGAGAAGTCCTAGAATATGGGATCCCAGAGGTATGAGGGTCTGACACTGCCTGGGGGGATCAGAGAAGGCTTCCTCAGGGAGGATCTTTGAATTAGCAGTTCTCGCAAAAGGAGTCAGTTTTTTTGGGTAAAGAAACAGCAGAAGGATACCCTAGTAAGGAAGAACAACACACATAAAGGGCAGGTCACTGGGGTGGGGGGAGCAAAGGAGCTTAGGGCATGGTGGCAATGCAGTTAAGCAGTGGGAAGGGGACAGATTGTGGAGAGCCTTGAATGCCACGCTCAGGAGTCTGCACTGCGCTCTAACGGCGTGCGTGGGAATCCATGGAAGTTTCATGGTCATATTGACACTTTAGAAAGACCAGTCTCTGATCAGCTTGAAAACCTCTGGGCAGTAGGTGGTGCCCCAGTTAACGTCCTGTAGATTACACACGTGCCAGATGTTTTTGCAGCTGGGCCAGGATGAGAAAGACTGGTAGTCCTCACAGGGATAGGCAGGGGGACACCAGTCCTTCCAGAGGGACGCAGGCAAGAATATGGACTCTGGAGGCAGGCTGACCTGGGTTCAAATCCAGCCTCTTCCACCCACCAGCTGTGTGACTGGGGCAAGACACCTCCTCCCACTGACTGAGGGTCCTCACCTATAAAGTGGACAGAAGAATCTTGATACCCCTCAAAACATATTGCTGGGAGGACCGAAGTGAAATTTCAGGGAATGTCTGACGCATAGTAGGTGCTGAAGAAAAGTGCCCACCCCTGCCCCTTTCATGGGCACATGAGAACAGGATTTAAAGCCATTTGCCACAGCAGCACATTGCTGCTGTGGAGATGGCAAATATTTCAGCTGTCGTACTCCCTCCTCACGGCTTTTTGTCTCTGAGGATATTTCTGGGTCTAGTCCTTTTTTGTTGTTCCCTTCTCATTCTTTCCTATTTCAACACATTTCTCCTCTAAGTGGGTGCCAAATGGGTTTTAAGAGGATAATGAGCTCATTAGGAGCTGGCAGGGAACAGAAAGAGACTGAGGCTTTGGTAGCATGGGGAGCAAAGGGGGGCCTCCTAGAAGAGACTGTGAGGAGGTGGGCTCCTCCTGGGGAGGGGATGCCAACTTGAGCTTCCCGCACCATCCTGCCAGTGCTAGGAGGTGGGGCGCTTACCTGGAGGGACTTAAACCTTGGGGGTGGGACCGTGTCTGCTCTCTTACCACATTAGCTCCAGCATGTGGTACATAGTAGATCCCCCAAGAAATATTGGTGGAGGAAATGAGTGAAAAGAATCAGGGGACTGGCCTTGCCACCGGGGCTTAAACCTACAAGCATGGCTCCATGTCATGCACCAGAACATGTGGTGACAGCGTCAGAGAACTATACATTCGGCTCTGTGGAGGTGGCCTCCTGTATTACTCAACTCTGGGTGGTCCTGAAGTTCAGGATCCCTATTGAGTCACAGTCTCACCTCCCCAAGAGAACTCCATCTATCATTCTCTCCCCACACGTCTCCACCTCTCTTTGTCTCTCTCCTGACAGAAATTATACCCCAACGAGAATGGGAAATGAAGTTAACTGCCACTGGTTGAGCACCTACTATATGTCACGCACTGTGTTCAAAGGTTTTACAAACACATTTTCACAAATTCTTCCCTCCCGGCAACCTGAGAGGCGGATGCGATGGTTCTCCCCCATCCACAGATTGTGTACTACAACCCCGGGCAGGGGACTCGGGCTGGCCTTCAGCAAGCCCCTAGAGGATCCATAATGCTGGAGCAGATGCTTGCTAAGGCTGCCCGTCGTTGTTTCATACCTCTTCATTTAATGTGAGACCCCTCCAAGCCTCAGCTTCCCCATCTGTTGAATGTGGTAGATGATGTCTACCCTGCCTCCCTCCCAGGGCTAGTGTGAGTTTCCACAAGGATGAGGCCGAAGGGCCCCCTTTGCGGGAATGGCAGCATTTGGTTCCTGTGGTCCAGGTTTCCAGGCGGAGCCTCCGAGTGTCTAAACACAGCCTATTTTTAGCACCACAATGAACCTCTGGTGTTGAGCTGCCAAGAAAATGACTGGTGGGCAGAGCCACCCTGCAGGAAGGAAAAGCAGAAGGTGCAGACTGCCCTGAGGCTCCTTCCCCTGGGAGAGGCCATAGTGCTTCTTTCAGATTTCAGGGTCAGGCAGATCTGGCTGGAAGCCCAAGAGGCTGGACAGGGGGCAGGCTCTCCCTGCACAGGCCCCCAAGCCCTGGGACCAGCTGACCTGCTGACGATCCAAGCTTGGCCAAGAAACAGCTGCTGAGAAAGTGGGCTTGTGAAGTTTTGATTTCTTCACAGTTCTAGGTAGGAGACTCAGCTGGGGATCTCCAAGACACTGGAAGCCCATGTCAGAGGTGAAATTTTAGTCTTGGTCTAATGACAAAAATATCAGAAGTCACTGGTATTTGTTGAGCATCTACTATGTGCCAGGCACTATGCTGGGAACCTTATTTCCATTGTGCCATTTAATCTTCACTAGAACCCTTGGTGGTGATTATTAACCTCTCTGTGCCTCAGTTTTCTCATCCATAGAATGGGGGAAATAATAATACTTATTGAGTTGTTGTGATGACTAAATGAATTAATATATGCAAATGTCACCTCAGTGATACCTCTTATTATAATAATTTGTAGAGATTATATGTGGTTTTGCCTCCCCAGCACCCCTTTTTTTCTGGTATAAGGATCCCATTTTCCTTTACAGAGCTTCTTCATCATCAATTCTCAGCTCATACAGCTTGGGCGAAAATGGAATCCCCTCATGAGTTGCTGCAAACACGCATACCTGTCTCCTGATACATGTGTACAAGAATTACTGTAGGAGCAAAATTGCTAGGTCTTATTGTGTGAGCATCTTATGACTACCCGAAATGCTGACTTGTTTTCCAAAGTGGCTATAACTCCCTTTGGTAGTGTAGGAGCATTCCTGTTGCTCCAAATACACATCAACACTTAATGTTGTCAGGCTTTTTCACTGTTGCCAGCCTGGTAGATCTGCAACAGATGCTGTATGTTCCCCATCCATAGCGTTACCTTCCAAATGCCATATGAAGGCAGCCTTAATGGATGACTGATAAGAGTGGCTGTATAAATGCTCTGGCTCCCTCATCCTGTATATTGTGTGGACCACCTCCAGGATACACACTTCCACTTACTGGTGTGCCATAGTGTAATGAGTCCATTGTGCCCATGAGGAACACGTTGTGTTGTTTTCCCAGGTTTGGCCACTCTGAGCAAAGCTGCAATGGGCACGTATAGACTTAATTCTTGGGTCAAAAACATGAGATTACTATGTCCAACATTTTGCATATATGTGTATGTCCACAGGGAAAACCTTGCTCCCTAATCACAGGATGCCCTACCTCCTGTATCCTCACGCACCTCCCATGAAGAGCCCCCCAAACCACCTTCTCTCCGTTCCTAGATCAGGGACCTACCTGCCACCACCCAGTGCTCACAGCTCACCATCCACATCCGTTTTCACTCATCTTTCCAAAACTCGGGAATATAAATGAGAAGGCAAAGTGCCATTAGCTAAATGGCCTTTAACACCCAGCCATCTGCCATGATGTAATTAAATAAAAAAAAAAATCAGAGGGAGCATATGGTGCCCATTATAAATAAATATTAAAATTTTGTTTCCCTGGGTAATGACTTCAGTGCCTCTTGCTCAAATTTTATGGCCATCGTCACTTACTGCAGGGAATCAGGCTTAGCAGAAATGACTTCCAGGAAGAAACATGGAAAGGGGTCAGATCTGATGTTAGGTATTCCTAATTTGAACCTGCCTCAGTCGCATGGTGGTTGTGTGATCTTCAGCAAGTGGCCTAAGACTTAGTTCACTCACCTACAAAATAGGACCAATCCACCCTGCTTTGTTGGGAAGGTATGAGGATTAAGTAAGCTAATGTGTTTAAAATATACAACACCATAATAATAGCATGTGCGCTAGTATTTATTGAGCACCTACTTTGAGTCAGGTACTTTCTAGATATTAACTTATTTAATCCTTACAACAATCCTATATGAAAGGGCTCATTTGTTAGCCCCATTTTACAGATGAGAAAACCGAGGTTCAGAAAAGTTAAGTCACTTGTGCAAAGTCACACAGCTAGGCATGGTAGAGCAGAATTTGAACCCAGGTAGTCTGGCTCCAGAGTCTTCACTTTGCTAAGCCTGACATAACAGTTTCTCAATAGATGGTCATTCTATACTCCAACTTTGGCCAACTAAACAAACCATCTCCTTCCTTCTCATGACAATACCACTTACCCAGACTTCATCTCAATAAAAGATGGAGTTTTGATGAGTTGTGATGATTAGAGACCTCCCAACGTACATGTGGAAGATATATTTTTGGCGGGGTTCATCTAGTGAATGACCCTTCAACCCCTGCTCACAGAGGTAGGTCCCAGTGGCCATGTTTATACCACATAAATCTGCCCACTGACATTGCTGGTGGACCATAGGTGGAATCAGATGTAAAACTAGTCAACCAATTCTTACCCTCTGGAATATGGAATTGAGATTAAGACATTCTGATCTCTGCTGGTCATTTTGACTAAGGACATTTAACCTTAAGAGCTCCTATCACAGCAAAAGTTAGCCTGCAAAGACAAAAAAAAAGAAAGCAAATGAGCAAGGAAAGACTCTGAGACAGAGATGCTGAGAAAGCCTTGGGTTCCTGACTCATGGAGAGCCTTCCAGGGTTACGGGTAACACTGAATGAAAAAAAAATGGGTACTTTTCTTATCATGGTGCTGGGTATACAGCAGGGACTCACTAAGAGTTAGCTACAGTTAATCTTCAAAGGGCAACCATACAAAACTAAACATACTCTTACCATATGATCTAAAAATCACGTTCCTTGGTATTTACCCAAAGTGGTTGAATGCTTATGTCCACACAAAAATCTGCACATGGATGTTTATAGCAGCTTTATTCATAATTGCCAAAACTTGGAAGCAACCAAGATGTCCTTCAGTAGGTGAATGAGTAAATAAACTGTGGAACAGCCAGACAATGGAATATTATCCAGCACTAAAAAGAAATGATCTATCAAGCCATGAAAAGACATGGGAGAACCTTAAATGCATGTTACTAATTGAAAGAAGCCAATCCGAAAAAGCTACACACTGTATAATTCCAACTATATGAATATTCCAGAAAAGATACAACTTTGGAGGTAGTAAAAAGATCAGTGGTTGCCAGGGGTGAGAGGGGAGGGCAGGATAAATGGGGGAGCACAGGGGATTTTTAGGGCAGTGAAACTATTCTGTATGAAACTATGATGGTCGATACATGTCATTATACATTTGTCCAAACCCATTGAATTGTACCGAGTGAACCCTAATGTAAACCATGGACTTGGTGTGGTAATGGTATATCAACGTAGGTTCATCAATTCTAACAAATGGGCCACTCTAGTGGGGAATGTTGATAGTGGGGGAGGCTGTGTGTAGTTGGGGGGGAGGTCTGAGAAATTTCTGTACTCTCTGCTCAATTTTGCTGTGAACCTAAAACTGCTCTAAAAAGAAAAGTCTACTTTAAAAAATAAAAGAGGTAATTATATACTTGAAAGGAACCTACTGGAGTAGATGTCAATAAACCATCCAAGCTGGGGGCAAGGGACTGAATCGCAGGAAGGGAGAGGAGTGTTGAAGGGGACATGAAGGGGTAAAATGACAATGTCCCTTGCCCAGTGGTTTGACAAATGAGGCCCAAGGCGCAGGTCACCCAATCCACTGGTCTTCTCTGTAAGGCAGCTGGTAGTCCTTCTTTGAACCCAGATCACTTTCCTCCCAAGAGAGAATTCTAAAGAAAGGCCCCAAATCCCTATGATTAAGCCATCTGAAGTCATCCTCCTCCTCCAGGAGCTGCTGTGTCATGGGTCAATAAGTGCACATTTGCATAGTGTTTCTTCATACATTGCTAATTGTCTGGGGGGAGATAATGGATGGCTCTGCTGGTTCTGGGCAGAATGTTTACCCACAGGGGCAGGCCTTCAGGGGGTGGCAGAGAACAGGCGGGGAAGCGGGGAGGGAGGGGAAAGGATGGGATGGAACGAAAGGAAAGGGAATGGAACAAAGTGAAGTCGTGACTCCCAGGCAGTAAGAAGAAGTATTACTTAGTGAACCTTTGCTTTCATTGTGTGTGTGTGTGTCCTGGATGACCATGTAAAAGGCATTTCTCACTGTAGGTCCATTAAAATCATTTGTAAGTCCTAGTGATGAAGAAGAGGAGGGGAGAACTACTTTGGGTAGGATGGTCACAGAAGGACCCACTGAGAAGGCATTTGAGCTAAGATCTGAAAAACGAGAAGAAGGCAGCCATGGAGGATCTGGGGCCAGAATATCCTAAACAGAGGGGACATAATACAAACTGGGAGGTAGGAAAGGGCCCAGCACATCCGAGGAACCAGAATGGAGGGCAGGGTCAGAGTGGAGAGAACGGGGGCTGGGGAATGGAGGTCCATAGGGAGGAAGCAAGAGAATTAAAATGTTAAATCAAGCTGCCTTCAGAGACTGCAATATGCTGATCAGCCCTTCAGCCAGGCCAGGGGGATACCTTCAGAACAAAGGAAGACTTCTATTGGGATTGCTAACAGCCCAATTCCCATAAGGCGGAGGAGAAACAGGAAAACCAGAGTCTTTAAGTGGCTGCCCTACACAAAATAAAATCGTTCATTCCCTATAGCTAAAACCATAGGGAACCTATGGATTAAAGGCTGGGAACTGCCAGCAGGCCTTTGGTGCTATATATTCTTACTTTTTCATGCTACATACTTCCCCTTCCCCTTCCTCACTGTTGTCCATATCAAAGGAAATGAGTAAAGTCTTTCAATTATAACTCACAGGAACTAAAGCATCAGGGGGACTCCATACTGCAGGGGCCCATGGATTCTGCTCAGGGCTCTTTCCTTCTGTGTACAATGAGGAGTTGGAAGAGGCGGCCACTCAGAACCCTTCCTGTCCCAAGGGGCTATAGCATGACTTGCTGACTCTCAGAGGCTGAGCTGGGGTCAAGAAATGTTTGTTGATTGGAGGGGCTGAGATTAGACCAAGGTCGAGGCCCTTGGCAGGTTCAGTGGTGGTTCTAGAATTAATTTCTGGGTGAGGCTCAGGGGAAAAATCTGGCAGGAAGGGCAGGCTCAGGGCTCAACCTGACACTGCAAAGGATGCTGAGCGCTAAGATGAGGTGACAACTTTCATCACTATCAGCGGTTGGCAACTTTCATCGCTATTAACTATGACCTTGGCCAAACTGGCCTGCAGCTTATTTTTGTAGGCCCTAGAGCTAAGAGCGGCTTCTGTATTTCTAAAGAGTCATGAAGAAGAACAAAGATAAGGTGTAGCAGCACAGCAACAGCCTACGTCTGGCCTGCAAAGTCTAAAATATTTACTATCTGGCCCTTCATGGAAAGATTGGCCAACCTTGATCTTTATCAGCAATGGAGGCTTCATAGGGCTTAGGGCCATGGAGGTTGACCTGTCCGTCCTCAAAGACCATGTCCCGATGTCTCAGTAACTTCCTTAGAGCAAGTGACAAAGAGCTGGAAGGAAGCCTGGAGATTCAATACCTAGCAAAGAGCCTCCTTTAACAGCAGGGGACAATGAGATCAGAGAAATTCAAGTGAAATAACCCCGATCTGTGTGAAATGCCTCGCATGGACCGGGACTCAAGTAAGTGTTCAGTAAGTATTAGCTTTTGCTATTGTCATTGTTGTTGTTGTTGCTGTTGCTGTTGTTGTCGGTCTTGTTATTATATTATTATACCATAGAATTGAAGAGTTGTTGTTGTTATTATTATTATTATTATTATACCATAGAATTGAAGAGTTCACAGGGCCCTTAGAAAAAGGCTAATACAAGTCTGCTATTTTACAGAAGAGAAACCTGGGGTTCAGAGAGGCCAGAAGAGTAGCCCAGGGTCACACAGCCAGACCAGAGCCAAGCTGGTTCCAGGACCAGGCCTGCAGGTTTCTTCCCAGTGCATACACCTCCCGCTGCCAGCCCCACCTCCCCCACCTGCACCTACCACAAGCGAATTGCCATATGCTGGCTCCACGCTGGCCATGGCAGAGTAAACTCTAATTTAGGAACAGTGACGGCTCCCATTAGCAACTCTTCTCCAGAGAGGAATTTTCCACCAGGAGTTTCCCTAACAAGAACCACTGTCTTCAACCCCAAGTAACCCAAGCCTAGTCTTTTTGTCCATGCCAGTGTGTGTGTGTGTGTATGTGTGTGGTCTCTGTACAAGTTCAAGTTCTCTTCTCTCAGAGAGCACTCAGTGTCCTTGGAGGGGCCGCCATCCCCTGCAGCTGACTCAGAGCAGACTTAGAGGAAGCCCATCAGAGCTGGAGGGAGGCCCCTTCACAATCCACAGGCCAACTTCCTCATGGGCAGATGGGGAAACTGAGGCCCCCCAAAAGGGGAAGGTAGAGAGACTCCCCATGGTCATGCAGTGACTCTACCCAGACCCAGGCCTCTGGACCTCAGTCTTAAGCCTTGGCACCCTTGCTGGGAAGGAAGGAAGATGGATAAACTACTATTTGTTGCACTCCTACTGTGTGCCAGTTCCTTCCATTTACACTGTCATTGACTGTCTCCAGTGGCTGCACTTGGCAGACTGGTTTGATTCTCACGTTACTGATGAGGCAATCGAGGTGGGGGAGGTCAGCTGGCTTGCCAGAAGTCAGAGCTGGTGAGTGGCAGAGCAAGGCTCAGACTCAGGCCTGTCCAACTCCAGAACCTTAATCATAACCTCTACGTGACATCACCTCCTCTGCAGGGCCAGTGGGGTGATTTGAGGGCCTCCACACCCAGGGAATCTTTCTCCGAGGACCCTGTTCAGTAAGCTGAGGCCCTTCTTGAGGCCCCTCAGCTGGAAATGAGGGAAATGAGCCCCTTCTAGAAGGCACGGAGGTCCTTAGAACTCTGTGGTATGTTCACCATGTCCTTCAGTGGCCCAAGGAGTTCTGCTGGCATCCAACAGAGATGTCCCCTCCCACAACAGCAACCACTGCTAGAAACTGACCAAGCTTCAGCTCCTTCTTGGCTCACCATCAGCATACCATCTAGAACATGGCATGGGATCATATGTATACACATGCCAACAGAGACACATGCATGTGTGAACATGTACATCCCCAGGCCTGCCACCTTTCCCCACAGCACATACACATATGGCACCCATCCTTATCTGTCCATCCCCACTGACAGCATGTGGCAGGAACCTTTCAACCGGCTTCACAGAAGCAGCAGGGACTCTGTGACTTGCCCAAGAAACATGTTTAGTGTGACATGCCAAAGCTTTTTATTCTGACCAAATATTGTTTCTTACCTTCTGGGACTGTCAAAAGAATAAACCAGCGTACGTCTTCGAAAGTCTAGACCAGGGTTTCTCAACCTCAGCACCGCTGACATTTCAAACTGGATAATTCTTTGTTGGCAGAGGGGTGGGGTGAGGGTCATCCTGTGCATTATAGGATGTTAAAGCAGCATCCTTGGCTTCTACCCACTAGATGCCAGTATCATCCCCCAGTCATGACAATGAAAAACCTCTCTAGACTTTGTTCTAGACCTTGCTCTTAAGAATACACAAAAGAGTGGACCGGAACACCACTCTTGGACCCATCTGACTCCAGATTACAGAGTTTTAGTCTCTGATTCTAGAGCTCAGTTCTAGATTTGATTCTAGTGCTTTATCATAAGATTCTACTGTATGGTCTCATGCTAGAATGCCTTCCAGTGACCAGGATAAAAGATGTGCCCATGAATTACATATTTTAAGTCATCTCTAAATTTCTCAGCAATTATAGAATGCCAATGGTCAGTGGCCAGGAGCCACTTCAGCGGAAAAAAACCTCCCTTCAGCAGAGAAAACAGTAGGGCAGAAGCACAGCAAGGTATGCAAAGACATGGTACCTCTTGTATGGTAGGTCCAAGAGTGACTTTTTTTTCATTTTGCTTATCTGTATTTTCTTTTTGCATAGTTGGCTGTGGTGTAAAAAAAGAGATGCAGAGAGCATGAATTTTGATGTCTATTAGACTTGGGTTGGAATATGGCTTCAATACTTACTAACATTGAGAAGATGAGGAGCCACTTTCCCTAAACCTCAGATTCCTCATCTGCAAAATGGGATGAGAATGATGGTACCCACTGCCTGGCTGTTGAGAGGCTCAGCATGGGGCCAGGCACACTTCTGGGCCTCAACACAATCAGAGCGATTTTTTAACTTCATGTTTGAATCAGTGCAGGCAGCCATCGCCTGGCTGGAGGCATATGGGTTCTGGAATGTGTTGGAGTCATCTGAGTTGTAGGTTGGCTCTGTGACTTCATAATACAAGACCTCGGGGGAGCATGTCCACTGTCTGAGCCTCCTTTTTCCTGACTTGTAAAATGGGCACAAAGCTGCCTCTTCTCAAGATTCCCCATCTGGCACCAGCAGGTGTGCCTTACTATTATTACCCCATCTCACAGGACTGGCGAGCACAGAACCAGGCAGGGTGGACTGGGAAGAAGTTAGAACTGGAGGCAGCACCTTATCCCTCAACTTATTTGTGATATTTCTAAAAAAAAAGGCCTCACCAGCCCCAACATTATTAGGTCGTTGCTGTCATGATGTCTTCAAATTTAGATGGAACACCCCACACACAAACACGCATCCACCCACCCATCCCCAGGAATAAATCCAGCAGGGTGGGAGGGAAGGTCTGTCTCTTTATATAGCCCAGGGAGAGAGACAGGAGCTGGTTTGGTGCTGCAGGCTGCAGCACTCAGGTGGGGGTTGGAAGGGTCTCCTCTCAGTCTGCATAGGAGGACCTTGCCTGCCTGGGGCATTGAACAGGAAGTTGGGACACTTGCTCAGCTAAAGAAAGAGGTGAGGGGCGATGGTCACAGGCAAAACTAATACAGTGAAGGGTGGACTAAATGACTGCTAAAGTTTGTGGTTTCAGATCTGGGCAGACAGGTTGGGTGTCCTGGGTGAAATTCAGAGCCTCTCTGAGCTGGGATTTCCCCAACCGTTAAGTGAAGTGATGCAGGCTCTTTTTATGGTCCTACAGTGCCCTGCACTTTTCGCTTTCTTGAAATTCTTAATTTTTGAGCAAGGGGCATCTTAATTTTGCACTAGACCGTGCAAATTATGTAGAGGGTCCTGGGTGGTTGTGAGGGCTGAAGGGGGCTCCTGACTGTGAAACCCCCAGCCCCCTGTAGGGCAACTGGTGGAGACTGAAGCCTGGTTTCTCACATCCTTTCCTCTTCCTGTCCCACTTTTCAAGCTCCTTCTATGACTGTGCAGCCCAGGGCAAGTAGATTGCCCTGTGTCTCCAGTTTCTCTTTTGTAAAATACAAAAACAAAAACAAAAAAAACCTACTTTAAAATTTCTTCTGGCTCCTACTTATTGTCCCCTCCCTACCCCATTCAAACTATAATTCATCCATCCATTTATTCATTTATTCACTCAACAAATATTCACTGAGTGCCAGCTACCTGCCAAGTCTGGCCTGGACCAGGGGATCAATACATGGGGAGAGTTTATGTTGTATGAACTTCACAAATGCATCATCTCTGGAGAAAATTTCTCTTTCCTCACCTCAAAAGGTGTCTGCTCTGATCCACAGGCACCAGTACTTACCAATCATCCCCAGTCTGGGGGTGCATCATGTTTTTATCTCTTCATTCGACAAACATCTATTCAGTACCTATTGTAGGCCTATTGTAGGCCAAGTGTGGTGGATACACACCCCTGTAGAAGGCGTGGCCTCTACCACGAGGAAGTTGACAACCTTATTTTTTAACTTTTAAATCCTGGGATCTATGTTGATTTTAAGCACTAACAATGACAGTTTCACTTGTTGAGCTTCTAGACCTTGAAATGCATAATTTCTAATGACTTTGTAAGGTGGATGCTATTCTCTCCATTATACAGATGAGAAACTGAGGCTCAGATAGGTCAAAGGATTCATTCAAGGTCACACAGCTCACAAGTGGCAGAGCCGAGATTTCATCCCAGGGCTGTGTGGCTCCAGAGGGCTTTTTGGAGACACTAATACCTATTCGAATAGCAGTTTATCTCCCCAAAGAAAACTTGGGCTCCTCAGGCCTTGGAGCCTGGCTTTGAGTCTTCTCCTCATCTCCAGAGCTCACTCATAGCTTGGGACAAGGCATCTTCTAGCTAAGTCCGGGCTGAGTGTCTGGGCACACCACTCCTGAATGAATCCTGAGTGCAAATGTCAGCCCCACCACCGCCAGACACAAGGGGGCCTTTTCTGTGCTTCTCACACATCCAGATGGTCCCTGAAGTCTCCTGAATCAGAAAAAGACATTCAAGGTCAGAGAAAGCCATTGGCCATGATCCGCATGGGGCTGAAGCTTGAGGCCCCAGCTGAGATTTAACATGGCCTTTTGATCCCATTCAGTTAGGCAACTCAGTGCTTCCCTATGATCTCAGGGAGGGTGCACAGCAGGAGTTCTTAGACTGGAGCAGCCTGGAAATCCTCTGGAAGTGACTAGGGCAGGCCCTAGGGGCTCCTGATTAAGCAGGTCTGGAGTGGGGCCTGACGATGTGCATTTCTAACAAGCTCCCAGGTGAGCTGCTACTTCAAAACTTTTGTCTAGGTAATTAGAGTGGCCCACATGGAAGTGATTATGGGAGGCTGGGAGAAATCAGGACAAGATCCTCTGGGAAGGAGCATAGCCTCTGGGGCAGAGCAGACCTCGATTTAAATCCCAGCCCCACTATCAGTATCCATGATACACAGGGCGTGTCCAGGAGCCTATCTGAGCCTCAGTTTCCACATGTTAACCCCACAGTAACTTCCTCAGAGGTTGTGGTGAGGATTAAATGAGTGATCCTTATAATACCAATAATAAAATAAATACTCAGAAAGTGCATGGATGTGCTGTTATAGGTTGAATTGTGTCCCCCAAATTCGTATGTTGAAGTCTTAACCCCTAGTACCTCAGAATGTGACCTGATTTGGAGATAAAGGTGTTTACTAAGGTGAACAAGTTAAAATAAGGTCATTAGGATGGGTCCTAATCCAATATGACCGGTGTCCTTATAAAAAGGGAAAATTTTTGTGTAGACAGATACAGAGAGAAGGTGATGTGACAACACAGGGAGAAACAGCCACCTATAAGCCAAAGAGAGAGGTCTGGAGCAGATCCTTGCCTCGCGGCCCTCAGAAGGAGCCAGCTCTGCTGACATCTTAGTTTCGAACTTCCAGCCTCCAGAACTGTAAGACAATACATTGCTATTGTCTAAGCCGCCCAGTCTGTGGTGCTTCCTTATGGCAGTCCTAAGATACTAACACACAGACTCTCTGTGGAACACCTCAGATTTTTTTCTTTTTTTTTTTCACATTAGAAAATTTACATGTGGTCTGGTAAAAATGCACACATCTTAAGTGCACACAGGTCAGTGGACTCTTACCTATGTACACGCTCATGTGACCCCACCCAGTTAAGACACAACATTCTGTTCACCCACAGAGGCTCCCTCATGCTCCCCCCAACCCCCCAGCTCATCCTGCCTTTCCAGAGACGATCACTAGTCTAACTTCTATTTCTGTAGATTAGTTTTATACATTCTTAAACCTCACAAAAAGCTGAATAATACGGAATAGAGAAAGCCCTTTAAATTTAAACTAACTTGACCCTCATAAAAAAACCAAACGACCCCTGAAAAAGTACTATGGTTATCTCCATTGTACAGATAAAGAGTCAGAGGCCCAGAGAGGTTCAGTAACTTGCCCAAGGTCACATAGCTAGGGTATAGGTGGCAGAACCAGGATATGAACCCGGAGAGTCTGGCTCCACTCACTGTACTTAACTGCTTTGATAACACATAGTAAGTATCCAGTAAATATAATCATAGTGACTTCTACCAAGTAATAAACTCTAACTTTGGGCCAGGTACACTATAGTATTTATACACTATATAGCAGTACCAGCAGTAAATACTAACACCATTCCTCTTTTACAGAGGAGAAAACCTAGGCTCGGAGCAGTTGCGATGCATGCCCAAGATCACAGGACTAGTTAGTGAGCGGCAGAGCTGGGATGCAGGGCGACTGTTTGCATTGTGCACACTCTTAATCACTGACTTCACCTGGCTTCTGCCAGCTCCTGCAAAGTAGCAGCCCCAGGACCACAGAACCCAGCAACCTATATTTTCTTTAAAACTACACTGAAATATGACAGCACACATGCTAGAATGGCTCAAGTCTATAACTCAATAATTTCAAGTGCTGGAGAGGACGCAGAGTGACTGAGCCTCTCAGACATCAATGGTGGGAATGCCAAAGGGCATACAGCCACTTGGGAAAGTGGTTTGACAGTTTCTTATAGAGTGAAACATCCATTTACCACACATCCCAGCAGTCCCACTCCTAGGTATTGACCCAAGAGAAATGAGAACCTGTGCTCCCCAAAACCCATATGCAAATGTTTATAGCAGCTTTATTTGTAATTGCCCCAAACAAAACTACCCAAATGTCCTTCAAAGGTAAATGGACCAACTGCGCTGTGCCTACACCGTGGAGAACTACGCAGCCATAAAAAGGAATGAACTACTGATATATACAACTGCATTGATGAATCTCAATGGCATTAGGCTGAGTGAAAGAAGCCAGACTCAAAAGGTTATATCATTCCATTTACATGACATTCCAGAAAAGGCTAAAGGAAAACAGATCGGTGGCTGCTAGGGGCACAAAGGAATTTTTGAGGCTAATGGAACTATTAGATATCTTGATTAAGATGGTGGTTTCATGGCTGAATGCATTTGTTAAACTCGTAGAACTATAAACTACAATGGGTGACTTACTATAGGTAAATTATAATAAATTAAAAAAAAAACTCACTGTTTTTTTCTTGCTAGGCTAGCTGAGCCCAGAAGGAAGAGATACTTCCAAGAGAAGCAACACCTGCTTCCCTCTCATCCTGGGCCCCTGGGATGCTCACCTGGAGGGAAGGGGTGGCTCATTCTGGGCAGGGACAGCTCCCATAAGCTCTGGGTTCCCACATGACCCTCATCTCATTGCTTGCTCTGCTCAAGGAGCAGGAACATTCGATGTTATTTTTGCTCTGAGAAGTACCAGCCACTGGGTACTTTCTCCACAGGCAGCTGCTACCCCCCTGCTGTGTTTACATAAAAACACATTTGCACTGGGTTTTGCTTTTGCATTTGCCTCGGCTGCCTGGATTCTATTAAACGTGAGGAGGCCTGATTATCTGGTTGGAAGCAGTTGATGGGAGAGAGTGGTGTAGACACGGGGTTCCTCCCAGTCCTTCGGAGCCCTGTGCAGGTCTGGGCAGAGGTGACAAAAGTTCTCCTTTGCACGCACCAGCGTTTCTCAACCACGGCTCAACTGACACTTTGGGCTGGATGATTTGTTGAGGGTGGCTGTCCTGTGCATTGCATTGCAGGATGTCTAGAAGCATCCCTGGCTCTGCCACCAGTTGTGACAATTGACGACGTCTCCTGATGCTGACGAATGCCTTCAGGGGTCAAAATTGCCCTCGGTTAAGAACAACTCGCACACACGCAAAGACGCACACACACACAAGCTCAGCTCAGCATCCCTTTGCCTTCCAAGACCCATAAAAAGACACAGCTGACTCTGTCTCCGTCACCTCTGTATCCCTGGCTACTTTCACAACACCTGGCACCTTCACATATAAGAGGCTCAAAGACATTTCGTAGGATGAGCAAACCACAGCCGCAGGAGTGACGCTGATGGTCACGAGCTGCCTTGGTATGGAGGACACTGTTCAGCAATCAGACTCTGGCCACTGTGTGTGGATCATGTGTCAAGCTGTTCCCACATTACCTAACTCAGACCCAGGATTGAGGTCCATGATTCCTCATGTTACAGGTGAGGAAACTGAGGCACTCAGCTAGTGGGTGGTAGAGCTGGGATTTAGGTCTAGATTTGTCTGATATCAAAGCCCAGCTTCTTAATTATCACACTTAAGGTAGCTGCCTTTTTAAGGACAAGATGGGGAATAAATAGAGACAAAGATTTTCTCCCTAACCAAACACATTCTACTCAGGCTCCCCTGATCTCTTTTGCGAGTAGACGACTCTGCATTGTCCAGTTTTAGCAAGAATCCTGCTAAGTTTGTTTAGCCAGAACCTCCTCTTCCATACTGATCACCCTCTTTATCTAATCAGTTTCTTCATTCTTCACCATCCTCCAGGTGGATGTCTGATCATCCAGCTGCCTTCTGCCAGAACCCCCAATCCACCTTATTCTTGATGTTTCCTCTTAGTAATTTTCTTTTTTTTAATTTTTATTTTTCAATTAAAGTTGACATTCAATATTATTTTATATTAGTTTCAGGTATACAGCACAGTGGTTAGACATTTATTTAATTTACAAACTGGTCCCCCCAATTAGTCTAGTACCTACTTGGCACTATATGTGGTTATTATAATATTATTGACTATATTCCCTGGGCGCTACTTCACATCCCCGTGATTATTTTGTAACTACCAATTTGTACTGTTTAATCTCTTCACTTTTTTTCACTCAGCCCCCAACTCCCCTTGCATCTGGCAATCACCAGTTTGCTCTCTGTATCTATGAGTCTGTTTCTGTTTTGTTTGTTCATTTGTTTTGTTCTTTAGATTCCATATATAAGTGAAATCATATGGTATTTGTCTTTCTCTGACTTATTTCACTTAGCATAATACCCTCTAGGTCCATTGATGCCATTACAAATGGTACCTCCTAGTAATTTTCCATTCACTAACCCCCACCCTGTTCCTTGGCTATTAGTTCCCACTTGCTCCTGCTGGATTCAGAGTTGAGCTGGTTCTATCCTGAGGTCTCCTTTCCCCTACTGCAAGAGTTCTGAATAAACTCTATTCTTATTACTTTAACTACTGTCCAGCTCTGATTTTCTTTAACAATGGATCCATACACATGTATCTACACACGTGTGGAGGGAATATGGTCTGAAAGCAGAGAACTCATCAAGATTAATATGATAAGGAGTGTGTACTTTGGTGAAAGATAGACCAGCATCCAATTCCCACTTGGCCACTTACCACCTCTGTGAACTTGGGCAAGTGCCTGGGCCTTGATTTTGTCATCTGCAAAATGAGAACGACAATAATACAGCACGGGGTTTTCGTAAAGATTAAATGAGACAATGCTATAAAGTGCTTACTGGAGCCTGGGAAATAGCCCATGCTCAATGAATGCTGGTTGAAAGGATGCACACAATAGCCTTTGGGGAGAATGGCCCCTGCTAAGGTGGAAACCAGAGGTAGCAGTGAGTTTATATCAAATCATCCAGCAAAGGAAGGATGTTCAAATCCAAAATAGCCTAGACAGACAGACAGACAGACAGACAGACACACACACACACACACACACACACACAGTGAGCCAGGAGCTGGCTCTTTCCTCAATGGCCTCCTGCTCTCTCCTTGGTCCAAATAAAGGCTCACTGTACATGCTGACCAATGACAGGCAGCCAGGTTGGGTAAGAGACCCACTCAGGCCCCTCTGCTGCAGGCGTCAGAAGACTACTAACCTCTTGGAAACTGCAAAGCCTAATTCAGCATGCCTGACCCCTTCCTCAACAGACACACCAAACATAAGCGACTTTGACCTGGCCTCAGTTGAGACTGCCCTTGTGGGAACCACAGAGAGGCACCCCGTCCCTCCCCAGCCTGCCCAGGGGACAGGACAAAGGGGAGCCCTTGGGCTATCAGCCATAGAAGATTCTGCTTCTCTGTGTTAATTCAAGAGCATCCATGTCTCCCGCTGAGCAGTTGAAGAGCCCTCTGGAGCCTCTTTTCAACTGAAAACAGTAATTTGCAAAAGCTCACAATGCAAGGAGTAGACAGGATGTCATAGTTGAACCACAGCCGGCCTTTCTCACAGCTCAGAGCCTGTGGGGCCACTTCGAGGCCCCTGCAGCTGCTCCATCTCATGGGAGGGTCTGGGGACAGGAAGAGGGCACATCTTGGCGGACATCTCCCTGGGACAAGCTGGGGATTTTACAGTGAAGGGGCAGCAAGCATGTCATGCCTGGTGTATTTGTTTTCCAGAGCTGCTATACTACCAAAACTGGGTGGTTTAAATCAACAGATGTTTATTCTCTCACTCTTCTGGAGGCTATGATTCCAAAGTCAAGATGTTGGCAAGGTTGGTTCTTTCTGGAGGGAGAATCTGTTCCATGATCCTCTCCTAGCTTATGGTGGTAGCAGCAATCTCTGGTGTTCACTGGCTTGTAGATGCATCATTCCAGTCTCTGCCTCTGTCTTTAGGTAGCATTCTCTCTGCATGTCTGTGTGTCTCTGTTTTCTCTTCTTATAAGGGCACCAGTTATTGGATTAGGGCCTGCTCAAATCCAGTATGACCTCAACTTAACTAATCACACCTATTTCCAAATAAAGTTCAATTCTGAGGTTCCAGATGGACATGAAATTTGGGGGGGACACTCTTCAATCTAGTATAACCAGTATGGAATCCTACCTCTGCTACTTGCAGCTATGTGATGGTACAAGTGACTTACCTGTACTGATCCTGTTTCTTCATTTTTAAACAATGACAAGTATAGAACTGTTGCGATGATTGGGTATGATGATACAGTATAAGCTAGTGGTCATAAGCACAGACCCTGCAGCCACATGACCTGTCATCTATTTGCTGTGTGACCTTGGACGGGTTGCCTAACCTCTTTGGTCATCTGTTCCCCTGTCCATAAGACGAGGAGGTCAAAAGAGATTATGGTCCTCTTTCCCTTCCCATAGCCCCAGGTTCTTAGGTCTCTGAGGGCACCATAGCAGTCCTTGGGACCTCTTAGGATTTCTAAAACCCTAAAAATTATACATGAATCCTCAACGATGGTGCAACTCTGTGATTTTTGGCTGGAATTGGACTTAGTGCTCAAGTCCATCCTTTCTGAAGACAAGCAGAATTCCTTACTAATGATTACTAGGGTCTCTGATAGTTTTTTTTTTTTAATTTAGTCGAGAATAAAAAGAAGTCTTATTTAAAATCATGCAGTTTGTTTCAGAGACAAAAGTCTTTTGAAACCCAGAAGGAACAAATAATAACAAGACAATTCTTGGGGCCAAAGAGGTCTGGGATCCATTATTGATAATGATAATGATGAAGCTCTCAGTTATCAAATGCACACCTAATACCTGGCACCATTTTCACCACTGCCTATATCATTTCTCATTTACTCACAAAACAACCCTATGAGGCAGGTACTCTTATTATCTTTATTTCACGATCGAGAAAACTGAGGCCCAAAAAGCAGAAGTGACTTGCCCAAGGTCACACAGCTGGTCAGTGGTTAAGTGGAGATTAGAATTCAGGTCTGTTTGACTCCAGGGCTGAGAGCAGAGAAATGCAATGTGAGCCATAGGCATAACTTAAATGTTCTAGTAGCATATTAAAAAAGTAAAAACAGGTGAAATTAGTTTTAATAATGTATTTAACTTATCCCAATGTATCTAAAATATTGTTTCAACACAAAATATATACAAAACGTTATTGATGAGATATTTTATATTTTTATAACAAAATTTAAATCTGGTATGTATATTACACTTATAGCACACTTCGATTTGGACTAGCTAGCTGCATTTTCAGTGCTCAATAGCCACATGTGGCCAGTGGCCACCGTAGTGGATGGCATAACTTGGGAGGTCTGGCTATATGTGGATTTACAGAGCTGGAAAAATATCTAGATTCTTTTGACTCTAAATCAAGAAGCATCACTGTTGCTACTCCATGACCTCCTTACGTGGAAGGTGAGGAAGTTGAGCAACTTGTGTCTCTGGCATTCAGAGTAGTCCAGGTACCAAGTGACTCATTCCAAGTGCCCAAGAGCTCCAACCTCTTCCCACCTCAGCCCGCCCCACTCTCCATGGGCAGCTCAAGGCCATCCCAGCTGAGGACCTTTCTTAGAACTGACTGAGCCCAGCTCGCTCTGGAGCTTATCGGGGCTCATGTGGACCTCTGAGCCCTGCCTTAGCCAGGGGACCCTCTGGGTCAGAAACAGCTCTGCAGAGACAACAAAAACAGTTTTTGCAAGCCAACAGTACTAAGAGTCCATGCCTGGCTTTGAACCTCAGCTCAGCAATTCCTAGCTGGGAGAATCTGCCCACCATTTTGTAAAATCAAGGTCATAATAATACCTCCTTCTGCACAGAATTGGCAGGAGGATGAAATGAGGAACTATAAGAATTACTTTTATCCTTTGAACACATATCCAGACTTTGACTGAGTATGCTACAGAGAAGTGCCATTTTTACCCTTCATTTTATGGATAGGGAAACCAAGACTCTGAGAGATGAAATAACTTGCCCACATCATACAGCTAGCAAATGATGGATTCAACAATAATAGACTCTTTTTCATAGGTATTTGTAAAGATTAAATAAATTAGTAAATTAAACGAAAGCACTTAGAAGAGTGCTGGGCACATAGAGTGTGCTCAGATTTTTGCTCCCATCATCAGTATTATTGTCACCATTACCATCGTCATCGTTGCCACAGTCATCATCATCAACATTTACATCATCATCGTTGTTGCTGTCATCATCATTATCATTGTCATTATCATCACCATCACCACCATCTCAACACAGACATTTTCGTCATGATCATTGTCATTGTTTTGATCATCATCATTACTGATGCTATCGTTATCATCACTGTCATCATCATCATTACCATCATCATCATCACCACCACCATCATCATCATCTTCTGCCCGCTCTGCCCCTATGAGTCTTGTGAATGCAAAGCACATGGCTGGGCACAGAGTTGCCGAGCCTACCTTGAGCAAGTTTTTTAACCAGGCTAAGCAATAAATTGTGCTAAATCCAACCAAAAACACACACACACACACACAAATAAAAGTAAGGCTGAAAGATGATCCTTGTTTGGAACAGACAGACACACACACGTACACACACACATACCTGACACTCAGAACATTTTCTTTGGCCAAAGAACACTGCCAACACACAGCTTTGAGAATGCTTTTGGGGAGAGAAAAATAAGTTACCGACCACAGGTCGTGTGGAGTTTATTTTCTCCTTCCCAGTACAAAAAAGCCCAGGGAGTATTGCCTCCACCTTCGGCTTCCTGGCCACCCATGGTAGAAGCCGCCAAGTGAAATAACCTCCTTCAGGTCTTAATGGGATGCTCAAATAGAGGAGGCCTGGTTTCGGGCATTTTATTTATTTATTATTAGCGCTACTGCCAACCACGTTTATAGAGAGTCACTGTAGGTCAAGTTCTGGGCAGAACCAAAGACATGCTCTGGCTACCTTTCCTTTCACCCAGGGAGGTGGCCTCTCTATGACTTCATTCCTCCGTCCCTGACCCTGAAAAACCTACCAGCCCAGTGTCCTGCTCCCACACATGTTGCCCCTCTCATTAACTGTTTAAAGCCAGTGACACGAAAGTAATAATGGAATTAGGTGCAGATATTTGCATGTTAGTAGAATTTTCCTGCGTGGGTGGGAGCCGGAGAGAGTAGAGAATGAAGTTTCAAAGAAGGAAAGTAATTTGAACACCACTCAGTATAAGAAGCTTCCTTCTCCCAGTTCACACTGGCCTTGCACACTTGACATGTCTGGTGTCTGGCGAGACCTGTGGACAACATAACCGTGCAATTCTAGGTTCTCAAGAGAGCGAAGGGAATTTCCTAGAACATACTGAACTGAGACAGTCAACATATTTTATAGCATCTGCTATATACCAGGGACAGTTCTAGGTAATGAGGTGGAGAAGAGAATGACATAACATAAAATCCCAGTTCCAAGGATATTACACGATAAGGGAGCAGAAGCCTGATTTCACTATTTTGATATTCCACTTGGATTTCAGAATCATCATCCTTTTAAGCTAGCATTTACAGAACCCAGCCCTGTGTTAAATGCTTATAAAAATTATCCAATGTAATTACTGAAACAATGCCATGAAATAGGTACTACTCACATTATCTTCATTTGACAGATGAGAAAACTGAGGCACAGCAAGAATTGATAAACTTGCCCCAAGTCATTCACTGAGAAACTGGGTGAACTGAACCCAAGAACTTAAAGCTATATAAGAACAAGGAGGAGCATCCAACCTGGTCTCGGGGTGAGAAGTCAGGCCGTGACCTGAGAGGTCATAGGGAGTGCCTAGCTGAGGAGCTGGGGCAGGAAGAAAGAAGACTCGGGGAAGGGTAAGTGACTTACTTGAGGGCTCCAGGTCAAAAGTGGCAGGTCATGATCAGGACCCAGGACTTCTGTCTCTAGACCCATGCTTTTGCTCCTTTTTTATACCCTTGACCTCGAGAGCCCCACTCTCTAACTAGCTAAGCTAAACCAGGGCTCAGTAGGAGCCCAAAATAGCTACAGCTTTCAGGCAAAATTAGTGCCGAGTCAGTCTTGCCCTATTCATCACTCTGACTCTAACCTTGTTATTTGTTATTTTCAGGCAACAGGGCACTGGGAACAAGTGACAGAGAGA
>NW_024356336.1:1424994-1557350 GCF_902729225.1 Pteropus medius
TTCTTTAGCATTATAGCATTGATGGGTTTCCAATGAAAAATCTGTTATTTCTTTGAGAAAGGTGTAAAGATAATGGTTGACTGCAGCCCCAGCCTTAGTATCCTGCAGAATCCACATCTCCTCCAGCCAGTGAGTAGGGTTGACACCACATTCAAGCTCCAAAAATAGGTCCTAAATGGCTTAAGCCAATCAATATAGCCTATCTCTCTCTCCTACTGCAGTGACTGGTTCAGAGACAGGCATAATCTTATTACAACCAACAGACTGGCTGGGAGAGAGAGTTTCTGGGTTCTTATGGATTAGGACATCTAGGGGACATCTTGTTACTATCAAGGCAGTCAAAGGTGAGGGAAAGGAGGAGATGTAGAGAAACTAATTTCTGATGGTCTTTGTTTGAGCTCGAATCAAGCTATGCCTGAAGTAAGATACTTGTGGGTTTTGATGTCCGTGAGCCAAAATAAACCGCTCTCTTTTTAGAAAGTCCACTTGAGTTGTTTTTTTGCCAGTTTCAACATAAAAGAGTCTTACCTGAGTCAGAGCTGTTGCAGGATTGCCACCCAAGTTTGTGAATACCTGTTGTCTGGGAAGAAGAAATCTGGGATGGAATTGAAGTTGCGTGTGAAGGATTTCTGAGACAAAGACTTGAGATGATCATGAGTCCAAGAGGCAGAACCAGCTCTGCAGAGAATACGAATGCAGCCTATGGCTTCAAGAAAGAATAAGTATAATAATGGTTCTCGCCTATTAAATATCTGGCTAGTGTTTTGTGCATTATGTCATCTGTTCTTTCTTACTATCCGCTGAGGCAGGGGTACCTATTCCCATTTACAGGTGAGCAAACAGACTTAGAGAGGAGAAGAGGCACACCCAAGGGACAAAGTGAGTAGACAACATACCCAAGGGACACAGTGAGTAGATAACAGGTTCAAAGTAGGCTTTGAACCCAGGTGAGTCTGACAGGGAAACCACCGCCCCCAACACATCACCGCCTGCTTGATGGCAGGTGCACTGGGCAGATCCTGTTCAACCTCCAGTGGATTTAATGTCTATGTCTACAAGCAAATGACAAAGTATGTGAATTTCACCAGGATTGTTTACTCCACTTAACCTTGGCAGGGTCCCAAGGGCAATAAACACTCCCCTAGAACGGCAGAGGACTTTGCTGAAGCTAACAGATGACTCTGCTTAGGTGTAGGAGCCCTAACAGAATCTCAATGCAGGAATATCCTGGGTGTGCACTCTCAATGCTGGCCACAAGATTCATGAGAAGTCTCCATCACAATAATACTAAGATCAGTCATTTAATGGGAACCTCACAGGCCTGCGAAGCATGTACAATGACGATCTCATAGTATAAACGAGGAAGCTGAGGCTCAGGAAGGTGAAGTCACTGATCCGATATTACAGAGCTAATACAGGACTCAAAGATCTGACTCTCAAACCAGGAGACTTTTCAATACTCCATGTGTAGAACCAGGCTTGGCATGAGAGAAGATTCTAGCGTTGAATAACATTTGAACATAAGTAAGAAAGTTATTCCTTTTTAATTTTCTGTCAATCCTCTGATTATATCAAGAAGAAGGTCTCTCTTTGGTGCTAATAAGTCTTTAGCCTCCCTTATGCTCTGTCAACTGCCTTTATGACAGGGAAAGCCCTCAGGTTCATAGCCACAGGCCAGCAACCCTGTCTGGATAGAATTGATCAACCTTGTTCTGTTTTTGTAGTGTTTATAGTGATTAACCTCTATTTAGGAAAAGTCATATTGATTTCATATTTGCAGGTAAATTAGTTTCTTAAATAGCTTTCAGTAAAAAAAAAAGAAAAATAAGCAAATGTGGCCAAAAATCATGAAGGTGATGTGCTGATGATTAAGTTTGAAACATTTCTCCACCACCCTCTCAGCTGAACCTCAAACTTCTGCCTCATCAACTCAGCAAATGGGAGGGTCCAGCATGAAAAGAATGGGGGCCAGGTGAGAAGAAGAGTGGGCCCCCTTCCTTCTCCATCCTTTTTCATGTCTCCATGTCACCTGGCCCGGAAGGTGAGGGGCCTCCTATGACTGATGTCCTTAGAAAAAGGGGAGATGTGGACACACGCGCAGGAAGAAAGTCACGTGGAAATGAAGGCAGAGATCGGGTGATGCCTCCATGAGCCAGGGAACGCCAAAGATTGCCAGCAACCACGGGAAGCTGGAGGGCAGGAGGATGGAGTAGGCCTGCCCTACTCCCACATAACTGCTTCCTTCATCAGTTCCATCTGCAAGGACCCTATCTCCAAATAAGGTCACATTCTGAGGTGCTGAGGGGTTAGGACTACAACATGTGAAACTAGAGGGGATACAATTCAACCCATAACAGTCCCTAAATGCATTGTGACATTTTCTTATAACAGCTCTGCAAGGTAGACTAGAATCAATATTTCATCTTACAGATGAAGAAATTGAGGTTCAGAGAGATGAAAAACTCACCAGAAGCCAGAAACAGCACATGTGTGGTGGCGGTGGCTCCAAGATTTGAATACCAGACTGCACAATTCCAAATTCTGTTTTCTTTAAAACATACTCAACTGCCTCCCTGTATTTGAATCATTCAGCTTTCTTAATAATAACTCAGTGAGGTGAGTTCTGTTATTATTACCCCTTTACAGACAAGGAAACCGAGGCTCAGAGATTTAATATGAGTAAGCCAAGGGTTGCACAGCTTGTCAGCGGCAGAGCTGAGATTTGAATCCAGGCATTTGCCTCTTAAGTTTGTGCCCTTGATCATTTCACCAATCTGCTTCTGTGAAATCCAGGATTTATTACATAGTATAGTATATTGTCTTATATATTGTATATATCATATCATTTCATTATATCTAGCTACGGAGTAAATGGGAAAGAATTTAAAGCAAACTCTGTCCACCCCAGGCCTCAGACTCTAAAGTGAGCCCTTAGAACAGCCTTGCTCTTCTCTAGCCACCCTACTGGTCATCCTCCTGCAGAACCCACAGTGATTCACCTTCACTTTGAATTTTGAAAGAAGCTAATGTTTGGCAGCCTGAGAAGGCCCAGCAGCTCTCACTCCCAGTCCAGCCAAGCCCCTAAATTAACTATGAGGCTGTAGCCATAGCGCTCACGTTGCCATGCCCGTGTCTAATATCTCCATTAAGGCCCCGAGCAGAGCCCTGGCCAAGCACATTCGCTGTGTCTTGGCACAGGGGGAAACCTCAGGAGTCCCTACAGACAGAAATGCCCCCAATGATATTGAATTCTTGGATCCCATTGCCAGCCAGGGGCAGTTTGTATTGGAAAAAAGTCAACACTGAGGAAAACAAATGATGGCAAGGACCTTCCACCCACGCCCATGTTCCCTGGCGAGAGATGCATCAGCTGCTGCCAGGGGCTCTCTGGAGATGGGTTCCTCTCTCAGCTGAACCAACTCATAGTCCAAGAGGAATAATAAGAACCCCTTATAATCAGGTGGTCCTGAGCAACGTGAGTAGGGCTTTCGCCATCAATAGCCCCTTTTCACAGAAAGACAGTTATCATTTAGTGAGTTTGTTGAGCACCTATTATGTGTCAAGCCCTGTGTGTTATAAATGCAGAGACAAGCAAGACAGAGTCTCTGCTCCACGGGACTCGAGATGGAGTGGCCAGAGGCAACGGCAGTATTGTGGAACGTCAACATAGCCACTTTCCTCTGTGCCTTGGTTCTCTCACCTGCAGAATGAGTACAGAAGTAGTTCCTATCACGTAGAGTTGTTTTGAGGACTAAATGTGTTAATACGAGTAAGAGACCTAGCGCAGAGTCTTGTATACAGAAAGCACCACGTGTGCTATGATCACCAGGGGAGGGATGAGAGACACAGAGAGGGCTGAGGAGGGCTGGCGGGAGAATGAGGTGTCAAGAGCGATACCTGAGAAGATGGCACATTAAGAAAAAGAAACCAGATGGAGAGAATGGCCAGAGCAAACATTCAGAGATGGAAAAGGGTTCCGCCAGTTTCAGGGGCAGAAAGGAGGCGAAGGTGGCTTGTACATGGTGAGTTTCAATTCTATTCGAGGATAACTGTTCTAGGCACTGGGGACACAGCCCTGAACAAGACAGATCCCTTCTCTGCTCTTGTGAAATCTCTATCATCCGTCGATGTCCTTCTCTGTGTCTTCCATGCCTTGCACCCTTACCTCCAACTATACGAATCCAGGCAACCTCTGTCTCTTGTCCGTGTTCCTGGAACACCCTCCGTACTGGCACATAGTAGATAATCAGTAAATATTTGTGGGTTGGATAAATATGGAGGGCAAGAAAGGGGATACTTGAGTATTATGACTTGGGCAGTCAGAAGAATGTTGGTGCTGTGGGGAGGAACACGAGGCTGAGAGAGGAGATATGCAGGAATGAGGGATCCCCTGGGACATAACAACCCCATTTATGCTCCTATGAGACAAGTATTATTGCCATTTTTTTTTTTTTTTGGTCTGAGTCTCCGTTTCCGGAACGGAGTTTGGAAGACAAAGCAACTTGCCAAGGCTGCATGCACAGAAGGGGCAGATACTGAACTCTGTACCTAGTGCTCTTTTGATCATATCTCTGACCCAGAGGCTCTGAATATAAGGACCACCCACGGGCTTGTTAGGAGGAAGAGTGGGGGCATACTCACATCCTACTAGGTAGCGTTTCACTGCTTAGAGACTCAGGTTTTTCTGCAAAGTAAAACCTTGCCTAATTAAAGAGCCATCTTCATTTCTGGCTGTATCTTGACAGGCACTGTTCTGGCCTTGAACATCCCACAGTGTCCCCTGTGCACCTGCCACTACCCACTCTACCACTCACCACTCCAGGGGCAATTTAATCTCTGGGTGTCCAGTTCCCTGACATCCTCCAGGAGGAAGGTCAGGAGGGTGAATTGTAGCATTAGCATCAATTATTGACCCGGAGCTGTGGCAGCCACTGAAGGACTTGGTGTGTTGCCCACGCGAGGGCTCATAGCCTTAGACAACTGGTAGGTTCAGGTTGTGCAGAGAACGCAGAAGAAATTTGCCAAACATAGGATGTTGGCTGACCTTGTTCCCGCCTCAGACAGGCCTGCAGCTGGGTGTCTGCGTGGCGTCAGATGAGCCTCCCATGGGTCGCAAGATAATTTTCAGAGGAATTAATTTTGGGTGATCTCCTTACATGTTTCTCTCATCCCCCATTTCAAGCAGGTGGCTAGTCTTGTTGTGAAGCATAACCTAAGGGATAATTTGCAGGGGGAGGAAATATACACAATCTACAAGTCAAAGACTGTTCCGGTCTTTGTAGGAGGCCAGAGCAGGGTCCAAAAACTCAAATGCCTGCAGGGGCCAAGGAATAGAGAGTGAGTCACAAGTACGGCTGAGGCGGATAACTGAATGGAAGGGGCCATGCCTGTCGGAGAGGCTGCAGTCTGCTACTCAGCTCCAGCCCAGTGTGGATCGGTGATTTTTCAACAGATATTGGACATCTCGGTTTTTATATAAAATATGACACTTTTTGAAGTTTGGAGGACAAATTAATTAATTAAAAAACACAGAAAAGGCAAAATTATAGTGACAGTAAAAACATCAGTAGTTGCCAAGAGTTGGGAGGGAGGGAGGGAAGGATACAGGGGATTTTTAGGGCAGTAAAACTGTTTTCATATGATCCTGTCATGGCGAATATGTGTCATTATACATTTGTTAAAACCCACAGAACATACAACAGAGGGAACTCTAATGTAAACTATGGACTTCAGGTAATAATAATTAACAATATTGTCTCATCAGTTGTAATGAATAACCGCACTAAGACAAGAAGTTAATCATAGAAGAAGCTGGGGGGACAGGGGGTGGGGTTGAAAGAGGATATGGGAACTCTGTATTTTGTGCTCAATTTTCCCGTAAGCCTAAAATGCTCCCCTCTCAAAATAAAGTCTGTTAAATAAACAAACAAACACAGCAAGCAAAAGCGAAACATCTGGAGGCCTCATTCAATCTTACAACTGTCCATTTGCAAACTCTACTGAAAGCTCATTGATGAGTCTGCAGTAAGTTTGGGGGAATAAGTCGGAGGTAAAGAAGCAATTTCTGTGACAGGGAACTGGTCAGAGGTTGCAAGCAAGTCTTGGCAGTGCCAGAAGGCAGTGGGTAGACCTTTGATGCTAGAAATACCAACCTGGGCAAAGGTTCCCCTGCTCTAAGCTTGGTCCAGAAGAAGCAGAGTTTCCAGACTTGGGAGAAACATGCAGGATAAGTGAATGGGGTTTGATGATGACCAGGTAGACAGGGCAAGTCCCTGGGCATATCTCTTCATCCCGGTGTGAGGGAGCCCCGGTAATGATGAAAAATTAAGTTCCTTGTAATGCAGTAGAGACTCCAAGTCTAATTTGAATTCTTTTAAAGATATTTAATAAAGTTGCTCTCTCTAGTACATCTGAATTTGTGGGTTTAAATAAGATTCCTTGATACCCACCACCCACAACCGTCCGCCTCAGTGGAAACCAGCAATCTGTCAAACCAGATTCTTAAATATGCTGGCTCCTGAAATATACAGACAGAGCTGGATTTCAACCCATTCTTAGAAAGGCTTTGCTCAAATCCAACCAAAATTCATCCACTGACCTCTCTTTCAGCTTAAGGGAAAACTAACACCTACAAAACTCCTACTATGTGCCAGCCACTTCATAAATGTTGTTTTCAGCAGTTTTAACAGCTACTACTGGTTGGGTTTACTAGGTGCTGAGCTAACTTGATTGATTAACCTGTGAGTGACCCATTGCACAGAGGGAGAAAGAGCTCAGAGAAACTAAATGGCTGTCTCTGAGGTTACCTGGCTATAAGTGGCGGAGCCAGGTGTGTTCCCCACCCTGCCCATGCTCCTTCTCCTCCTCTTTGTGATGAATCAAATCTATTATCACCATTTTCTTTCCATCTGACAATCTACTCATACACTGCAAAGCCAATTAACAAATACATTTTTTGTTCAGATGGGATTTTGGCAAGCATTTCAAAATCATCTTAAAATCAGTTTCAAAATATTACATTTGAACAATATTTGAATTGTTCCAGATGGCTAGTCAGCACAGAATGGTGGGGGAAGGTGTAGTATGGTGGAGTCAATGTATATTTCAAAGAATCTAACATATTTCCTCATTTCTGGGTCTCCAACAGTTCCCTGCATCCCCTTTATGGCCCCTTTATGGAGAGGCATGAGCTCTTATCCGATCATCTCTATCTTCCCCAGACAACGTGGGAGGCAAGAGGATAACAATAATAACAGTTATAGTTGTTAATATTTATGGAGCACTATGTGCCAGCCACTGCACGAAGCACTTGGCATAGATTATCACATTTAAATCTCAGCACAAATTTATGAATTTGGTTCTATTATTATCCTCATTATACAGATGAAACCACTGAGGCTCAGACAGGTGAAACAACCTGCCCAAGGTCATGTTGCTCCTAAGTGTTGGCTCTAGGATTTGAACCCAGGATTCTGACTCACAGACCCTACATGTTCACCATTAAGTTTTCTGGGGCTTCGACTCCTTTGAGGGGACTTTCAGTAAGCACTGACTTCTTGGGACTACCACACGAATCATACTGCCTTTTCTTCTGCCAGTCAATTGGTCTTTCAACAACTAGATAATAATACACTGAGTCCTTATTCTAGGCCTGTTGTGATGGCTACAGGGCAGAATAAAACTCAGTCTTCCCCCAAGAGCCATGATCAATGTGTGCATATGGTAAGGCCCAGGAAGAAGAGGTAATGCTGGTTCTGGGGTGGGGTGGACCCCTATGATGCCCTAACAGTACCTCATACTCTGGCCGTCCATGTCAAAACTTGCCTGTCCCCTGTTCTAGTCTCTCATTACTAATATGCCAGTGGGCTAACAGCAAAACCATAGTCTGTCTGAGCTAGAGAGAACCTGAGGAACTGTCTCATCCTCTAGATGAGACATGGAAGCCCCAGGGCACAGTAAGACTTGGCCAATGTCACAGAGCAGATCCAGAACCCAAACCCAGGTCTCCTCACTCCTCTCTCAGAGCTCTTTCCACACTATCATTGTGACAGTTAACTTTATATGTCCACTTGACTGGGCCACAAGGTGCCCAGACATTGGTCAAACATTACTCTGTAAAGGTGTTTCTGGATGAAATTAACATTTGAACCAGTGGACTGAAGAAAGCAAATTGCACTCCCAATGTGGGTGGGCATTGTCTAATCCTCTGGAGGCCTGAATAGAACAAAAAGGAGGAGTTGAGGGAGAGTTTGCTCTCTGCTGGACTGTCTTCCAACTGGGACAGCGGTCTTCCTCTGCCTTTGGACTTGGACTCGAACTGGAACATACGCCATTGGCTCTTCTGGGGGTCTAGCTTGCTGACTGCAGGTCTTGGGACTTCTCAGCCTCCATAATTGCGTGAGCCAATTATCAATCTCTATTTCTCTCTGTCTCTGTCTCTGTATTTATAAAACATATCGGTTCTGTATATCTATTAGTTCTGTTTCTCCGGAGAGCCCTGAATCATGCAATCACTCTGCAGGCAGCAGGCTGGGATTCAAGGCATATTTGACATCCAGGCGACATATTTGCCTTTTACTATGGCAATCCAGAGTTCTCCGCCATGTGGTGTACACACAGTCATAGTATTCCACGAAGCACTGTTAGGTGGTTCACATATCAACTTTTCTTAAAATGTCAATAGTTATGTAATTATTTTAATGAGAATAGTTATAAAGATTACAAGTGAACATCGAACCTTGATTTTACATGTATTATCACTTAGGATGAAGCTGAGTAAAATAGTGAGTTGATGTAAGATCCATTTAAAGACAAACATACAGCTCTGGGAAAATTATTGAAGGGAAACCAAGAAGTGAGGGAATTTGGGAACATCATTAATTCAAAAAAAGAGACATGAATGGAGAGGATTTGGGGTATGTGGGAGAGGGGTATGTGGGAGAGGATTTGGGGTATGTGGGCAGGGCAGTAGAAGGGTATTTTCCCTCTGAGAAGCTTCTTAGAACGCTTTTCAGGGAGCAGAATAATGCCCCTCAAAGATATCTACATCCTAATCCTCAAAACCTGAAAATTTGTTACCTTCTCTGCAAAACGAACTTTGCAGATGGAGTAGATTTAGGGTTTTGAGATGGGGAAGCTATCTTGGATTAACCAGTGGGCACAGTGTCATCATCACGGTCGTTATAAGAGGAGGGCAGGAAAGTCAGAGTGGGAGAAGAAGATGTGACAACAGAAGCCAAGGCCAGAGTGATACAATTGCTGGCTTTGAAGAGAGAAGGGGGTCACGAGCCAAAGAATGTGGGTGGCCTCTAAAAGCTGGAAAAGACAAGGAAATGATTTTCCCCTAGGCCTCCCTCCCAAAGAAACTTGGCAGACACCTTGATTTTAGCCCAGTGAGACCCATTTTGAACTTCCAACCTTCAGAACTGTAAGAGAATAAATGTGTGCTGTTTTAAGCCTTCAAGTTGGTGATAATTTGTTACAGCAGCCATCGGAAACTCATATACCCTTCGTCACCTCTAAAGGGCCATTTAGGCACTTTGAAGACACCCAGGCGGGGGGCAGGGGCTCTCCACTCTCCCTTTCAGTGCCTCTGCTTTCCCACCTTCAATAATAATGCGGATACCTTCAACCTATTACTACAATTGTGTGTTGAGCATCACGCTTTAACCAGCCTATGGAAAGCCTTCCAGAATCGAGGCAGGTGGCAGCATCACCCGTCCTCCATTTGCCATTTCCACATCTACTCCTCCCCTTTTCCTCCCTGCTCTCTGTTGCGGGGTAGTCTGCATGGACCACATCTATCTAGGGAGTGGTTTGCATGGACCATAGCAACAGGTGCTCTGGGTCTCTGGCTTCCACTTGAGTTTGGCCAGTAGGAGGCACTGGCAGGAGATGGACAGGTGGGTAGAGAATGGTCAAGGCATTCCTTTCTCCAGTACCTCTCTCTCTGTGGGGCCACCAGGGTTGGCACAGCCCCTTTACTGAAGACCACAGCTCCTGCAGGTGGCTCTCTCCACACAGCTCCTTTTTCCAGGTTCCTGTCACTGTTCCTAGCCTTTGCCTTTTCAGGACTAGGGGTGGTAACAGCTCCTTCTGTCACTAACCTCGAATGCTGCACCATCCTTTGCAATTTCCTCACCATTATTAAACTCTCACCCTCTGTCTAATTTGAGTGAGTCATCACTTCCTGCCGGCCTCCCAACTGATGTCGCAGAATGCAAACATGACACAGACAAGTTCGGTCTCTTATGCAATGTTAAGAACCAGGCAGTGGGAGAGCCAGCCTTGGAGTCCATGTCGTCCAAAACCCTTGGCCGGAGGTTGCCAGCATGGTCCATGGCTGTGGGCTATAGCCAGGAGAAAGAACGTATTTACTTATTTTTCTATTTGTATTCTTTGCCAATAGTTAATGATTAGGAGCTTTTGAATACAAACCCAGAGTTCTTGCTTCTCTTGAAGGATAAGATGGGCCAGCACTGTTCTAAGTGCTTTGGTGTGTCAACTCACTTTATCCTCACAATAACCCCACAAAGTAAGTACTAGCATCAACTCAGTTTTCAATATGGGGAAACTGAGGCACAGAGATTCAAGCACTTGTCTGAGATTACTCAGCTAGCAGGTGGAGGACCTGGGATCCGACTTAGCTCATCACTTGACAATGGTAAAACGAGACTTCGGATGTGGCACAGGCTCCCCACTTACCTCTGTCTTCAACGAACCTGCCTTAGGTCACCTGCCTGGCTCCCAAAGGCATTTAAGTGGGCTCTTCTCTAGCTCCAGCCAAAGAAACCCCAAGCCCTCCCCTTGGGCTCCTGGGATGGGCCTGGCTCATCCCTGAGAGTCATGTTCACCCCAGAGCAGGCTTAGCCACCTAGAGCGGGGATTTATCATTCTCCCTAATGTGGCTTACTCTGAAAATGCTGTGCCTACAGCTCAATTACACAGCATTGGTGCCACCCAACCCATAAATTTCTCCAGCCGCATTGAAGATTTCTGATCGTGTCCAGCGCCTGGTTGGAGCCAGCGGGAGCCTGTGGCTCACATCCCCATGCTCATGAACACACAGAGCCCTTGTTCTCTTGGCCCCCACCCTGACCTGCTCATGCTGGACCCTTGCCTCTGCTTGCCTGAATGGGGCCTCTAACTTTGTCCTTCTTTGGGCACCGTCCCCGATCAGCCCGCCAATGGAGAAAACAAGCCACGCAGAGGCGCTATCTAAAACATCTCTGAAATCAGAGCTGGCTGGGCCTCATTCTCCTAGTGTGTCGCCTTTGGAATGGGCAGTTTTGCTGGGTTTTGTTTCCTCTCTCTCTCCTCTCTGCGCTTCCTCCGGTTTCTGCCTCTGAGCATCCCAGGGGAGGAGAGTTCGGCTAAATGCCCTCATTGAGAGGGTAACTCAAGCATCCCACACCTTCACCTGGGTCCAGGAGGGCAGCGATGCTGTGAAAGGGGATCTATGGCCCTCTTATCACGGAGTAGCTCTCCCGTCTGGCCCCAGTGTGGGCAGGAGGAGGCGGGGAAAAATGAAGGGAACTACTAGAAAGAACTGGTTGGATCTCAGGGGGGGCCAACGCAATTTCCAGAAGAAAAGATGAGAAGTGTTATCTGGCCAAAGAGAGCAATTAAATTGGCCATTCGCCTATGGAGTAGGTTTTCATCTCCAAAACTCCCAGAGATTAGAAAGGGAACTGGATTAGTCCCAGGGAGTGCCTCAGCGGAGTCTCCAGGCACCAGTGGTCACTAAATATTTATGTGGTACCTTTGTGTGCAAGGTATTCTGGGAAATGCCTGGGAAGGCCTCTCGGCTGGGGGCACCGGGCAGAGTGAGGCCTAGATTCTAATCTCGACTTTGATTTTAACTGGCTATGTATCTTGGCAAGTCCCTTTCCCTCTGGGCATCAATTTCCCCAGATCTAAACTGAGAGGGTGGGTCCAAACGATCTTAGCTTACCCATCTTTGATCAAGAAACGAATGAAAAGCATTGTAGAGATGGACGTTGGTGACGGTGGCACAACATTATGAGTGTATTTCATACCACTAACCTGTGCACTTCTAAATGTTTAAGACAGTAAATTTTGTTATGTGTATTTTAACAAGATAAAAAAAATTAGGAAGAAAGGTAGAAATTTTTTAGAAATTCTTTTTAGAATGGATGCATTATCTATTATGTGGCTAACACTGTACAAAAAAGATGGCAGACAAATGACAGCTCCTGCCTTAAAGGGAATAGTTTACCTCAGGAAGAAGAGAATTTTTTTTTTTTTTTTTTTTAATTCCAAGGATCTGTAAACTACATCCAGAGGGCTAAATCCCATATCTGGAGTTGACTCTGTTTGTAAATAATATAAAGTTTTGTTGCAATGTAAAAGGAAAAAAGGGAAAGAGGAAGAGAGAAAGAAACCAACTCTATATGGTAAAGTCTGACATTTACTGCTTGTTTTCTACCCTACATACACCTCTTAGCTAACAGAACCTCTATCTTTGAAAGGGGCAGCGGTCCGCCAATTCCCAGGGAACATTATGACTAGTCCCATTTTGTCCCCCAGAGGACATTTGGCAAGACATTTTTGGTTGTCACAGTTGAGGCGGGAGGTGTTCCTGATGTCAGATGCTGCTCAACACCCTGCAATGGCCAAGCAGCTCCCACCTCAAAGAATGATCTAGAACAAAATGTCGGTAGTGCCAAGGTTGAGAAACCCTGTTCTAGAGGGAAGAAGCAGAGCATAAACGAAAATAAAGTAGTCATCTATGGCCATGCTACCCTGAACAAGCCCAATCCCTTCTGATCTTGGAAGCTAAGCAGGGTTGGGCCTGGTTAGTACTTGGATGGGAGACCACCTAGGAAGACCAGGTGCTGTAGGCATAAAAAATAAGGGATTGTAAGTTGACAAGGTCCTTGCAATCTGTGAGGTCAACCAAGGGTTGCCTCGCCTAAAAAAAAAATAAATAAATAAGTCAATTGCATGGTAGAATAGAAAGTGTTAAGAGCTATGTAGACAGAGCAGAGAAGAGGACCATGAGGTGGGGTGTGGGGAATGCCAGGAACGGGGATGGAGGTGGAGAGAAGGGGTTGGATTTACTGAAGATCTTATGTGGGGTCGGAGAGGGAGAAGGGAGTCAAAGGTGACTGCAAAGCTTTTGGCCTGAGCATCTGGAGGTACTAATAAAAAGCCCCGCCAGTATGTCTTCATAGCCATTCTTAACTTTCCCTCTGATGCCAATTGCTCCTCCATTCTCTATGCAGCAGCCAGGGCAATCTTTAAATAGAAATTTGAGGTCTCCATTTCCCTTCTAGAACGCCCCCAGGGCTACCAAGTGCCTCGTGGTGCCCACTCTGACCCAAAAGGTCTACTGTGACCTGACTCCTCCAGGTCCTCTCCTCAACCACAATGCATCTGATCCACCTTCTCAAACACACCAGGCTCTCACCTCTCCCATCTGTCAGGAACACTGTCTTCCTCCTCCACCCACCCTGCCCTCCTGCCTGATCTTCCTCCACTAGAAAGGCTTGGTTTGAATGCCACCTCCTCCAGGAAGCCTTCCTGGACACTCTCCTCTGGGTGAGGGGCCTCCTTTGAGCTTTCACAACACCCTGCCCTTCCTCCATCAAAGTGCTGATCTGCCGGTTTGTCATTTCCTGCCTCCTCCACCTAGTGACCTCTGTGAGGGTGGGCATCAGAAGATTCTTATTTTACCACATCGTCCTAGTTTCCTGTGACTGAGGGGTTCCCAGGACGCTGAGACTTTCAGTGCTAAAATTGGGAAAATCCTGGAAAAAACAAAACCAAATTAGCCACTCTAACTGTATCCCTGATGCTTATCGGTGTCTAGTCCAAGGTAAGCTCAATTCATATTTGTTGAATGAATGATGAGTAGGAGATTTACAAATATTTTTTAAATGGATGGATGAATGAAGTTCATCATGAAGGAATTAATAATCCAAAACCATTATCCAGATTTCTGGAAGCCCCTGGAACACCCCAACCCTAGTCCATCCTGACTTGTGCTCCAAGGATGTTATCAAAATCATGATGTTTTTGCTCTCCAGTTTCAAGAGTAGGCTCCAGGCCCACCTTCTGTACCAAGACAAAAGTGGCTTGGGTTGTGTTTGCACATGTAAATTTGGATCCCTGAGGGCTTAAGGGACAGAGAGGGGCACAGCCCATCCCGGAAGAGATTTGTGGCACTAGAAGTAGAGAATAATTTGGCTTAAGACAGGATGGCTGAGGATATTCTCTGCATAAAGCCGAAGCGGTATGGTCCAAATGGAGTCCCCCAGATGTAAGTATCTGGGGGGACACAAAGGATCATTTCATGAGACCCATGCCCCATATACAAAAGAAAATGCAAAACAAAAGTATACAATTTGATGAATTACTGCTTAATGAACACATGTTCATGTAACCATCTTCCAGGGCAAGAAAGGGAACGTGGAGCTCCCCAAAGCCCTTTCTGGCTCCTTCCCCAACCGAGGCAACTAACACCCTAACTATTATGGTTGTTTCTTCCTTGTTTTTCTTTACATTTCCACCTAACACTGCATCCCTAAACACTCTAGTTTAGCTTCTATGCTGAGCTTTTTTTTTTGTAATTAACATTATATAGCATATGCTCTTTTGCATCTAGCTTTTTTTGCTTGGCCATTATTTTTGCATAATCCATCCTTTTGTGGCACGTAGCTGTAGTTTGTTCGTTTTCGCTACCGTGTACTATTCCATGGCACGACAGAACCTCATTTCACTTGTCTATTCTACCAAAATGGACATCTGGCACTCAGCTGCTCACTTCGGTTTTTCACTATTATGACTATTATAAAAATATAAAAAAGAACATATATCTTCATTTCTGTTGAGTCTATATTTCAGATGAGAGGATATATTGTGCTGCTTTATTAAATGCTGCCAAGTAGTTTTCCAAAGCAGTTGTATTAATTCACAGTGTATGAGGCTCCTCAGACCTCCTTTTAAATTTTAGTTAATAACCACAACTTCGTGCTGTATGTATGTGGTAGCCTTAGAGTATGAGCTTAAAAAGGGAGCTAAATGTTTCCCTGACCCCTCTCGAAGACACAGACTGATAGAGGAGACACAAGTTGGTTACATCATCACACAGCGCTGTAATCGCAAGCCCTGAAGGAATGATATGGAGCTTGGAAAGCTCATGGCAGAGGAGAGCTGACCTGGGCAAGGAACGCCACAGAGAAATCTCAGTAATGCTTCACCTAAGACCAGAAGGAGAAGTTACAATTAAGCAGGTGAAGATGGAGAGGGAAGTGTGCCAGGTAGATGGCACAGCATGTACGAAGGCCCTGAGGTGGAAGGGAATGAGATGAGTTTAAGGAACCAGAGAAAAAAGGCCCAGAGAAGTCAAGAAAGCCTCCCTAGGTGACACAGTACGTTAGTAGCAGAGCTGGGTCTAGACTCCACTGCTAAGGGGTCCCTGGCACCCATGGGTTTATGTGAATGCAACTGATTTCCTTAGGAGGTAGAGCCCTTCACAAGAGGCAGGGCCTCTGGATTCCTGTACACTGGAGTTGAAATCTCTGCTGTGCTGTGACCTAGCTATGTGAGTCTGTTTCATCATATGTGAAAAAGAGGACAGTGATAGTAGAGCCACCAGCCTCAGGGCTGCCATGAGCAGCAAAGGGGGCTGTGCTCAGAAAGAGCCTGGCACAGAGAGTACTCTCAGTGCTCAGTATGAGGAACATGATCATCTATCTCCCTCTCCCCAGGCTGCTGGGGCTGGAGTATTATAGGAAGAGCTACTTTGTTGAGTACCTACTATGTGTCCGACATCCCTTTTGGAGGCAGGAGCTATGAGGATCTGCATGTTGCGGATGAGCAAACTGAGGCTCAGAGAGGTGAAGTGACTTGCCTCAGTCACACAGCAGAGAGTGGGAGAGCCAGGACGGAACTCTCCTTTATTTGAGGGATGGCAGCTGAATTACCTTCTCAGGCTCTGCAGGGGAGGTTTTATCCCAGGAAATCAATAGTGTGAAGCAAGAAATCAGAGAGAACATTAATAATCCTAGGCAGCAAAATGAACTGCTTTGAAGCAACCATTCTCACTGAATCCCATCCTCGGAGCCTATTACAAATGGCGAAGTAAAAAGGTCTGCCTGTGGCCATCCAAGGGGATGGTAACAGCATCCAACGCATGACCCGGGATTCTAGAACAATGGGCCGATGTGTCTTCTGAAGTCATCTGCAACATGATTTCTCTATGGTTCTGAAAGAACAGGCTCCGTGTCTCCCACGCTGGCAAGACCTGGCCTTATAACATTGGTCCCTGGCTATGGGGATTAGTTCCAGAGGGCCCCACATCTCAATTCCAGGATTTCTTGGAATTGAGCTTGCAGCTGGCACAATGTAAGCATAGAACTGCTGATGGGCATTTGTGCCCAGAAGAGAGCCAGAGCCAGCCCGAGAAGGAAACCAGCACAAAGAAAAGGGGAGTCATGGGGGTGATCACTTTGTAAGGTCTATAAATGTCTAATCACTATGTTGTAGACCTGAAACTAATATAATATTACATGTCAACTGTAATTGAAAAATAAATTCTAAAAAAACAAAAAATGAAAACAGGCAAAGAGATAAAGAGTAAAGGAGAATAAAAAAAAAACTTGGAGGGAGGAAGAAGAGAAAGCTGTGACTCTGTTAAACTCCTGGATCTAGCCAAGCCTGAAGCTGGTTGCCAGTTACATAAACCAATATGTTTACCTTTTATGCCTGAGAAAAAGAGTGTACTGATATTTAAGTCAGATTTTCTGTCTCTTACAATCCAAAGAATCCCGATGAATATAAATGCTACCACTATTTCCATTTTACATGAGTAACTGAAGGCTAAGGGGATTAAAGTAAATTACCCAAGGCCATGCAGCTGTGAATTGGTAGCACTTGGATTTGAGCAAGATTTGCCCTAAACCTGAATCAGTTAGGTCAGAAATCTTGGTCTCCTACAGGGCTGTCCCTTTTTCTTTAGGAGCTGAGAGTTGGGGATTTTAGAAATATTATATGTTCAGAGGCTCTGGTCCACTGTGGTGTGTTGGGGAGGCCAGGAAGGGAGGAGAGACTGCATTAAGATGAGATATATAATTATTATTTAAATCAGTTCAGATGCCATAAGGAGTAAAAATCAAAGCTTTCTGTGGCATTTCCCCAGTGCCATATTTTAATTTTTTCTTATCAAACACGGCTGGCATTTGTTTTTCATAAAAACTACTTTAATTAAAAAAATTCTCTAATAAAAGTTAAAAGAGCCCTTAGGTCATCCGGCGACAATGGAAGGAAGACAGGAACATTCCAGCAACTTAAAGCAGATTAAAAAACTAAATTTGTTGACTTTTTCCAAAGCTCACCTCTCCCTTGGAAGGCTTTATGTTTTGCATAATGAGGCTGAAATCCTGAAGTCACTGATGCCCTCTCGGCTCCCTCTTGGTTGGGATTTCAATGGGCTCCCACCTCATGTCAGGGTGAGATTTCTTCTTGTTGCTCCGGCCAGAGTTTAATTGAATTATCTCACTCCCTGTACTTAAAATCTTTACAAGGCTTCCCACTGCTGGAAGGAAAAAGAGCAGAGCACTCATGGGGCCCACAAGGCCCTGAGAATTGTCGACTTTAATCGTGCACCAGCTCCTTCCCACCCCAGAGCTCTAGTGTCCATGGTTCGTGTCACTCTCTTCACGTCAAGACCTTTGTACGTGCTGTTCCCTCCATCTCCCCAGCCCTCTTCGCCTGGTTAATCCTACTCACTCTTCAGATTCCAGCTCGTTTTCCCCTTTCTTGGGGAAGCCTTCCTTTTAAACGTCCTAATTTTTGCATGCCCAGAGTCAGATATTTTCCTTCTTGGCAGTTACTACAAGTTGCAATTATGTGGCAGGCTCAGAGTCCTCTTCGGCCTGGTTTCTGCAGGTGACTCGCTCCCATGTGAATTAGGGGAGCAAATGTCATGAGATGTCATGAGCCAGAGGCCAAGTACAGACAGAAGGTGCTTTGATTTTCAGCAACACCTTTAGTTCATTTGCAGATGTCCTCATTTTACAGATGAGAACACGGAGGCCCGAGGTTGAAGCACTGGCTATAGTGAAGTCGCTAGCATCTGAACCCTTTGTCTGATGACAAAGAATGTTTACTTCCTGAGTGCTTGCCACATGCCAGATACTCATCTAGGTGCAGAAAGACGTCCCTTACTCAACACAATGAAAAAGAAAGAGTTCCACATGAGTGAATTTTCCAGACACCTGAGGCTTCATACACAGAAGCACGTAGTTCACCGTGAGATCAAAATATTTTATACGATTAATTATTCGTTGCCCTTCTCTCTTCCTACTGAATGGAGGTGAACTGTTTCTGAGGGCTATGCAGAAGCAGCGGCATTTCTGCTGCTCTGTAACACAGCACATCGCATTGCAATAGCCCCTCCTGATCCACGGTTTCACTTTCCATGATTTCAGTTACCCACGGTCAACTGCAGTCCAAAAATGTTCAATGGAAAATTCCAGAAATAAACGATTCACAAGTTTTAAGTAGGCACCGTTCTGAGTAACGAGATGAAATCCCTCACCATCCTGATCCGTCCCTCCTGGGACTTGAATCCTCGTTGCGCACGCTTCCCGCCCATTCGTCACGTAGTAGCCGTCTGGGTTATCAGCTCGACTGTCATGGTATTGCAGGGCCTGTGTTCAAGTCACTCTCATCTTACTTAATAATGGCCCCAAGGCACAAGAGTAGTGATGCTGGCAATGCAGGAGTCATAAAGTGCTTTCTTTAAATGAAAAGGTGTAAGTTCTTGATAAGAAAAAAAATTGTATGCTGAGGTTACTAAGATCTCTGGTCAGAACAAATCTTCTATCCTTGAAATTGCCTCATTTCTGAATTAAGCTTTATCATAGGTATGTATGTCCAGGAAAAAACATAGCATTTAGGGTTCGATTCTATCCTCAGTTTTAGGCATCCACTGGGGTTCTAGGAACGTATCCCCGTGGATAAAAATGAATGACTACACATGGTTCTTTAATCAGTTACACTGCTCTATACCACTGAGATGAGCACAAGCTAGTGTGATGAGGGGGTCATTTGACCCCTGTATTAACTGCCCCACCACTGTGATTTTTTCGTTTTCATGCTTATTTTTATAATTTCTTCATCTGTACCCTGGTTCTCAAGCTGTCAACTGTTGCTGCTGGCTGCTGTCACTGTGCTTTCTCTACCATGCCACATACTTCCACAGGCTATAAGGCTGGGACATCAGGCCACTGAGATTATCAGAATGGTGTGCAAAGTAAGAGTCAACAGGCTCTGAGTGAAGAAATGTTGGCTCTTTTCTGATACGAACACTGTGGCAATTCAATGGGACAACATTCTTTTCCTGCTTTATATGTAGTTTCCAGGACAAGTGGCCTGAAGTTATGGCGATACACCTAAGAGCTTTGTTAAAACGAAAGCAAGTCTGGTTGTCCCAGACTCTGCATTTTCTCCTTGTCCACAAGGTAGGCATTCAAATGGCAAAGAGCTCAGGCCACAGACTTGTAAAATGGACATTCTGTGGGGAAGAAATCAGGGTCATCGCAGCAAAGTGGGGCTCACCTTGGAGACAACCCAAGAGAAGGAGAAACATGAGTGATCTGCCAACTTCGGAAACTTCTACGCGGTTCATCATGGCAAATGCCACGTGATCCTAGCTTTCCGGAGGTGCAGAGACTTTTTGTAAATCTGAAAAGCCAGAGCCTGGTGCACACAGCCCTGGTGACCCAGACTCACCCGTGTCACCTGCTGTTCACTGTCATAGAAGAAGTCTCCCAGTCATTCCTCTTCCCCCATACCCACCCAGACGGCAGCCTCACCATCAGACCCATGTTTGCCATCACTAGGCCTGTGAGGGTGGACCCTGGCTTGGCTCATGTCACTTCCACGTTGATGAATGAGAGGGAGAAGAATGGAAACCTTCCTCTGAGGTGTTCCTGAAATAGTTCATTCCTCTATCTGGGAAAGATAGTGGTGATGTAGCAGAGAGGAGAAGCAGGAGAGAGGAGTGGCTAAGACTCAGGCTTTGGGGTCGGATAGACTGGACTCAAATCTCAGCTCTACCACATACTGGCTATGTCACCCTGAACAAGTGAATGGTGTCTCCGAGCCTCAGCATCCTCGCCTATAAAGTGGAGACAGAGGTTCCCTAACTCATGAGAACTCTGAGAATGGAAGTGAAGCTCTCTTACAATGCCCAGCACTGTGAACTCCTATCAAACAGAGACCATGAAGATGATGATGCTTTCCATTAACATCACTGTCATCAGGAGGGTCAGCAAATTGGGGTCCTTCAGGACCACCTCAGAGCAGAGGCCAACACATATTAAGTCTTTGGTGGCTACTCAAATTAGAAGAGAAAATGGGACCATAAAAGGCCAGACCGGAAAAGTCCTTAATGATTATATATAATTCTTCTCCCATTCCACAGGTGGGAAAACTGAGGACCCAGAAAGGGAAGAGACTTGCTTAAGACCCCTGAGTCAGTCAGAGGGTGGCAGAGTGGGGACCCAGATCTCTTCACTTCCATCCAGGAGTTCTCTTCTTCACCCTGCACTCTTAGGACAACAGAGAGAATTTAAAGGAAACAGTAAATACAATCTTTGGGAGCTGAGCTAGAAACTTGAACGTCAAGATGAGAGAAGTGAGCTGGGTCAGGCCCTCCTGCAGCTGGGGACTCCAGGATGCATTTCTTGGAGTTGGGGCTGGGAGAGGCACACAGCTGTCCTCCCGGATTTGCAGGTATTAAGAACATAGTCACCTGCCTCCCACTAGCCGGGTGGCCTTTGGGACATCTCTTCCCTTTTCTGAGTCTCCACTTCCCCACCTAAAAATTCTCTCAGCTCAGAGTCTTTGGAGGTGCTGCCCCTTTCCTGATCCTCTGATGTCTCACCTATGGATGAATGTCAGCCCCATCTGTCACTTGATCACAGTGACTCACCCAAGTATGTAGAATTCTTGCCTTTTGTCTCTTGGCTAAGTCCAAGGACATCAGCTAGGCTTTTTAACTTAGAGGTCTCCTTTGTAAGGAGGAGGAGAAAGAGAGGAGGAAGAAGGACAGCTGTTTATTGTGTTTTCTGATGTCCCAGGCACTGTGTGAAGGGCTCTGTCAACATGACCTCCTTTGATTCTCACAGCAACCTGGTTGGGAGGTGGTGGCCAGACATGCTCCCAGGGAGGGGTCAAGCCTGGGCTGGGTCCCAGTCTGATCTCTCTCCAGAACCCAGGTTCCCCTGCTTCCCCTCCAGAGTGTAAACTCCTTGAGGACAGAACTGGGGTCTCTTATATCTGTATCTTTAGTGCCCAGCACAGAGTAAGACACAAAATATTCTGAGCAAATACTGGGTAACAGCAAATAACTGATGCTCAACAAATGAATACGTGAAAGAAGGAATGAATGAATAAGCAAATGCCCCCTCCCCCATCTAAAAGACACTTTCCATTTTTGTGACAAGATTCATTCCTGACTACCTGACATTCAGGTGAGTTAAGGGAGAAATGTCAAATGCATGCTAGGATGTCAGTATGTCAAACATGCCTGCTAGCATTGGGGAGGCAATATGGTCTCTGACATTAGGTGATCTGTGTGCAAAGCCCAGCTATGCCTCTTTTGGGCTGTGTGACAGGTGCAAGCCAAACCAGCTCTCAGAGTCTCACAGATTATAACAAAAGATCATGATAGAAACTACCTCAAAGGGTTGTAATAGATTCTCTCTCTCTTTTTGGCATGGGGTGTAGTATCCGGTAAACACTCCATAAACACTATCTATTATTGCCTATTATCATTATTATTATTTATTATTATTACTGCTAATGTTGGGATGAGCAGAAGGCAAGGTAGTAATGAGATACCCATGGTGAGAAGTATGGGTGTTCATTATGCAGTTCTGAACGACTATCAGGGGTCAAACAGGAGAAGGATACCCGGACTGCTGGTAACGACTTTGGTTAGCTGTAACTACAATAATGGGGCATACAAACAACCACCAAACCCCTGTGACACACAATAAGAGGCATTTATTTAGCTAACCTGTTCGTGGCCAGCTGGAGCATGGCTGAACCAGGCTCACTGAGGTTTGGGCTCAGGGTGGCTGGACATGTGTTCATTCTGGGGCCAGGCTGAGGGAGCAGTAGCTACCTTGAGGGAGTTCTTCTCCCAGCCACTGCAGAAACATGCAAGGCCCCCTGAGGCCTAAGCTTGAAACGGACACACTGTCCCTTCCACCTCACCCTCATGGCCAAAGCTGGTCACATGGCCAAACCCAAAGTGAGGGAGCAGGAGCAGAAATCCTGGCAGCCCCTTGAGAGGGGAGAAGGGTGAAGTCATGTGGCTGGAACACAGGGAAGAAGGAGGAATGGGGGCCAGTAACGCCTGTGCAAACCAAATCTTACACTAGGGCCTCGCACTGTCCTGCCCTCATCAGCTTCCTCTTCAGGCCCTGCCTCATCAGCTCTTGGACAAAATCTGGAAGAGATCCTTAGCACTCACATGTGTAGTCCCTGGGGACCCCATCCCCATCTTTGCGACATCTGGACCTGCTCTGGGGAGTCGTTAATCTCTGGCAATTTCTTTTCTCACTTGATTTGTTTATTTAAGGAAAACAAGTTGCTTCTAATTAGAAACACTGCGGTCGAGATGTTCCATGCATCCTAGGCTGCTGATTTCCAGAACTTCTACCTAAAATTCTACCTGCACTCCTAACATCTGTGAGTTTGTTCGGCAACTGTCCTAAAGTTCAGGCTTCTGGTGAGAGACACCTGGGCTGTTGTGGGGGCCAAGGGAGCCAAAGGCAGGGGAATACACAGACTTCGGAGCTAAGGCACAAGGAAAAACGAACACGCAACATCCCGACACGCTGCTCAGAGCCGGCACCAATCACTGAAGCAATGCTTCAGGTGCATAGCACAAACATAGTTCAGACCTGAAGAGCAGGCAGAAGCGTAGTTTTAAAGGTTCAGAGATATTTTCTGTGGAAGCTCTCAGCTGTGTTTACACTGCACACACACATCTTTACACCCCGTGGACACTCAGGCACACTCGCAGAGATGCGCATCAAGGAAATACACACATACATATGAGACTTGCGTGAAAGTGGCACAGCCCCACAGATGGGCAAATGTGCTCAGAAACGTACAATGTACACCCAGAGACATGCAAGAAAATGCAGCATAACACCCCAGGTACACACACTCAGAAGCTCACTCATACACAGGCAACATGTACACGTTACACTGCAACATCCCAAAACATACATTCAGAGACACTCATAAGCACACAGAGACACACTCAAATGTACACCGCAGTCAACACACCCAGAGACTAACACGAGTAAACACACATACGCAAAGATACAACCAAGCATGCAGTCCTACACACAGACACACACACTCAGAAATATGTGTACACAGATGCACAAAAAGTTTACACTGCAATACACACCCACAGAAGCACACAATCAGAGCAACGCAATCCAATGTACCCTCTGACACTCACAGATACATACACCCAGAAAGTCACACATATTCATAGAGTCACTCACAGTGGTTATACCATGACAGACACACATATACACAGAGAGAGTGTATGCAATACTATACATACATATGCACATAGAGACACACTAAAAAGTATTGAAAACCATGTAGACAGATGTGCCTGTAAGTGCATACTATGAGTTCACACTCACATCATCATTGTACACACTCGTACATGCACAAATGCCCACAGAAACACATGCAGACGGCACGGACAGCTACCAAAGCATGCACCAAGCAGAACTACACAACTTCTCAAACATAGGTAACACTGCACAGACCCCCAGAGCACACGTGTGCAGCTGTGCAGCCATGCTACTGTCTGGCCATAGAGATACATCCAACTCACACACACATAATTGCTCAACACTCACAAGTGCATACGCGCCCCCACACTTGCACTGACACACAGGCACGCGTTCTTCTGTGGGCATGCACAGGCACACACATTCATAAATCCATGGACATGCGATTTCACAATATAGACTCATATTGACACTATTCTCACATGTGTGCACACACACTTAAGGTTTTTATGTCAATCACAGTCACGTGAGCACATATGTCCAAACCTGCATGAGAACGTACACATTTACACACATGTCTACACACACACCCATGTCCTGCTCCACTAGGAAATCAAACTGTCCATTTTCCAGTCAAGCCCACAGACTAGCACATGGCAGAACCGCTCCTGACCCAGTCCCTACTACAAGCCCATTAAGTCACTCTATGTCAGCAGAGATGAGGTCTGCCTTCCCCATGGCAATTTCACCATGGACCCTGGGGAACCCTAGTCTGGGGAGGGACACAGATGTCCCAAGCATCAGAACCACTCAGAAAGAAATAAGACTGATCACGCCACTGCCTTTTCCCACAACCTCAGCAACACCCCCCACCACCACCACCCCACTCAAGCATTTTTCCCCACGTGGCTGTTCCTGCAGGGGTCAGCAACCTCTGCTCAGACAGCCTCAGTAGACTGAGGGCCTAACACACAGACACACTGAACTTCTCTGTCCTGGGTCCCTGCACAGCCACAAAGTTGAAGCCATGGAGACAGCTTACCTCCACCTCCTGTTGTCATGGCGACACAGCAGCTGGATTCCTCCAGTCCTCCCAGACCGCCCTGGGCTCCCCACTAGGAGCTGCTGGTCCAGTAGTGCTTTTATGAGACAGCAGCGAGGAGGCGGGGACTGCAGGTGCCAGGGGATTGGAGGGAACAAGGGCTCTGCCCCCTAGCCGAGGATCACCTGGTGCTCAGGTGGGACAGGGCCAGCCTCCCTGGGGAAAACGTCAGCCAGACACTCATGCATAAGACCCCAAAACAGACAGTCTTGCTGCTGTGTCTGTGGAGCTCCAGTCTATACTAGATACACTTAGCGCTTTCCGTGCACCACCTCAGTCAGTCCTTCCAATAGCCTTCTAAAGTCCGAACTATGAACTCACCCACTTTACAGTGGAGGGATGGAGGTTTGGAGGGTGAAGTGACTGGTCAAACTCCGATGTGTCTGAGTCCTAGGACTCTTAAACACTAAATTACATCACCTTTTAGGGTTTTGAAAACCTAAAATGATAATTGCTCAAGGACACAGAATGTTCAAACTGGGACCTCTGAGGATACATGAAATCTCTTCATCTTGCAGAAGCAGCGACTAGGGCCCAGAGAGGTCTAGTGATTTGCCCAAAGTCACACAGCAAATCGAAGGCAGGCTTGAAGTTCGGTCTCCTGACCCAGAGATAGGGTTTCCCCAGGGCATCAAGAACCAGACTCTGACCCCCTGGAGGAATACTGAGGTCTCAGCAGTCTAGAGAAGTGGCTCCCAGCCTGGCCCCAGGTCAGAACCTGAAGCAAGGGCTGGAAGTCCTCAAACTCCCCCCTCATACTTCAAGTACTGTCCAAGAACAACACAGCAATGCTATTCTCCAGAGGTAGCTGCCCAGCCCAAGCAGGCAATTACAGGGCCAGGGGAATATGTCCCACCTTTGGGTCATGGCCAGAAGCACCTCTACTGCCTGTCTTGCTGACCAGCCCGTCCCTCGAGATGACCCTGGCCCTAGGCTGGAACCCCAGTGAGGAACCACAATGCCACTTAGGGGGCTGTAACCACATGAGTGGTTCCAAAATGATCCTTGGAGACCAGGTAGCCTCTGAATCAAGCTTTTCATTAGGATGAAAAATCTGGCCCAATTCATGAGCTGTGTGCTGGGCTGGGCAGAGCCTCTAGGGGCCTGGAGTGTAGGGGGACCACCCACATCCTCAGAGCTGGGATGAGAATGCCAGGAGCCCCTATCCAACTGTCCATTCCAGCCCCTTTTCTGCAAAAAGTTTGTACCTCCCTAAGCTACAATCAGAATGGTGTCGTTGAGCGGCGCAGGAAACTTCTCCCAAATCTTTTGCTCATTTAAGGAGCTGCAAGGAACAGGAGGTAATCCTGCCTCTCCTAGTATCTCTGCCAAAGAGATGAGTCCTCTCCTGTGATGACACTTGAGGCTGCTGGAAGGACTTGGATGGAGGCGATCTGGCTCAGTGAGTCCTCCTGGCCCCAGTTGTCTCCCTACACACACACGCACACACACACACCCCCAACCAGAACGACACAAGCAAACCTGCAGAGCACTGGACACAAAGCCCATCTCCTGGGCAGCCCTGGATGCTGGCTCCAGATAACAAGTAGCCTCATTTATGAGTATCATGCCCAACAAACACCTTGTAAGGCCAACTTGAAAATATGACCAGCTCCTTCTACCTCAGAACTCTGAACTGGCCAAGAAGCGGGTGATTTATGAATCAAATTAAAGGGATCCATTGCCTTTTCCCTGGCCCAGCTCAGCCTGAGAAGCCCTCGAGTGCCTGCCTTTGGGGTCCCAGCGGGAAGGACTCCTGGGTGAGCCAGAATGTCCCACCCTCTGCCAGAGGAAAGTTTGTCATTTACCCAGAGCTGGGCTGTCACCTCTCTGGGTTCTTTACTCACCTGACTGGGCGCTGAACCTCCAGCCCGCGGAGAAGCCGCTGGACCTGGAAGCTTGGATGGGGGGCAGGAATCGTTTTGCAGCGGCTCCGCACCCTGTTCTCTTACGGAACCCTCTTACCCACGCAGGCCCCTCAGCCCTTACCTGAGGGGTCTCAGCCACTTGCCAACTCTGCCAGCGGAGCCCAGCAGAAGCCCGGGGTCTCTCTGCGACTCCCGCGTCCCGCTCAGCGCGCCCGCTCGGTGGGCGCCGTCCCAGCCGCCAGCTGCTGCAGTGGCATCAAGGAAAGCGGAGTCTGGATCTCCTTACTCGCCACGAAGGCGCCTTCGGCCGGGCCCCGGGGCTATTTCTCCCGGTCTTGTGCAAGGGGGATCCTCCGTGCCTCCAGCGAGAAAGTGGAAGTGTGCGTCCTGGATTGCAGCAGCGACGACAGCAGTGGCCGGGGACGAGGAGAAGGTGGCGACGCCAGCCGGCGAGCCGGAGAGGCGGGCGGAGGCGAGAGGAAGTGAAAGCCGGGCTCTTACGAGCCTGGCGCTCCGGCGGGCTGGCGGGCGGGCGGGCGGCACTGCGGGGACCCCGCGCCACGGCGAGGCCCCGCGCACACACCCGCCCCTGGGGTGCCCGGGCCCGGCGCGCGCGCGGGGCGCGGGCTGCAGCTGGGCGCGGGCTTCGGCCGCCTCGCGTCTCGCTCGCTGCCTCCTCGCTGCCTCGTTCCTCTCTTCCCCGGACTTTACGTCTCCAGCTCGAGCTCCGCGCGCCGCTGCCGCTGCTGCTGCCGCCGCCGCCAGCAGCGCCTCAGCCCGGCGCGCTCCTCGCACGGAGGCACAGCACTGCCTACCGCTTAACTCCTTGCATGCCACCTGGCCCTCCCTCAGCCTCCCCGGAAGCTGGGCAGATCCGGTGCCAGGCCTGCTGCGGAGCTTGGGCAAGGGCCTCAGCCTTCCAGCCTCAGTTTCCTCGACTGGAGAATGGGTTGGAGAGACCCACGTCCTAAGATCATTTGGAGAATTAACTGTACCAAGCTGCCTGGCATTGAATAAGCACTCAACAAATACAGTATTCACTGCCGCTGTTGCTACTGCTCCTGCTGACGTTCAAGATGCTTAATGGGTGCCTTCCAAATAGTATATACCAAATAAAGGGCAGTTTGATTGTTTGTTTGTTTGTTTTGTATTTAGTTTGTTGTTTTAACAGGCAGTAGGTTTAAGCTGTGTGGCCCCTGGCTGATTACCTACCCCTCTCCCAGCCTGTTTCAGAAAATTCTTCCAGTTCTGTGACCTTGGGCATGTCTCAGCACCCCTTCTGAACCTCATCTGTGAAGTGAGAACAATAGATAATGATTGATAACGCTCACCTTCAAAGGATCAACAGTGAATCCCCGGAAGAGGAGCACATCTTCTGATGGGGCATGTGACAAGAGCCACCATTGACCGACAGCCTCCTAAGTGCCAGACACCTGGTCTTCTAATCTTTAATACATTAGCTCATTAAGTCATCTAAATAACCCAGGAAGCAGCTAGTTCCATCTCCATTTCTCAGGTGGGAGAACTGAAGCCCGGAGAGGTTAAGAGGCTCACTCTCGGTTGGTACAACTAGAAAGTAGCAGAGCTGAGATTTGAACCCTGGATTTTCTGACTTCAAAACCAGTATCTGTTAAGCTTGGGACTCGAGGAGGGGCTCTACAGTGGCCATGAGCAGACTATTCTTTGTTGAAACTAGCGATAAGAATTGGTTATCTGCATTTATTTTATTAAAGCATATTGTTTCTCTACTAATTTTTGTCTAATGTAGATAATTCAGAAAACACTGAAAAGTACGAAGAAAAACATACCAACCCTATTCCCACTTCCCAGAGATAATGGTTATTTACATCTTGACGTAGTTTCTGGTAGTCTTTTTATACCTACATGTAAGAGCTGTTGGAACAAAGAGAAGAATCTCCCTAATCGCTCATAGGAATGGGAACTGGGCTCCCCACGAAACAGAAAGAGCCCAAGGCTTGGAATCAAACAGGTGAAGCTTGAGTGTCCTTGGGTTGGTCACTCACCCTTTCCAGGCTCTGCTTCATCATCCATGAGAGGACAGATAATGTCTTCCTTGCCTGCTTCATAGAGTTGTTGGGGAAATGATTGGAAAGCACCCTGAGAGTGGCAAAGGCTGTAAGAATATAATGGTGATGTTATAATCATCACTGTCATCATCATGAAAACATAAAAGAACAGAGCATCATAGCATCTTGTAGTGATTAAAAGTGGGAGCTCTGGAGACAAATTTGCTTTTCCTTATATGGATGTCCAATTGACACATGACAATTTATTGAAAGAACTGTCTTTCCTTCACTGCTCTGTAAGGCCACCTTTGTCACAAAGCACATGTCTGTGTGTGGAGGGGCCAGGTCAGGGATGTTTATTCAGTTTCATTGGTCAGTTTACTTATCTTTGTGCTATATTTTGTCATCTTTATCACATGGTCTCAATTACTACAGCTTTATAATAGTCTTGGTATCAGCAAAATACATTCCTTTTTCTCCCCCTGCAAGATTATTCTTGGCCTTTTGAATTTGCGTATAAATTTTAGAATCAGTTTATCAAGTCCCACACTCGACAACAATAAAAGACCTATTAGGTTTCAATTAGGGTGGCATTGAGTCTACAGGTCAATTTGAGGACACTTGCCATCTTTATAATATTAAGTTTTCCTATCTCTCTACCTAACATCATACACACAAATCAATCCCAGTTTGGTCGTACATCTAAATGTATAAAGCAGAACATTCTAGAAGCTTCCAGAGAATTCAATCATAATCTTGGGATAAAAAAAAAAACACGATTTCTTAAACAAGGCAAAAAGCACTCCATAAAGAAAAACACTGATATATTTCATTATATCACAATCGGAAAAACTTCTCTTTATTAAAGAGACACCATTAAGAAGAGAGTAAAAAATCAAACCATAGAAAATAGATGTTTTCAACATGCATAACTAAATAGGGGCGCCTATCTAGAATTTACAAAGAACTTCTATAAATCAATAAGTAAAAGGCAGACAATCCAAAAAAATGTCAAGAAACTGGGACAAACATTTTACAAAAGAGGATGTTCGAACAGCCAATAAATTCATTAAAAGATACTCAATCTAATCAGAAATATGAAACATGCCCATTAAAACTTCGAGGAGATGTGACTACACTAAAATTACAAAGACTGACAATCCCAAGTGCTGGTGAGAATGTGTAGTAACTATAAATTGAATATGCTGCTGGCAGGAGTGTAAACTGGAACACATACATGCTTTAGAAAACTGCGTAGCATTATCCACTAAAGGCACCGTCCCTATGGCCAAAACTTCCACTCCTAGGAAGACATTCCACAGAAATGAATACTTATAACCATCAAAAGACATGTACAATAATGTTCACAGCAGCAATTTCTGTGGCTTATAATAGTAAATTTTGAAATAACCCCAAACAACTGAAATGTTTGCCAACAATAGTATGAGCCAACTGTATATATTCATATGGAGTACTATACAGCAAAGAAAATGGCCAGTCTCTAGCATACACAATCACAGAGATGAATACAAGGAGCATAGTGCTGACTGATAAAAATTAGACACCAAAGAGTACTCACTGTATGTTTTCACTTACAGAGTGTTTGAAAGCAGGCAAAACTCAACGATAATGTTAGAAGCCAGAATGGTGGTGTCTCTGAGGAGGATGAGAGTGGCAATTGGGAGGAAAGACACAGGTTTCCGGCATACTGGATATCTTTTCTTTCTTGATATTGTTGGCAGCTACATAGGTATAAGCCATAGAACCCTGCATTTACGTATCGAGCACTTTTCTGTACATGCGTGAAATCTTAACGTTTGAAAAAGCTGTTTTTTTAAGTGACAAGTCTAGAGCAAAAGGGAGCTGGGTGTAAACCTGAGTTCTGCTAATTTCTGGCTGTGTGACCATGGTCAGGTTATTTCAACTCACTGAGCCTCAGTGTCCTCATCCATAAAATGGGAAAATAGTAGTACCTACATGACAGGTTTATGTGAGGAGGAAAGGGCCTCAAGGGAAATAACAGGTGCAAAGCATGGGGCCTGCACTCAAGCACTATGGGTTGGCAATAATCACAAATCATATTCTAAAGTATTTTATCTGTCCCATAGTAAAGGGAATCCTGAGAAATAGCTAAAAGAACTGAGTGTGAACCTCAGTGAGGGTTGCCAGGTAAAAATAATAAGAACGTTTAGTTAAATTTTTAGTGTAAGTCTATAATTTCACATGGGGCATACTTATACAAATTTTTTTCTCATTGTTCGTATGGAATTCAAATTTAACTATGTGTCCTGTAATTATATTTGTTCAATCTTGCCATCGTAATCTCATAGTTACCAGCTGTGTGTCCTGGGCTAAGTCACTTGATTTCTCTGGCCTTGGTTGCCTAACCTGTAAAATGGGAATAAATGTCCTTTCCACTGTTGAAAAAAAGAACGAAATTGATTAAAGGAGATAGGTATTCCTAGCACACATCAAGAACTCTGTATTTGTTCCCTTCGCTTCCCATCATCTCCCTCTCTCTTCTTCTGTTCTTTTTTCTTTCCTTGACTAAGTCTTGGGGCTCCCCAGAGCTCCCCACAAACATTGCTTAGCTTTTTGCTGCCCTTTGAAGCTAAGAAATTGTGGTTAGCTGTAAAAAGTAAAGAGTGAAATTGTAGAATTTTTGTCTAAAACACATACACAGTCATTTTGGCAGGAAAGGATGAAGTCAGATTCCTCTCGATCCAACCATTGGACAAACTCTTAATTTTGGCGAGGGCTTGCTCTGTCTCTGCTAATCCCAGGCATCATTTGTGTTGCAGATTTCTGAGAGGAGCCTCATCCCCTCTCTGTGCCTTCTATTTCAGCCCTCATTTTATTGTTTCTGGCCAAAGCCTATTGCAAGACTCACAGAGGAGAGAGAAGAAACAAAGCGATCTTTGAAATAAATTATAGAGATCAAAACAGGGTGATGTAAGAGACTTTCCGAGCATAAGATCAAGTAACACCTCCCAGCTACATTCATAAGACGCGTCACTAACCCATACATCACTGTCATTTGAACCACGGTGTCTAAAAATAGGATTTGCTCTAATTTCCTGAGTAGCTCATGTAAATGGAGGGAATGTGAGAGTAGTGAGCAGGCTGTGTCAGGTGGTAAGTAACTATCTTTGATGTTTTTTTTTCTAAATTGGAAAGGAGGGGACTTACCTCCAGAAATGTCAGGCAAATCCTGACAGAACTGAGAGAAAGGTGAGATGAAGGATGCTGGTGGCAACAAGACCTGGGATGGAGCCCCTGCTCTGCCACCTCCTAGCTGGGCAGCCTCGAGTAAATTAATTAACCTCTCTGGATCTCATCTTTAAAAAACATAAAGAATAGTAGTTCCAATCTTGTGAGGATTTTGTGCAGGTTAAATGATAAGCCTATATAGACTGTTTACCACAGTGCCTGCTGTACATGTGTTATGCACATCCAGGATACAAGCATGTGTGGGTTTTCCATGGTCAGATTTCTTTTCAGGCACTAAACATTGACTCATACATCACACTTAACGTGTGGAAGAGAGAATAAGGTTAAGAGGGAACTGCGAAAGTCACTGCGACATTGTCCTAGGTGCAGAACACACGATAGAAGACTCCTTTAATTGCAAGGAGTTTGGGAGTGATGCCCAGGTGGGTTGGCCATTCCTTCTAAACCCTGCATTTCTGCTTCCTTGGAAGAATCTCTCTGTGCTTCAAGGTCCCTCCATTCAGAGCCTGACCATGAGTTCTCAGCATCTCCCTATCCTATCTTAGTGGTTGGAGTTTGGTCTGCCATACAAATTCCTGGACATCAAGAGCTGTGTCTTTTAACCACTCTCTCTCCCAAGCACCCAACACAGTCCTTGGCACATAGTAGGTCATCTTAGTCCATATAGGCTGTTATAAAGATATCGTAGACTGAGTGGTTTATAAACAACAGAGATTTATTTCTTACCATTTTGGAGGCTAAGTCCACAATCAAGGTACTGGCAGATCTAGTGTCTGCTGAGAGCCTACTTCGTGGTTCACGGATAGCCATCTTCTTGATGTGTCCTCATATGGTGGAAGGGGCTAAGGGTTTCTCTGGGGTGTCTTTTATAAGGACACTAATCCCTTCATCAGCACTTCCTCCTCATCACCTTCCAAAAACATGGCCCCCAAATACCATCACATGGAGGATTAGGGTTCAACGTATGAATACTGGTTGGGGGCACAAACATTCAGTCAATAGCATAGGTGCTCAGGAAAAAAACTGGTGAAGGATTAAAATTGTCCAGGATTACTATAAATATGTACAGATTAAAAGAAAAACCTGATATGATGGGGAGAGTTCATCCATTAAAATTTTGGTAAAAGAGGCAAAAGTATGTAAATGTAAAAGAATGTATACTGCAGCACATTTTAATTGCAGAAAACTGGAAAGAATCTAAGTGCCCATCAACAAGAGAATAGATGGATCAATTCGGGTATATGTTTAAAGGGGAACACTAGGCAGCAGTGAAAATTTATGAACTAGAACTTTGTATTATCACGGATAAAGCTCAAAAATTATAGTGCTGAGTGAAATAAAAAGCTAGTTGTAAAAGGACATGTACAGAATAATACCACTGAATGAAGTCCAAAAGTCTGAAAAACAATTCAGTATATTTTTATGAGTACATACATGTTTAGTAAAAGTATAGAAATGTACATGGGAATGCTGGAAAGAGGTTACCATTTCTGGTGGAGAGAGCAGGGTGGAGAGTCTGGAGAGCTTTAACTGTGCTTTTAGTGTTCTATTTCTAAGCCCATTTGGTGGATATATAGAAATGCTACTGTTCTTTGCATCGTTTTGTATGCCTGAAATATTTTATTAAAGGGAAAAAAGGGACTGAGGCAGCAGTTGAGCGTGAAGGCTAGAGTGGAAGTGGCCTAATTCCTTCCCCGTTCTGACATTTGCTGTGTGTCTTCAGTAAGGGAAATACCTCTCTGAGCTTCAGTTTTCTCAACACTACCATGGGGCTAATAAACTTGGAAGACTTAAATGAGATAACGTGTATAAGTTATTAAAAACAATGTAAGAACACAATAGATGACAACTGTTCTTTTCATAATTCAGCCTCTACAGCAATCAATTTCAGATTACTTGAGAACTGGAAACATCTAAGATGATCAGCAATTTCTAACCTTTCTTTACAGATGTAACGCCTGAGGCTGGAGAAGTTGAATAAGTGGTCCGAAGTCACGGGGAATGGGAGGTAGAACTGGGAAAGGCACTGTATGGGGCCTGCACTGCAAATCTCTTCCCACAAAACCTATTGAAACCTTCACTTTTTCCCAGAGGACTGATGATGGTCATATAAGGAACCTGTTAAAACTGGATCACAGATGCTGGAGGCAGTGGGACACATCCTAATGTGGCTGCAGTCCCAAAGTATGTTTCTAGCATTATGAAAGAGATTGAGAATAATGTTATAAGCTCATCCATTTCTCATTTGTAGTTTTTAAATAGCAAAAAATCTGATGCCTAACACAAGTACGCACATATGATCACAAAAACACACATACTAGAATGTACTATTTGTAACAGACTCAAACTGGAGATAATTCAAATATCCATCAACAGAAGAATGGATAAATAATGTTTCAAGCAACGGAATTCAATCCAGCAATGAGAATGAACAGACTACCACTGCTTCCATGACTACATGATGAATATCACAAATATAATGTGAACAAAAGAAGCCAAACTCAAAGATGGTGTTTGTTGCCATTTATATAAAGTACAAAAATTGTACAACTAATCAGGCTGCTAGAAGTCAGAACAGTGGTTATGCTTCAGTGGGAGGTCGTTGCTGGAAGGCACTTGGGGGTGCTTCAAGGGGCTGATAACATTCCTTTTGTTGATCAAGGTGCTGGTTAAGAGTATTCTCTGTGAAAATGCATCAGCTGTACCCTTATTATTTGTACTCTTATAGACATATATTACACTTCAATGAAAAGGTTTTTTAATATAAAAATTAGCCAGTTCCAGTAATCTTAACATTTATTAGTTACCAGTGCCTATGGATTGTCATGAATCAAGCTATGTAACAAAGAGGGTAAATGAAGGCCTCTAAATTAGCATCCTCTCCTAAGACTTGACCTTGAATATACCTGCTGAAACCAGCTTTCATTTCAGGTTTACTGAAAGGGGGATTGTCTACATAGGACCTGGCCAGGTGGAGATAAGGGTCATTACTCAGGACATCTGATCCAGAGAGACAGGCAAACCACCCAAATTATCTGATGTGGCAGTTTCCTGGGATCAAATGACCCAGATAATGGTCATACTGCCATGGTGACACCACACATCCCAGCCAAAATACCCATGAAGTGGACCCTTTCCCTGGGGCCATATTATGGGCAGAGAGGAGAGAGTCCTGTGCCACCCCCAGCTCTAATTTCTGCAAGAGTTGCTGTGAGAGCTCTTTGAGAATCTGCAGAGGCCGCAGAAAGGTAAGGCAGCTCTAGACTCCCATAGGGCTCTAGGCAGGCTCCCTCCCAAGTCTGCAGTGAGGCTCTCCCAGGGCCTCTACAGGACATGGTCTGAGCCATTGAGCATGAGTCTCACTTAATCAAACAGCCCTAGGAAGGAGGTAATATACTTATTAATATTTCCATTTTTCAGGGGATGAAACTGAGGCACAGAGGGGTTAAATGAGTGACTCAAGTATGAATACCAGAAAGGAGCGGAGTCACTTATTTTTGAATTGATTCTCTCACTGCCATGTCTACTCCCACCATTCCATCCTCCAGGATCCTGTTGCCAACTCTTATCCTAGCTACTCATGCATCAGGCCTTAGAGTGAACGTCACTTCCCCAGGATGCTCAATGAGTTCAGGTTGTCTGCAAAGCAGGCACTGAGATGGGATTAGAAGTGCATAGATTTATTGGAGGAAAACTCTGTGCAGGTTAGAGAGGGAGCAGGATTGAGCAGACAGAACCTTCAGACTGTGATGTGGGCCTGACACCTGGGAAAGGAGAAAGAGAAGGAGGCCGACTGTGTAGAAAGAGCCTCAGACTATAGCATAGCTCTGAGAAAGGCTCAGCTAGTCCAACAGGAGCCCCAGAGCAAAGAGTGTCCTTTGGTGGATTCCCAGGTAGGGCAGAGATGGCCCAGGATGCTAGTCTTCAGTAAATTGTGGGACCAGTCAGCACATTTTACAGAAGGCAGAGTTTATTTGGCAGATTGGTTATGAACCAGGGAGCAGAGCATCTCTTAGAAGTATCCATTGTAATTATTATTGCACAGCTATTTTCCCCTCTGGACTGAAAGCTCCACAAGGGTAGGAATCAGCCTGTGCAGAGAACAAGTCTAGAATGTAGTAGATGCTCAATTAATATTTGTGGATTGACAAATTCTCCTGCCAGCTCCTTGGCATTTGCCATACATTTTCTGCAGATGTTTCATGCAGTATATTTTAGTGACAATGATGAAGAATTAGATGATGGCTCTGGATTTAAATCTTAGACCCGCTCTTCTGATCTGTGTGACCTTAGGAAAGTCATCTTGCCCCTTTGAGTTTTTGTTTACTTATCTGTAGAATGGGGACAATAATATATACCCATTAGATCTTGTTCATCTAATTCGAGATCAAATCAGATACCACTATTACAGTACTTTTATCATTAGTATTACAGCAGCAGACTTACTTTTAGTGTTTGCAATGATTCAAATAAACTGTAGGGTCCCAGTCTCGAAGACATAAATATTATCTCGAAGCATATCATTATTTTGTGGGAAAATCACATTCGATATACATTGACACACCCATTACAGAGAAGAACAGTACTAAGAAGAGATTGTATTATATCATCATCTGTGATATCTTCGGTTACCTGTACCCCAAGTCTGCCCTTGAAACCAGAATCCATGTCTTATTTGTCTCTGTATTGTTAGCAGTTAGCAAGGGGCTTACACATCATAGGCACCAATTAATGCACGTTCATAATCCCAAACTGGAGACACAGCCATGTGACCATGTATCTCATGCATTAGTTGATTTAATCCCCATAACAGCTCTATATGCCAGTAATGTTGCCATCCAGAGAATGGAGAAACTGGGGCCCACTGAGATGAAGCAACTTGCCTGAACTTGCGAACTTGCAGTTTCAGGCCTGGGTCGTCCTGGCTCCACACTGGGGTTTTTCTATTGGAACATGTGGCTATCAGGCCTGCCAAACAGGTCAGTCTAAGATGCAGTCTAAAATGCAGCACGATGCCTTCATTCTCCCCAGAGTCTCCAGCCTGGCCTCTGAGGAAATGCTCTTGGAAACCAGCCTCTTCTGGCACGTTTCAATTTAGACACATGAGTCTCCTGGGAAGAGAGAACTATGGCTTGTGGGCTGGAGCTTTTTACCTTGGAGCTCAGGAGAAGTCTTCTGACCTGATTACAGAGCTGCTCCTAAAAGCTTCAGTAATGTGAAAGTCGTTTTCCCCCACGCAAATACACTCAGGAACAATAGTCTATTAAAAACAATAGAAACGTTTACTGAGCTCTTAGTGTGTACAAGTCTGGGATTTACTGGTCTGGAGTCGTCACGTCCATTTTAACCTTGCAATCTTACAACTGCCATGTAAGGCAGGTATTTCTGCTCCCGTTTTCCAGATGGGGAAACTGAGGCTCAGGGAAATACTGTAACCTGCCCAATGTCACAGAGCTGGGAAGTGGCACAGCTGAGACTGGATCCAGCCTGATGGAGGTCTAAATGTAAGACAGGGAGAGAGGACACTAGCAGCCAGAACAGTGCTTAGTGTTCCATCGCCCACCTCTGAGGCAGCAGTTCCTTAAAGATCGATTGAGACACCCTCATCCTTGGCACTTTGCCTCCCATCACCAGCTTGTCTATCCTCTAAAACCAGCCACCACAATCTTAGAACACACACAGCTCTGACTACAGCATCCTTGTGTTTAAGGCCTCAAAGTGGCTTCCTGCTTCCTTGCCCACTGCTCCTGTCCACCCTCCACAGCAGACACACGTCATTCCTCCCCCACATGCAGTGCTCAGTCCCCACCCTGCCTTTGCATATGCTATGTCTCTTCCTTGGAATGTTCTTTCCTTCCTTCCAGTTCTAGGTCCAACAAACTATTGCTCAGCTTTCAATATTAAATGGTGCCTTCCCTTGGGATGCCTTGGTTTCTAGAACCCCATGGCCTCAGTTACAAAGCAGGGTCAGGGAGAGTAGAGGAAAACTGGTTTAGCCACTGGAATCTTATTATTTTCATTATGCCTTTAGACAGACTCAGAGAAGTCAATTCCATATCTTTGGTCTAGCTCAAAGAAATACATTTCAACAACCATTTACAGAAGCTGGAAACCTTCTGTCCACCCCTCTCCCCACGTTTATTATTTTCTTTGTCTAGAAGAGGATACCCCATCTTTGTGAGAACTGCTCCTCCCCACTCTAACTTTGTGTGTCTGGAAGAAGACCTCCCTGAAATACGGAAGGGGACCCTTGAGTCCAGCTGGGCCATTCTTAGAACCTCATTGCTCCGGCCACAGTGATTGGTCCAGGACTTGGCACATGACCCAAGCTCAGCCAATCAGAAAACTTTCCTGGGAGTTTTCTGACTTATGTTGGTGGGAAACAGCCCTATTTCGTGTGGTTCTGGGTTTGAAGGTCCAGAGCTACCTGTGATATTGGTTTGAGTCTAGTGAGGATGACTTGCTCAAGGAGATGAACCAGTATGCTGACAAAGGTTAGAGAAAAAGTATGTTATTGAATTAGTTTCTGGCTCCAACCTTCTCCAGAATCAGTTACACCCTGATCTTTCTGCAATTGGATCATAAGAGCCAATAGTCTTGGGTAGGTTCAAGTTCAAGGTGGATTAGAACCACAGGGTTCTAAAAGACATGGTTTAAAACTTCTTTTCTAATTACATTATGTCATAATGTGGTCCATAAATATTTATTAAGGACTTGCTGTGGATCAGGCACTCTAAGTGATGGGGACTCAAGAGTGAGATAAAAATATGATCCCTGCCCACACAGAGCTTACTGTCTGAAGCAATGCTGTCCGGTGTGGTAGTACCAGCCATATATATGGCTACTTTCATTTAAAATAATTAAAATTAAGTAAAATTTAAAGTTCATTTCTTTGGTCTAACTTAGCATATTTCAAGTACCCAATAGCCACACGTGGCTGGTGGCAACCATATTGGGCAGTACAGATATAGAACACTGCCATTGGCATAGAATATTCTACTGGATAGTGATAGAATGGTCTAGAGCTTTGATAGTCAAAGTGTTGTTCCTAAGATCGGTGGCATTAGGCTTACCTGGGGACTTGTCGGAAATGTAGAATCTCAAGTTCTCTCACAGACCTACTGAGTCAGAATCAGCATTCAACAAGATTGTCATGACTTTGTTAAATTAATATTTTAAAGTGGGGGAAGGGCTGTGTATATGTGTGGGGAGGGGGGATGGGTGTTGAACCACAGTTAAACAGAAGACTACAAGGGAAATAGAGAATTTTATTATTCACAAGTCCCGGAGGTACCACCTGACTCAAAGGGCCATGCAGAGAGTTAAGGCAGAGAGCAAGGGGCACGTGCCTTTATTAGGGTCTGCTGGTAGAGTGTTTTGGGGTTCCCAGGCTAAGGCAGGATTGGTCAGTTCGAACCAAAAAGAGTGGGATTTTGGTAAGCTTTATGGCCTTGGGAAGCTGGGAGAATGCTCATCACAAGGTCCTTTGGGGGAGTCATGTTAGTAACTTACTTTCCTTATGGCTCTATAGACTGTTATTGAGGGCATGTGCTAGTGGAAGGGGCTAGTGTCAGTTTAAGGTCCCTGCAGGCCGCTTGGCCACGCGAAAGGAATGTCGAGGCAGCAATGCTATCGAGTATTGTAGCTAAACTCTCAACAAAGATGGCCAGGTGATTCATGTGCACATTGCAGTTTGAGAAACCCTGGTCTGACAGCCATTCCTAGTTTAGCCCTCTCTGCCTAACTCTGTCACAACCACTCTCCTATGAGCAGCAGAGAGGGTCCCGACTTTGAGAAAGGCATGCAGGCTGGCCTAGCTATCAGCTCGCCGACCCCTCTCCAGGCCACAAAATAAAACTGATGTCTGTCTACCAAGCAAAGGCTTGAAGAAACGACACCAATCTTTAGCTGAACGAACCCCCTCCCATTGCCCTCGCCTAGTCCATCAACACGATTTGTGTTATTAACGACCACTGGACTAGGTTGGGGGCTTGGTGGCAATCCCACTCCAGGGGCGATTTTTCAATGATTTACTTCTTCAGGGTAAAACCACTGCAGAGAGCTGGAGTGATCGAGGGTTTGTGTTGCGTTATATTTTTATTTTTCCAGAAAGAGGAAGAAGGGCCTCACTATGTAGAATAGAGTTCTGCCTGTTCTCATGCTGTAAGGGATTTGCCCACCCCTGTGTGAGTTTAGAGGCTGTCAGACCAACCAATCCAGCCTGATAGAAAAGCCCAATGTGCTCTTTGAAAACCCTTTACACACACACACACACACACTAATTGGTGGCACCCAACCATAACTAAGAAAAAAGGCAACAAACTATCCATTTAAATTGCAGATTGCGACCTTTATGCTTGAAATCAGTTCAAACATCCTGTTTATAGCTTTGGGGTTCTGCTGCTCAATAATCTTCCAAATTATTTTCCTCTGTTGGTTTTTTTTGAATGGTTGTTATTATGCATTGCATTCCCCCAATTTCTGGGCCTCACCCCCAGTTCGTTTCTCCTGAGAGTCTAGGTAATTTGAAAGTGCCTGCAGCAGGACGCTTTCTCTTTAAAGTTGCTATTTTTTTTTTCTACTCAGCTGAACCAGCTACAGAAGCTAGTTTGAAATGCTTCGCCCCCTTCCCTCATAGACAGAGATCGGAGGAGTGTGGGGTTGAAGGGGTGAGAGACAAGGCTTTTCTCCAAGCTGTAAAATTCCTCTGCCCTGAAGACCTTCGATTTATAGGTCTAGGCTAGCGTTCCCTAAAGTGCTAGTGAATGCCAAGGGAAGTTGTTAGGTGTTACAAGGTAACTCTAGGTTAAACAGAGATAGAAGGATTCCTTAATGCAGGACTTCTCAGGGCCTTTGAATGCTGAAGTGCACAGGGAACTCTCTTTTGTGTGAGGTGGAGAGGCAGATTTACTGCATAGTTTCCCAAGTTTTTTGCTCAAAGTGTACTTATGTCCCTGGATGCTCTCATCAGAAGTTGTCCTCAGCCCACTTGGGAGATGCTGCTTGTTCTGGTGACTAGTGCAGCAGGCTTCTTATGACCCAGCCTTGGGCATCCCCAGACCTCACTTCTGCCACATTCTATTGGTAGAGCAAGTCACCAAGGCCTGCTGCCCAGATTCAAAGGATGAGAAGTGGCCTCTGCCTCTCAATAGGAACACACACAGCCTCTTTAACCTACCAGCCTCCTCCAGGTTTCCCAAACATCACGTTTAAGACTCAGACTCAGAAAGAATGGAGTGAGGGCTGCTTCCTGGCATCGTTCGTGTCCTTGTTAAATACCAGCTCAACCCCCTACCCCCCAACTGTACCCCCATACCTAGCAGTTGGAGGGGACATCATTATTTCTGCTTTCCCACTCTCTTCTCCACTTTCTTCTACAAACAAATCCCTCTTTCCTGAGGGGACACACAGATACTTAGAAGTTGCCTATTGAAGGTAACAATGTGTTTGTGCTCGAATCCTCTCTGAGAGCTGATGCCTGAAGCACAAGAATTGTTTGATGACTGAATGAGAGGACTGATGAATAATTCCAGCAAAAATAAATAACAAATAATAATAAAAATAGATAATAGATAGGCCCCGTGCTAAGAGGTTTCTATTTATTTAACCCTATGAAGTGGCAACTACAATTAATCCCATTTTACAGATGAGTCATTTGTTGACTCATTGCTATGACCTGAGTCATAGGCTAAATGAGTAAATCAGAGATTCCAGGCTGGATCTGTCTTCCCTCACATCTGGTATTCTGGAACACTCTACAAAGGACTGGGCTGACGGAAGGCAACACAGCCGGTATCCATGATGGTTACTATTTACTCATAGAATACTTTCTGTACGCCAGGCTCATGGGTTACTATTTATCGAGTGGTTGTTCTATGTCAGGATCTGTTCTAGGAACTGTAGGAACCCATTTAATCTTAATAGCAGCCTCATTCTGTAGGAATTATCAGTCGAGGAGACTGAGGCACAGCAATACTAAATAACCTTTCCAGTGAAGGAGCCAGGATTTGAACCCAGGACTCCAAGTCCAGAGGCTTGTCCACTCTGCTGCCCCAGAAAGGAGCCTTTATTGAATCGCGGATAGTAACAACAGCTTGGACCAAAAGGCCAAGTCTCAGTTTCATTCAGCTCTTCCTGAATGTTCAGAATATGGAGCTTCAGCAAGTATCCTGCCTCCCTCCTGCCTTGGTTTGAAGGACTCGTACCTTTGCAGCTCCCCTTGCCCTCCCTGGGCCAGCCCTTGTGTTCATCAAAGCATTCACGCAGGAGAACTACAGCCAGGCCAGAAGCTCAGACTCAGGAGTCCTGCTGCCAGGCCATTCTGTCTGAACAGCCCCCTTTATGCCTGACCACCCCTCTGACACCAGAGCCAAGAAATTTATTAAGAGGACTCTGAAGGCCCTCACAGGACCATCGCGCATTCCCTGAATTCTCCACTGCCTGGGGTGGAAAGAATTTCTAACCAAACTTGGCAAGCCAGAAGGACTGTGGTCTGGCTGCTTCCTCTGGAAGGTGCTACACAGCCCTGGCAGCCCAAAGTGAGTTTCCTCCCTGAACTCACTGCTAAGAATAACCAACCAAGCCACCTCCACACCCTCCGCTGAGGCTGCGGCCTTTTCTGAGGCCTTCTTCGGCTCCGTTTAAACCCCCTTCGGCAGGAGAGAAAGTTCTTGATGAGCCTCAAGACCTGCAATTTGAACCCAGCATTGGAGGTTCCGAAGCACATTCTCTTGCTGTGTTGGGGGAACCATCCAAACCCAGGGTACTTCTGGAGATGGGAGCTATTTTCCATTAGGACTGCATTCGTGGTGCAGGGAGCAGACAGACAGACCCTCAGACCTTCCATGTCAGCACCCTGCCGGGCCATATTTTCCCTCTGAGAATGTATAGCAATATCTGGAGACATATCTTGGTTGTCACAACTGGGGGCTAATAATGGCATCTGATAGATACTGCTTAACATCTTACAATGCAGGGACCACCTCCCCCCCACCCCGCCCACACACACATACACATCCACCCCCAGAGACAGAGAGTTATCTAGTACAAAATGTGCCACTGTTGAAAAACTCTGATCTAAGTCAAACCCACAGCACCAAGCTAGATACTGAGTGAGTGCTGCCCGCCCATTACTTCCTTTGTATTTTATTTATTACCAAGTATCAACCTGGTATGATAATTCTGAGTGGCATCTAATGAGAAAATAATCTTAATTAATAAATGTGGGGTGATGAGAAAGAGGTGCTAAGCCAGTGCTCTCCAACAGAAATATGATGCCAGCCACAAATGCAGGCCACGAGCAATTATAAACTTCCTTCAGTAGCCACATTAAAGAAAGAAAAAGAAACAGGTGATATATTATAATATGTTCAATGATATTTTATTTAACCCAAACTCTCAAAGATATTTTAACATGAAATCAATAGAAAATACTATTGAGATTTTTAAGATTTTGTGTTAAAAAATTTTTTTTGCACTAAGTCTGCAAAATCTTGCATGTATGTTACAGATCATCTTAATGTGGACTTGCCACATTTCAAGTGCTCCATAGACACGTGTGGCTCGTGGCTGCTGTACTAGACAACACTAAAGCTAGAGTAAGACCTTTCCACTCACTGATGCTTGGTGATACACAGGTCAGGCTGGGAGAGGAAAAAGATGAGGATAAACAGGAAGAAAGGAAGATGGGAAGGGAATATTTCAGAACATACATGCAGGAAGTAGGGCTAACATTTCCAAAAAAGGGTCTGGAGCCCCGTTCCACACCTCCGTCTGCCCACTGTCAGATGGGAGACAGCATGTGGACCCTGTCTCTTCTCTCCAGGTTAACCTTGGTCCCAGGTACCAGCAGAAGGAGGGTTGGGGGTGGTGACATTGACCACGCAGCATAGGGAGCTTGTCCTCTACCAGCTGCCTACAGTGGGAACCCAAGGACTCCAGGGAGGGCCAAAGACCCCCTAATCAAAGAGATTGTTTGCATAAGCTTCATCCAAGGTTGGCTCTTGCAATATTTTTAAAATCCCTTTGGCTTAGGGAGGTTGATTGCCTGCTTATTTCATCAAGCAAAGAGATAAAGCCCATTGCCACAGTTAATATGAGGGAGAATTTGGAGAGTGCTGAATCCATTAGGAACCAAAGTGGTTTCCCACTGTCATCAGCTGAAAAAGGATGATGACACAACTCAGGGTTCAGGGCCACAGCCCCAGGATCAGGGCATGGATTCTCAGACTGACTGCTAAGTCAGAGCAGCCATGTGAAGACCATCTATGAAGTAATTAAAGACACAGGCACTGGGGTCAGGCTACCTGGATCCAAGCTCGGCCACCTGCCATCTGACAATGGGCAAGCAATTTAATCCCTCTGAGCCCCTTTTTTCAAACATAATAATAATTGTTAATCCCTCCGGACAATCTTCTCCCAGATGTTTACTTGACTCTCATATTCATCTTTCTCAAGTTTTTGTTCGAATGCTACCTCCTCCAAGAGACCCTCCTTCCCTGCCTTGGTAGAAATCGCAGCTCTACTCCTCGGCACTCTCCATCTTGTTTCCTGGCTTTGATTTATTTTTTTATAACATTTATTACAGAATATATTATATCATGGATTTATATACTTTGTTTGTTCTCTATCTCTCCCCTAGTAGAATTTCGGCTCCAAGAAGGTCCGGGTTTTGTCTATTTAGTTCACTGCTGTATCCCCAGCACTTAGAACAATGCCTGGCATGAGTTAGATGTTCAATAAACATTTGTTGAAATAATTTAATTAAATAAACATCTAACAGTGCCTGGCACATAGTCGTTCATGATTACTATTCAGATATTGGTCACAAAACAAGTAAGTGCCACACAGTTCCTACTTTCACTTTATTAATTCACCTAAAAAATATTTATTGTGCATATATTATGTGCCAAGCAGTGCACTAGGCTCTGCTACCACAAGGATGGGCTAAAGGACTCTTAGGTCAGCAGAGGATTTAATAGCACTTCCTTCAGAAGTTGTCATGGGGATGGAATGAGCTAATGCATGGAAAATGCTTTGCACCATCCAGGAACAGAGTGCTTCTATTAAGCAGCTTTTGTCATAATAAAGCTGTGACAAACACTCCCAAATTCTGATTGGGCTACAACAAAGTTATTTCTCATTCGCATGTCTGAAGTTTAGGTGGGTCAGAATTGGAATGTTCCCTGTGTCCTTTCATTTGGGGGCCAAGGCTAAAGGATATACTCCTTCCTATCTGGTCATGCTGTACTCTGGGGGAGAGCAAGAACTGGTGAAACTAGCCATGGAAGTCACTGTCTGGAACTGGCACACCCTCACTGCTGCCCACATTTCATTAGCCAAATCAACCTATATCATTAAGCCCAATCTCCATGGGATGAGGAATTATACTCTCTTCACTGACCAGGGAAGGAAGAGTCAATATTTGCTGAATAACAGTACAAAACACCATATGTTTAATAAAAGATCTTAATAATTATAAGGAAGCAAAAATGCTCCTTCCAGAAAACCTAATACAGGTGGTGGTCAGCTGTCAAATATTATCCCAAGGACAGCCACCTAGCTGGCGACAGAGTTGGATGTTGGATGTTGGAAACCCACTGGTATTTGTATGAAGCGGAGAGAGTTTGAAATAAAAAAAGACTCAGGATTCAATCTCCTAGGCATGTCCCTCCACCTCTCTAGGAATCATCTATAAAATGAGGCTCCCATATAACTCTTGGGGTTGCTGCGAGGATCAGCGGACAAATGCACAGGCGGACCCTTGTGAACCATGAACTCCCCACAGTTGCTGGTTATTCAGAGCCATCGATGTGGTGACGCCACGGCTTGTGAGGTGTTCTCAGCTCAGTGGGCTTCCAGCCTCAGTACATTCCTGATGGAAATCTGCATGAAAGTGTCCTTGAAGGCGACCTCACAATATTTCTCTTATAGTTCTTTCTCCTGCGTTGATCTAGAGTTTCAATGCTAGCAAATGAGATTTCGGCAAAACAAGCATTTACTGGGCATCTCAATGAGCCCCGTACTCTGCTAGGAGCTAGGAATATGGCAATAAGCAAGGCAGCAGTGACATAACACCTGCTGTCGTGAAGCTCATGTTCTGTGGGGGACTTTGGGTAAGTCATTCTAAGTATGAAGAGTGCTGGGGTGGTTTAGGAGACAATGGATGAGAATAATAGAGCAAGTGGAAGGGGACGTCTTACCAATGAAGCAGCCAGTAATAACATATACTGATCAGAGCGGTGCTGGAGGACAAGTTATATTCGCGAAGCTGTGTTATAATGTGCGAGCTCTGGAGGCTCTGCTGTCTGAGCTGGACTGAGCTTTCCCACATATTTGAGGGCCAACTGGCTACAGGTTTATCTAGGATGGCCTTGGCTGACATGACTGGACTCTCCTCCTCAAGGTCTCTCATTCTCTAGCAGACTTGCCTGCTGGTTTTCACAGTGGCTAGGCGAAATTCCAAAATAGAGCAAAACATTCTAGTCCTCTTGACCCATGAGCTGGGAACCATCACAGTCACTTCGACAGTATTCTACAGGCCAAAACAAGAGACAAAGCCAGTCCAGATTCAAAGGCGTTAGGGAAACAAACTCCACTTCTTAACGGGGGCTTCAAAGGCACGTTGGAAAAGGAGTGGATAGAGGGAAGGGTAAAGAATTGTGGTCATGTTTGTATCCATCTATTATCCATAACTCTGAAGTCACAAGTTAGAAGTGCACCCCACAGATTTTGCCTGGGTAAGGGCCGGCAAACATCCAGAAAAAGCCTCGGCTCTCTCTGAAGGTGTCTTCAGCCTCTCCCTTTAGCTGGATTTGCATCTTTTGATTGGTTCCTCTACTTATCATCTGTCCCAGCAGGAAGAGCCTTTCTTGTCACCAGCCCCTGGAGAATGATTAAAATCCCACACTGTCATCCAGACCTTAATATGAGATTCCTAGAGGCAGAAACCTGACTTGCCCTAATTTTCCATAATTAACTCGTCAAGACACCTGGTGTGGCTGCTGCTCTCTTCAGGGACTCTCTGGCATTCCCCCAAACAGCCCAGTGAGTCCTTGCTCTCCTCGTCTCATAGGGGAAGGGAGACTATGTTTATGGAAGACCTACTGTGAGCCCAGCTCTAAAGTGGGTGTTTTACGAGTGTGAACACATTGCTTCTCTCCACAGCCCTGCCACAGAAGATAGACTGATTTCCATGTTAGGTTCCGAGAAATAGTCACTTGCCCAAGGATACACAGTTGGAAAGTTTCAGAGCCCAGATTAATGGTTACTTGGTTATATAGGAGCCCATACGTGGACACGTACCAAAGAGGTTGTGGCTTCAAGCCAATGCAGAATCCTTTCTCTGGGCAAGGCAGGCCTCCGCAGGTGATATGATTTGACCACGATTATCTTTCCTATTGCCTGTCACCGCCCCTCGAACCCTTCCATTAGTCATTCCTTTCAATGGATATTTCTTTTTCCACCACCGTTACCTTAAATTAGCACCCAGCAAGGAGACCCTGTTAAAATATAAATACTGCAGAGCGACAATTACTTAAAAACATTTGTTCTTGAACCTCCCTTAAGATCTTTTAAAACTGACTCGTAAGGAACAAGGCCTAGGAACCTGTATTTTGATATTTTCCTTCCTAGATAATTTTGATGTACAAGCCACTGACTACACACTGTATGGAAAAATACCCACATGGTTGTTGTTAAGTGAAAGAAGAACCTCATATTTATTGTGTCAAGCATGACCCCATATTTGACAAAGAAAAGAGATCTCATATGGGCATAGAAAAATGTCTGGGAGAATATGTTAACAGGGGAAAGTTCCCACTCAGAGTGGGGTTATAGGACCGCATCAAGGTTATCTGTATTGCTTGAGCATTGTGCACGGAGCATGTGTTCCCTTGTAATCAGAAAAAGCAATAGGATCTGTTAATGCAAGTATCCTTGAAAGAGAGCGAGGGTATTAGCAGCTGGAGGGCAACAGTGAACAGAGATTTCTGGCCATGGCAGCTAGCTGAGAACAAAGCCTTGTGGGAAAATGGCTTAGGCACCAAGGATAGCTATTGGAGGAGGTATGCAAATCCCAGCTCAGACAGGAAGCATATCTCCAGGTCTTTCTGTTTCCATAACCTGTCATCTTGATCTCTATGTTAGATCTCTGTGGCCGATTGCAATGATGACCCCAATTCTTTATCTTTACCTGAGTCTTTGTCTTTGACCATGTGACCGCAGAGCTCTCCTTCCCTTTCTCAACCAAGTGACTTGCTTTGGTCAATGGGATTTTAGCATAAACATATTCAAATAACTTCAGAATCCTGTACCCATACCCAAGCTTGTAAATAATAGAAATAATTTATTGAACTATATACTAAGTATTCTGTTCAGTATTTTAGTTTGCACAAGACATGCAGTGGGAATCATTATTAGGAAATGAAAAAGAACAAAAGATAGTTCTAGAAAAAGCTGTAATGCAGGTAAAATAAAATCTGTACTATATTAGAATAATGTCCGTATTATAATAAAGAGCTCTCACAAATTAACAAGAAAAATAACAAATAACCCAATAGAAAAATGAGCAAAAGGATAAAAATTCATGGAAGAAATTTGATTGGCCAACAAATAAATATAGGAAAAGTTGCTTAAATCCTCTTGAAGTTAGGGAAATGCAAATTTAAGCAACAATGAAATATCACTTAATGCCAATTGAACTGGCAAAAATTTTAAAAAGCTAAAACACCTCTTGCTGACAGAGATGAGGGGAAAGGAAGCTTTCATGAATGGCTGGTAGATGACTAGAAACTGGCCCAAGAAGTTATCTGCTTCCCTGCTAACTAAGCTAGCTAATGTCAGAGTCATCATTCAAATCTGTGTGGGTCGAGTTCCAAAGCTTGAACCACTGAATAAATGAAAAGAACTTAGTGATCCTATCTAGAGGTTTTCAAGCCTTAAAAAAAAAAAATAATGTAGCAGAAACCTTTCTTAAGAAAACAGGAAACTCCTACACTATGAAAGTAATAACAAAAGAGCCTTGCAATACTTGAAGCTGGGGGAAGGGCTTCCAGTTCCTGCCCTTATGCTCCTTTCTCATTACATAGCCAATGAATCTCTAGAACTTCATGGAGCAGAGTTTGAAAACAATTGGTCAAGCCTAACCTCATCATTTTACAGATAGGGGCAGCTAAATCACCTATAGAGCCAGAAATTGCTTGAAGTCACACAGCTCATCATGACAAAGCTAGAACTAGAACCTGGGTCTTTTTTGCTATCAAAATAACACTCTTTCTGCTATGTGACTCTCGAAGTTCTTAATAATCCTGTCATAATCATCCTCATAGTTATTACTCACTGAGCATCTTCTAAGTATCTAACAATGCATACATCATGTACACTCCCCAAAACAATCACGACAAGGTAACTGAGACCTAGAGAAGTTTCAGGATATATACAAAACAATATCACATAGCAAGGAAGCAGAAGAGACTTGATTTGAACTCAGGTCTATCTGAATTCAAAACAAGAGTTCTTTCCATTGTATCAGATTTCCCCAGATAAAGTAGCTGCTGGCTATGGAGAGTGAGGGGGATGGGAGAGGGGTTTTAGCCTGACATAGGTGGCCCTCACTCCTACCTGTCATGTTGTGTTCTTCTGGCAGGATCTTCACCATCTTCTCTTTCTTTGGGTATCAGCTCCCTACATCCTCAGCCCCCAGAACTGCCTATGGTGTATGCACAACATCTGTTATTTGTTGACTGCTCATTCTCAGAGGCCAGCTATAAGTCACCTGTGGGGAAAGGAGGCTGGAGGCAGAGAGTCCTGGTTCACAATCGAATTCAGACATTTCCCAGCTGTGTGACCCTAGGCACTTCTCTGTGCCTCCTCCTTTTATAGAAAAATCAAGGTTCTACAATAATAGTACTGCATTGATTAGGATGTTCCGGGATGCAGATAACCGAGAAAATCTATTATCCTGCATCACAGAAATTTTGAGGGTAGAGTGGCGGTCAGCAAGGAAGTCATTTCACCTATTTCTCCACTCTGCCATTGTCAGAGCTAGCTTCATCTTCTATCTTCTGGCATATAGCAAACTGGCTGTCAAAAGTCACAGTTGTCACATCTGTACATACTCCAAGCCATGGAGAAGAGTATCCATTCCTTCCTATAGCTCCTTCTCAGTAATGGGGGAAAGTTTTTCAAAAGCCACTAATAGACTTTCCCTTACTTCTCATTGGGCAGAACTGAGTCACATGCCAACCCCTAAAACAAACATTGGCAAGGGACTAGTATTGCTGTGATTAGCTCAAACCAATCATCTGCAGTGCAGTAACTGACGGGAAGCCAAATACCTATCTTGAAAAAGATACATTGACTGAGGATCTGGTGTGGCCAGCACAGTGGAACTTCTGTTTCTTTCAACTTTGAATCCCCAGCCCCTAGGACACTGTTGACACTCAGCAACTAGTGAGTGAATGTATGAATGAGTGAGGGAGTGAATGAGATAGATGAAGAATTTCTTTCCTCTCCCTACTTTCTGTTTCCTAAATCAACTATTTCTTGATGACCTCAGTGCCCAAATGAAGCCACAAAAGATGATGTATCTGGAAAAAATTAGGAAATCATTCGGACTCTCTGGAAAATGCTACTGAAGAAATGAGTGGATGTGAGCCAGGCCCAAGCTCTCTATGTACAAAATACTCATCAATTCATTACTAGATTCCCCTGGGTTAGGGTGGACACCCCATGACTGATGTCAATTTTGTTGTTGGTGATGTTGTTGCTGCTATTGTTTAAATGAACTGTTTCTGGTATTGACAAGGTTTCAGAAGCTTGGTTTATCACTATGGTTAATAACAGCCACTGGTGTCTAGAATGAATAACCAACCTGATTTTGGCAGTAGAACAACTGAAAATTTCAGCCAGAAGAAATTGAATGGGCAGTGTTAGGTACTGATCAACTGAAATTTCAGTAGTCATTCTCCAACAGGAGGCCGTTTTGTTTTTTCCCTCACATTGGACCCATGGTAGGGGTGGAAAGGTGGCTGCCTTCACATTCCAGAAGTAAATTAGGCTTTATCTGGGAATTCATGCTGGAGGCTACCTATCAAAACCCCGTTAGAATAAGACATGTTGTCTTCGTAGCAATTTGCCAATCCCTAAGATCCTCTGTGACTGCAGACAACCATAGGAAGAGGCTCAACGCTCAGTTTCTCCATCAGTGAAATGAGAAATTTGGATGAACTGCTAAACCTTGAGAAATGTAGAAGCAATGTTGGGTAGATGATGGAATCACAGAGCCCATAGCCATGCTATGAGTTTTGACAATTGTGGTAGTGGTACAATTTACTCACAAATCTTTCTCCTTTCTCCATCCTTACTACAGTTCACTGTGGGTGAAGTTTACCTTTCCACTCTACTGCTATTGGGCAGACCAAATGACTTGCTTTGGTCAGTGGGATATGTTGAAGTAACCGTGGGCTGGTTCTGAGCTCAAGCCTTAAGTGGTGCCTATGTTTTTACTCATTCCTCTTGAAATTTCTGTTCCCTGCCTTTAGAAGGGAAAGTCCAGGGTGGCAGTGGTCCCAAAATGAAAGACAAGGGGAGCAGGCTTAAACCCAACCCACAGAGCCATCCCCAACTGATCCACAGAACTGTGAGAAGAAAAATAAATAAGTATTCTTGTAAATCACACAGACCGTTGACATTATTATTATAGCAAAAGTTGACTCACAAAGAAATGTAATCACTAATAATAATGATAAATAATAGTAAATAATAAATATTGGGTATTTACTACATGGTAAGCAATACTTGCCATCATAATGACCCTGTGACACAGAAATCATCATGCCCATTTTATAGATGAGAAAATTGAAGCTCTGAGAAATTAGGGGGCTTGCCCAAGGTCACACAACAAAAAAGGTGCAGAGCTGGGATTTGAATAGCCCCAAAGGCTAAGATTTCTCCATCTTCTCTGCCCATCCAAGCGAATGACCAACAATGAAGCGTAGTTCTTCCAGGGCACAAGACCACTCTTCTGTCATCTGAGCACGCGTGAGAAAATAGGAGCCTTTTCTGGAATGCCCTTCTCCAGAGACCCATTGGAGCTGACTCTAAACTTGAAACTCTGTGGAAGGCCTAGAGTAGTCCAAGGTGGGTCATTGTCACCTGGACAGGTCTTGCTGCCTGCTGCTGTGTGAGCATCCTGCAGGAGCAACTAGGAGCAGACTCACTTCCTATTGTTGGTGCTGGCACTCGGTTCTTAGAAGCATTTATTGAGCACCTACCACCTCCCAGATAAAAATGGGATGGTATGAAAAACCTGAGGCTCTTTATAGTTAAGGGAAAGAAATATATTTTCTAAGACCTCAGCATCAAACCCTTCTCTGGTTTCAAACAAACTCTACTGTCATTTATGACTACCCTCCACTCCCTTCTACCCCTCACTCAACCTAGACTCAAGCACATGTAAATTGTTTTAATCCAAGCCTTTGCTTAATTTGTTGCTGCTGCCTGGGGTGCTCTTTTCTCTCTCTCTCATTTCAATGATAAAATTTCTGTTCATCATTAAAGACCCAACTCAAAGTCACATTCTCTGAGGCCCCTTCCCTAGTCCCTTCCTCTGGGTTCTTCGTCTTCCATGACAGCCAATCTTGCTGGCTGATCTAGGTGGAGGTCTGTCTTTCCCACAAGCCCAAGGGTTTCCCAAGAACAGAGACTGTCCCTTACTCATTTTTATATCACTTCCCAGCCTAACATGCAGCATGATTCCGGGCACAGGGTAGATAATCTATTTGGAAATTATGCCTTCAGTATTGCAGAGCACTTTTTAGTTCATAAAGAGCTTACCAGTCAGTGACACTACGTTCTAGCCCTATGACGATGGAAAGTTACGCACCTCTCTGAGTACCTGCCTTATAGTGTTGTTGGAAGATTCCAGGAGATCATCCATGGAAAGCAACTAGCAGAGTGTCTGGCTCATAGTCAACACTCAAGGAATGCAATCTATTCATGGGACTGTTATTGCCAGCCATTACCCTGCATTCTGGGATAATAGATGAGGATTACCTCAGATTCTAAGAGTCAGAAAATTTTTTCTCTAATGGTCAGAAAGTAAATAGGATAAATAGGCTTTGTGGGCCATAAGGTATTGGTCATACTACTCAACTATCTTTTATAGCATGAAAGCAGCCATAGACAATGTGTAATGAATGAACATGGCTGTGTGACAATTAAACTTTATTTACATAAACTGGCAGTGGCCTGAATTTGGACTATGGGCTGTAGTTTGCTGACCTCTGCCCAAGTAAATGAGAAGAAACCAGAGATGGATGTCCACTGTATCTATTCAGGGCTACAGTTCTTCAGCTTGGATCTCAGACTGCTTATATCAATTGTAGGGGTCATTGCAAAGGGAGATATGGGGCAGGGGAGGAAACATTCTTGACTTGCCAAGTGGAGGAAGAAATCACAATGCATCAAACACGGGCTTTGAATGAAGACAGACACAGGTACAGAACCCAGATCTTGGGCAAGGGACCTCTCTCTGTTCAAGCCTCAGTTTCTTCATTTATAAAAGGGAAACAAAGACAATTCTCATTTCACAGGCTTTGGGGAGGGTAAATCATATCAAATGATTAGTTATCTTTCCAGAATTTGTAAGAACATCTTCAAAATGCTGAAGAGAGTATTACCTAGACTTTAGGCAGCAGGAAGGAAAAAAAAATCGAAATGGAAAATGCTGACCTTCTATTAGCTTCTAGTACATGAAATTTCTCAGCAAGACCTGGCAAACCGCTTCACGTTCAGCAAGACATTTAGGGGATGATAAGCTTAGTGATGCTCATAGCCAAGAAGCTTTTTGTTAAGAAGACATTGAGGGTCTCAGCGTGGCAATCTCATACCTCTAATCTCACCCCAAACAGGGGCAGGCAGAGAATGGGGTCACAGCACCTCAGAGCTCCAGGGCCCAACCTTCACCAGAGGACGGGACACCTCGGTTCCCGCAGTGTTGGGGGAGATGCAGTTGGAAGCTCCATGGTGGATATTGTTCTTCTGACAATGGAAATGGAGGGACATTCGGGGCGGGGTTGGGGAGCACAGATTAACAGTGAGAGCAAGAGGATTACAATAATTTAAGAGGTTAAGGGGAAATGAATGCTGATTTATCGGATGCTTTTGTACTCAGAATGCCAGGTTTTCCCTTGATTCCAATAAGCTCTTTAAAAAATTCATGAGATTTTTCTTTCTCTGGTTATTTATTTGGGTCCCTAGGATAAACTCATGAAAAGCAGCTTCTCGTCGTGGGAGAGTCCTGGGGGGATGGTATAATTTGTACAGTTCAGGCTAATAGATTACACAGTGTCAACATGTTCAGTCACTAACGCCCCACGGCGATCCTAGGCCCCATCAACGAGGGATGGCCAGAGCCGGAGGGGGACCATTCACTTGCTTCAATTCTCTTCTCTTTGTTTCCTTCCATTCCATTTCTGAGGAGCTTCCTGGTGCCAGGCACTGGGGATATAGAGATGAAAAGGTCACTAGAAGGTCACAGTCAGGTGAGAGGGGACACTTTAATGGGGAGTTCTAAGGCCGTGTGACAAGTGCTAGAATAGAGACAGGTAGACATGCTCAGGCAGTATTCATGAAGCACCTGCTGTATACTCACAGTTGCACTGAGGACAAGAAAAGGGCAGGCAGATGCTCCAGGACAAACCACTACGCCACGCAAACCCTCTACCCCATGCCTTTCATGCCCCTACTTAAACTGAACCCACGAGCTCCCAGAAAGGGCTAATACTTTTACCTATAAAGGTGAAAAAAAAAAAAACTAGAAACTACCTAATGTCCAACAATAGTGGGTCAGCTATGTAAATTAGGATGAACTTTGTATAGCAACATGGAAAAACGCTTACAAAATAACACCGGGAGAAGGCAAAGAAATCGTATTTTACCAAATGAGGTAATGAAAGAAATCTCATAAGGACCTGATAGTCCAGGAGGACTTGATCTGGAGGAAAAGTATTCTGGTGATTGGCTTAGATGGCTGTCTTCACACTGGAATGGGACACTTGGAGAACAGATATTTATATATCCAGAAATGTATATGGATTTATTTATGACCAGCTCCTAGCTCCATTGCCTGTTGGCAGATACATAATAAATATAAGAGTGAAAAAAAGACGTCACTCACTCCTGCATGCTGGGCCAAGAATAGTCTATTGTACATAGTGGCTGAAAGTTCAATAATGGAAAATGGAGGAAGGGTTGAATGAGCCAGAAGGGAAAAATGGGAGGTGAGAGAGAAGAAAAGGAAGAAAATGAGAGAAAGAGAGAAAGAAGGAAAGAAAAAGAAGGTGGGAAGGAAGAGAAGGAGGGAGGTGCATGATTCTGTCTCAGTTTAACTCATATATATTCAAGAAGATAATGTCTGCCAGGATCCAGCTAAGATCTTACAGCTTGTACAACTAACTCTTGAAAAAGCTATTGTCCTCAGTGGAGCCAAAGCCAGAGCCTCTGGAAGCAGCAGCCTGCGGGCTGGCGGCAGACTTAGGACAACGAACCCAGGAGAGTATGGGGTTGGCCCCTCTCGGTCAGCACAAACTCTGTGACCAGCTAAGGGCTGCCAACTCCCAAAGCAAGCCTGGGTTCATCTCTGAACACATTGACAAAAAGTGGGGATTTTACCGAAGGTTTAGTGGGAGCCAGAGGATGAAGATTACAAAGCATATCTGAGAGCCAAGTTTCTTAAAAATCCTCTTCAAGTTTTTCTGTCTCCCCCAGATTTCCCTCTTTATTTATTTATTTTTTTTGTCTGCTGTCACACCTCTCCCTTTTCCATCTCTGCCAGTTTTCTCTGATCAAGCTTGTTTCTTTCTGCACCTTGGTTCACCAAACCCCCTCAGCGTGCATACCCACCCAGAGATAAATACCAAGCTCCAGCTATTAACCACACCCACCCCTGTCCAGCTTCTCCGAGCTGCCCTAACTTCTTCCAGAGGAGTCCAAAGTTCTTCAAGGATTCTTTCCATCTACCATCACATTAAAATGTGATTAGAGTCATAACTCTTCAGTAAACAAGATGGGCTCCAGATTCTGACTTAATCTTTGCAAGCTGGGTGACCTCAGGCAAGTGACATCACCCCTCTGGACCTGTTTTCTCATTTATAAAATGAAGATAATATAAACACACACCCAACTAAGACTGCTGTATTAAATGAGATGATACATGCAACATGCTGGTTTGTAGAGAGCGTGTAGTCACTATTATTTATCTGCTGGAAAATTCTGTGAGGCTAGAAAGGCAAGCAGTACGGTTCCCATTTTGATATGAACAAACCAAGGACCATGGTGGTGAATTGGCTTCTTTGGGTTGCACAGGACAAGCAGCCAAGCCAGAGGTCAGATCCTGTTCCTTGAGTCCAGAGCCTTTGGATTTCAGCTCATCTCCTTAAGGTCAAAGCCTGAGAAGGCAGGTACTGGTGAGTGGGTCCACCATCACTTGGATGTTGTTTAAGCATTCTGAGGAGACTGAATTCTCCTTCCTGGCTTCAGTTTTCAGTGCCTCAACATTAAATTATGATAATGTATGACATGGGATTGTGCTGCCTACTAGCCACTGACAATTATGTTTCTTTCAGGCACAACTCCAGAGAATCCATTTTGCTGTTCTCAGCAGTCTGGAGTGAACGACTCTAGTCCCTCTGCTTGGGACAGGAAGTTTGACACTCTCACGAGCCATGTCTCCCAGCGGCCACTCAGGGACTTCCAAGGTAGTTTCTAGTTTGGCTGTATGGTGCCCTCTTTGGAGTGTTGTCATCACTACACTAAAGCACAGAATTCAAAGGTTGTCACTGGACACCCAGTCAGGATTTCCTTCCCGCCTCCTGCCTACATCGCACTTGGGATTTCACAGTGTAGTGTGGTTTTTAAGGAATTCTGGGGTCAGACAGATGTGAGTTCAAAGCTTAGGTGTGACACTTGCTGACTCCGTGAATCTGGATAAATTATTTAGCCTCTCTGAGTCTTTACTTCTTTGTCTGTAAAGTGGATACACGCACGCACACACACACACGCACACGTGCGCGCGCGCGCACACACACACACACACACACACGTCTTCCCTGTATTAGTAGACAAAAAAGTCAAGTTAAAGAAAATCCAAGATACCATTTTTCATCTATACTTAACTGGCAATGTTTTTAAAAGAAAGATTTTACTTTTTAGAGCAGTTTTTTGATTGACAGAAAATTTGAGAAGATGGTACAGAGTTCTCAGTTTTGCCTATTAGTATTATTTTACTTTAATATGATATATTTGTTACAACTGATAAACTGATATTAATACATCATTATTAAGTAGAGTCCATTTTTATTCAAATTTTGTTAATTTTTACCTAATGTCTTTTTTTGAGTTCAGAATTCCATCCAAGATAGTCATCATGTCTCTTTAGGTTTCACAGACTTTTCGTTTTTGATGACTTTGACGGTTTTAAGGAGTACTGGTCAAGAATTTTGCAGAATGTCTTTCTATTAGTATTTGTCTGATTTTTTCAAATCATGGACTGACAGGGGTTATGGTTTTGGAGAAGGAAGACCAGAGAGGTAAAATGCAATTTTTGTCACCTTGTATCAAGGGTACATAGCATCAACATGATGTATGACTGTTGATGTTGACGTAGATCACCTGGCTGAGGTAATGTTTGTCATGTTTTTCTACTTCCCATACTGTACATAATGTAATTGGAAGGAATTACATGCACAGCCGATGTCTAAATAATAGGGTCAGTGTATTTATATAAATTACTTAGAATTCTTCTCCATGGGAAATTAGTCTCTTCTACCCCATTCATTAAGTTATTCAATCATTTGTTTTTATCAGTATGGAGTGACTATTAATTTTATACTATGAGTTATAATCTATACTTCTTTATCTTGTTCAAATTGTTCCAGCTTTGGCCATCAGGAACTCTGTCAGCTGGTTCCTATGTTCCTTGACATAATCTCAATGATTTTTTTTACAATGGTTAAACATTTATATGATTTATGAAGTGATCTCCTGGATTACTCTAGTACCCATCTGGCACTACACATAGCCATTACAATAATATTAACTGTATACCCTATGCTATACTCTAAATCCCCATGACTGTTTTGTAACTACTGATTTGTACTTTATCTTTCACCTCCTTTTTTTTTTTTTAGCACATCCTTAAAATTTGGCAGTATAAGATGCTCCATGATCACCTTGTATACTTACTGCCTCAGTCTTTGAGTCAGCTCTTTCTCCAATGATCCCTGGCTCCATTTATTGGAGAATGATATTATAAACCAAGAACTGCGCGTTAGGTGTTTTTGTTGCTACGAGGGTGTCATTGCTTCAAGGCCCTCTCAACTGACAGAGCAAGGGAATATATGTCGCTATGCTAACTTGTGTATATGTACATATCTATCAATATCTACATGTAACAATTTGTATCTATATTAAGTTAAACGAATTCACACTAATGTCCCAGCTCTAATCCATTGCCCCATGGATCACCCTCTTTTCATACAATTGCTTCACAGTTAGATTCTTCATTACAGTCTTTATTCCTTCCTGGAATTCCTGGCCTCCTGAATGATTTTTTTTTTTAATTGCATTAATTAAGGTTCACTCTTTGTGTTGGAAAGTTCTTTGGGTTTTGACAAATGCATAATATCTTGTATCTATCATTACACTATGATGCACCCCCCCCAAAAAAACAAACCATCATTGTGCTCCATCTATTCAACCCTCCACTCCCTCCCTGAACCCCTGACATCCACTGCTCATTTTACTGATGCTCTAGTTTTGCCTTTCCCAGAATGGGCAACAAAGTTCTAAGTGTTAATATTCAGCATTGTTGAGAGCGTGAAGAAATAAGCCTTCTATATATTGCATGTTGAAGTCTTCCCAAAGGCTTTTTTTAAAAAAAAAAAAAAGGAAAAAAAGTCACCATTTTTAATCTTTTGATCCAACAAATTCTACTTCTGAAAGTTTATCAAAAGAGAATTCTAAATGAGTGCAAAGATTTGCCATGAGGAAGTTTATGGCTGTGTTTTTTTTAACATTCTGAAATAATCAATACATCTATTCAACATACACACTTAGCACTTACTGTATGCGAGGCATGGTTTTAGGCCCTGAAGATATAGGTACATAAAGAAACAGAGCAGACATCTTAGTGTTTGGAAACAGATATACACTCATATCTCATATATACATCTATATAATATGCACACATATACATATATACATACATATAAATAAACACATATTTTCCAATGGTGATAGGAATATAAAAAAAAATAAAGCAGAGCACTGAGCAATGCCAGTGTGGTTGGTGCAGTGGTTTGCTTCACTGCCCACAGAAACCTTTTAGGAGCATAATAGGGCACGAGGGATGACCAAGGAGTTTGGGTGGCCAATGTGGAAAGGGATAAAGAACAACAGAAAATTATTCCTGAGGGTCTCTAGGCAGAGAGTGGGGGTGAGGCTGGAAGCATTTGTGGAGGAGGGGGTGCAAGAGTAAGAAGTGGGGGTTTTACCAGGAGCAGAGTCCCGAGGCCTCCTCCTCCTTTCTGCCAGTGGTGACTGGGGTCGGGGGGAGGTTCTTGTCTGGAGCACACAGAGCCCTCAGGGTTCCTCTTGGCTGAAGGAAAACACCATCCAGGCATTAAAAGCAATGTGTCGACAGATCCTTGATGACACAAAAAGATGTTCATAATATATTTTTAGTGACTAAAAAGTAATTAAAGATTATATATACAATATTTTGGTTACATAAAATATAAATACTTCCATGTGTATAAACATGCAGAGAAAATTAAATAGAATGTCTCCAGGTAATAGGATTGTGTTTTAAAAACATTTCCTCTTTTTATTTATCTGTATTTTCTTAAGTTTCTACAGTCAATGTGTATTGCCTTTGTAATAAAAGGGAGAAAAAGCAAGTATAACTGAAGAGGATGCAGGAATAGATTTAGGAACTATCTTCGGATGAATAAGAATTAATCATGGTGTTTGTAGTGATAAATCACCACTATCCCCAAGATATTACCCCCAGGGATCTGTGCCCAGCCAAGCCTACAGAGAGCACCTTGGACCTCTACCTGTCCTTCCATCTAAGGGCCAAGGGACACACCCTCTCCAATCCTGAGATGCCACATTTGCCTCTCTGAAAGTTTCTGTGACTTTCTCTGGTGTTCAGTGGAACTTTGGGAGTGAGAGTGAACATGGGAGGTGACTCCTCAACCTAGGCTCAAAACAGTTCATCAAGGCAGATTGAGAGGGAACATTCTAGGAACATCTCTAAGTCTCTCACTTTTATTCTTTGGACGTAGGACCACCATGGTGACAATTTCCTCCAGCTCATGACCTGGCATTAGGAGAGTATCTGGCCTGAGTGAGCAGGAGGTGGTATTGAATTCAATAAAGATACAGAGTGAGTACGAGACAACACTATCTAGAACATCAAGTGAGACTGATGTGCTTGATATAGAAATGGGATGCTGCGCTTCACATAAACTTTTCTCTTATGCTAGAGAATTTACCAGGTATCGCTTCATCCCTTCCCCTACCATCACCAAAGGCGAATAAGACAGAGATCTAGTCAAGTTCAGGAAGGGATGTAAGTCATAGGCACAGCTCACCTTAACACCAGGCAGACAATGAAACAGCACAAAGGAGCAGCTCAGAAAACAGAGCCTTCACTTCCAGCTGGGTTTGGAGCCCTAGGGAAAATCTAGGAACTTTGTGCAAAAAGAGATCCAGGAAACCGAACAAGAATAACCTACTCTGAGGGAAAAAATACAGGGATGGAGAACAATAAGAAGCAATCCTGTGAACGTGAGGCCATTTTCTCATATCATTTTATTCCACTTTTAAAAATAGAAATAATCATATCATTTTTGTGACTAGAAAAGGATGCGATGTTCATTAAAAAAAAATAGCTGTGTATATTCTAGTGCGGAGTTAAAGTGTAATTTACTCAATCAGTCTCATTAATCGGAAATCTGGGTTATTTTCAAGCTTTCACTGTTGTAACTGACCCTATAATGAATATATATACTTGCACTTGTCTAGTTTCTGCCTTAGGACGAATTCCTAGTAGTGAAATAATTAGATCAAAGAGTATGTACATTTCAAGGTTTTTTGATACATAAAGCATTATTTCAACCTGCATGGACCAATTTAGACACTAAGACATGTGTCTGCAACTGCCTAATTACCTATTATCATTCTTTTTAATCTGCTTGTTCTATGGGACAAGCTATAGAATCTCATGAGCCGCATGATATAAACTTGTCTGTCACCACTGTCCTTCGTCTCCCTTCCTCCACTGAGCTCTAGGGCTCAGATGAAAATCTCCCAAATCACACACGTGCCACACCTGGAAATGTCCCTGGATTCTCTTTCAGTCTTTCCCAGTGATAACTTGGAAGCAGATGGCGTATCGGCTTAGCCTAAAAACAACGTCTCCTTTGTCTTCCTCAAGTCCGGTACTAAAAACCTGGGCTGGAGACGAGGAGGTGTGAGTCATGATGGAGGGAAGACTTGGCCTTTGAGAATATTTTATTTATGCCCTTGGTGTGCACAGGCATTTCTGCAACCACGTCTGTGTCTTCCCCTCACGCAGATCACTTTGGGCCTCCAAGACGGAGCTCTGTTACCAGCGTCCCTGTCACTCTGGGCACACACATCACATTCAGCCATTTGTGAGCTGACACTCCATATTTTAGGATGGCAGGATGGTAGGAAGACCTGAGATCTTAAGAAAAGTGTCTTGGAGTGGTGTTTTAACAAAGAACATGTGTATGATTTCTAGGTCCAAATCTCCCTATGCATTGAGTAAACCAGGCTCATTTAGGAGGAAAAGTGAAGCACAGAGAAGGGGAGACATCTACCTGGGGTAACACAGCAAATCACTCTACCTAAAAGCCTTATGCTCCTGAGTCCTCACTAGATCTCGCTGCACACATCCCGCGCCCCCCCGCCCCCCGCCACCCACCATGGCAAACTCCTGGTTCTAAATTTCATGCAAAGGGTTGTTTATGATTTTGAATTACCAAGCTTTTAAAAATACAGACAGTTCTAGTGGAAGTCTATGGGCCATAAAACTGTCATCCTCACAACTCAAATCTCTCTCACAGTAATGATGTAATCTGTTTGCAGAAAAGGCCCTGGTCCAGGCCACCACAGACCAGTGGCCCCCACATGGAGGCCCAGCTGGGGTAGAGACTGTTCATGATGATTCTGTGCAGAGTAACTTGCCTTTGTCTGTGTTCTCCAGCACAGAAGGGTCTGATGTGTTTGAGGAGACCAGGAATCAGACAGCTGTGGCCAGTTCATCTCCTAAGTCTCCTCCCCAAGTAGAACTGCAAACAGTGCTCTTGGCCACCCTCTGAGCCATTGCACACACCCTTTATGCTGCTGGAAATGCCGTCCCCTGCTTCCGGCTTCGGGACCAGCTTAGGACTGCGGATACAAATCTCGTCTCTGAGGTTTTCTAACTCTGTGGCCAGGGCAAGCCACTTCGCCTGTCTGATCATTTATTTCCTCATTGCTAAAGTGGTGTTAGTGATAGATCCAGCCTCATAGAGTTGTTATAACATTTATGCAAAATAATCCTTATAGGCTGAAGTTGAGGGTATTTGGTTATAACAAAACCACTCAGATCAGCTGAAGCTAAGAATAAAGGAGGGTAAGAATTTACTTAAAATTGGAATAGACCCATTTTTAAACTTAGGGTGCAAAAAAGTCACATCACGTTGACATTTCCAATTGATTGTTCAAGGTTCCCTTCTCTCCATACAGGAAATCTTACGTCTTCCTCTTAAAAGTCCTACTGCACCTTCCCTCATGCTGACCCTTCTGGAGTGGTTCATAGATCCCGGAGATGGGCATTTACAGGGAGTGGCTTCCACAGCAAAGAGCGAAGACTGGAGTCCCCTCGGGGCACCGCTGCCCCTGTGCTTTGCTAATACACAGCTGCGGTGAGGACGATTCTGACACGGCAGCTGTGCTGCAGGTCCAGACTCCTTACACAGACGGCTTGCCTGATGTCAGAGAAGACTGCTCCACCCCAGGTACCAAGCTGAGCTCCCAAATCGCAGTGCTCAGCCTGAGCTTTTTCAGTCACATTCCACTTCCCAAGAATCTGGAGTAAGTTCTCGGAGGTCAGGAGCCATGCCCATCTTATTTATCACTGTGGGGCCAGCATCCAGAATAAGGGCCTGGCATATAGTAGCCATTTTATGTTGGATGGATGGATGGAAGGATGAATGGCTAGATGGATGGATGCATGGAAGGATGGATACGAGGATGGATGACGGAAGGATGGCGAGGTTGGTGAAAATGGCGGAAAGGAAAGAATAAAGGGAAGGATAATAAAAAGGACGGAGGGAGGAAGGAAGCAGGGAAGGAAAGAAGAGAGGAAGGGGAGGGAGGAGGAAGAAAGGAAGGAGGGAAATAAGGAAGGGAGAGAGGAGGGAGGGGAGGAAGGAAGGAAGGAAGGAAGGAAGAAAGGATGGAAGGGCAAATCATTACATGAAATATCAGCCCCAAGTTATGGTTAAGAAAATTTTGTAAGTGAATGCTTTGATAATTTAGCACTTTAAAATAGGTTGTATTCTCTTTTTAGAATAGAAAAAGTAAATCAACATCTTAAAAATCACAGTCTAGGAACTTGCTGACTGTATGATTTACCATCTTCACGTTGCATTATGTCATCATCACAATTACACATGTAAATATATTTATAAAAGACAGTCTCTAACCACATGGGTATGATTTCTATTGATGCCTCTGGGAAAGAATTGGGTCAAAAGTCACCAGCAAGGGAATGAGAGTAAACATTTATTGAGGGTTCACTAAACGTCAAGTTGTTTTATTAAAATGTTACCCTGTCAGATCCTTTCAACTCTGCAGGGAGGGTAATATCATGCCCGTTTTTCACTTGGTGGAACTCAGATACAATGACGTTACATGTCTTGCCTGAGGCCTCACAGGTAGCGAATGGCAGAGTTGGCTTTGAATTCAGCTTCGCTCAGTCTCACACTCTGTGCTGTCTCTGCTTTCCCATACAGCCTGCCTGGGAAGGGGGCCTTATGGAAGAGAAGGAGTGGGGTGACCATGCTTTAGGATTGCCCTTACCTGTGTTAGCTCATTAATCTCACAGCAATCTTGTAAGGAAGGAACTGTCATTATTCTCATCTGGCAGGTGAGGAAACTGAGCTTCAGAGCAGAACGCCACTTCTGAGCTTGTCAATCTAATCCTCGTGAAAGCTTTTCAAGGTCAACTGGATTTCACGGCAACATAGTCCTAGTGAAAGCAGACAATGGACTTGGGGCTTTGTGGACTTGCTCAGTGCCCTAAATTCCTTCATTACACTCTCCTTGAAGCCACAGCATTTTGACTCTGGTTAAAATGCAAATCATACCTGGAAGGGATAACACAGAAAGCCATTATCAGCCTGGAATAAAGCCAGGCCACATTTGTGTTCAAATTCCATTCTCAATACCTTTGGGTTTCTTTTTAATAACTTAAAAATGTTTTTTGTTTTTGTTTTTTTTTTGCAGATAATTCATGTTCATTGTAGAAATTTAAGAAATTCAGAGAGGCAAAAAAAATGAATAAAGAAAAAAAAGAAAGAATTGCCTGAAATCTCTCTGAGGCAGCCATTTCTTCCTGTTACATCTAGTAGCTATACAGTAATTGTTCCCCTTATCGGAGTGAAATATGTTCCAAAACTCCCCATGGATGCCCAAAACCTCAGCTAACACTGAACACCATATATACTATGGTTTTTCCTACACAGACATACCTGTGATAAAGTCTACAGCTTCTCTTTGGTCGCAACTTATACCCCAGTTGTCAGCATCACTACTTTTGTGCTTTGGGGTCATTATTAAGTAGAATAAGGCTTACTTGAATACAAACACTGCGATACTGCGCCACTCAATCTGATAGCCAAGATGGCTACAATGTGACTAATGGGTAAGTTATGCATAGTATGTTGCTAAGATATACTGGACAAAGGGAGGATTCACGTCCCAGATGAGAGGGAGCAGAATAGCACAGTATTTCAGCATGCTACTCAGAATAGCACACAATTTAAAACTTATCGATTGTTTATTTCTGGAATTTTCCATTTAATGTTTTTGGATCACGGTTGACTGCGGGTAGCGAAGCGCCGAAAGACAAACCGTGGTTAAGGGGGAACCATTGTACTCAGATTTTGCTCCGGGAAAACATGCATGTCCCACTCTCTATCTAAGTAATTAGGGGCTGACTCTACCCCCAGGCTTGCGGGCAGGTAGGAACAAGGGACGCAGAAATGGCCAATCAGAACATCCCAGCCCTGGCGCCAGTGATTGGTTCATGGAAGGGAGCATAACCTAACCTAGCCCAGCCAATTAGAGCTCTACCCAGAACTTTCTCTGGAATCACTGGGAAAGAGGCGTTCTTTTCCTTGTCCTAAGCTACATAGAGGCTGGGAGCAGAAAGTGGCCATTCTTGCCCCAGTTGGTGGAGAGCTTGCCTGAGAATGAAGCCAACTTCACAGAGGAAGAGAGAGCTGAGGAATGTGGAAAAATAGATTTCTGACAGCATCTGAGCACCTGGATCCAACTATATCTGCAGCCTGTTCCTTAACATACTTTTTAGTTATTAAATCAAACCATATACAATTGCCAGTATTTGACAATTTTGGCCCTGAAAATTTCATATCACTCAACTTAAGAGATGAGACAAATTCCTTTTCCTACTAAAATAAGTTTAAATTGAATTTCTTACTCTTACAACTGAAAGGGTCCTCTCTAATACACTCATCATCCAAAGAAAATCAACATTCACGTTTTCACATGTCTCCTCTTATACTTATTTCCGTATGTGTATATGTTTATATAATATAGTGATATAACATAATATAATAAATTTATGACATTTTAATTTAACTTATTGTCTGTGTAATTTGTTGTCTAATATCTACCTGCCTTCCCGTGAGGACTGAATGTTTTAGTTACTCTGGCCGAACAAAGTTTCAAGACCATAGTAGGTCAATAATTAATATCTGTTGACTATATCAATATGTGTGTAGAATCCAGTATGAAAAAATGATTTAGGAAAAAGCCAATCTGCAACCAGGCACATAGCCACTCTATGAAAGTGAGATACACTGTCCCATTAGAGGAGGCCCCAATGCACAGCAAACAATGAAAACCAAGCACCTGCATTAAAATATAAATGGGAAGCTAGCTAAGCCTGGCAAGTTAGGTAGAAAACTGGCACTTGCTAATAAAAATGTGTTGCTTAATTCATCAGCCTTTTAAAAATGTTGGCAGGAAGCTAGGGTGGGATTGAGTACAGAAAAGATTTCTAACAGAAAATCTTTTCCAAGAAGATTCATGGTTTGAAACCCACAGAAAGAGAGATTCAGCAGAGAGTATTTTATGAATTTTCTGAGTGCTCATTGCTCAGACCACAAGCCTGTGACTCATTATTGCCTCCTCAAGGTGGTACAGCAAAATGCAGGAGCAGAAATGAAAGGCAATCAGTCATGCCACTACCATTATAATAGACTGACTAATTATCAGAACATGGACATATATTCTGTGCTTGCTCCTGCCACTGCTACTGTTATTGTAACCATCATCAAAAGTCACATCCACAACAGTAAGAGTGGCTGAGGGGTATGGCCAGGTAAGGCGTTGAGAGGTTCTCATACATTATCTCATTATCTTTATAACACCCGATGAGACAGGTACAATTAGACATCCATTTTACAGATGAGGGAGCTGAGGTTCAGAGAGGTGAAACCACTTACTCAAGGGCATGTAGCTGGTACGTAGCAGAGCTAGGACTCGAACCCAAGGCCTTACGACTCTTTATGCTCTGTTGTTTTTTGAATCTAGGTGGTCTAATTGAGTCTCTTTATTGTACAAGTGAGGACGATGAGGTTCTGAGTAGCCTCCGTAGTTCTGAAGTTCAAGAAGTTGCCAAATAACTATTAAGACCTTTATATGGTTACAGCTAAATATTGAACTTTTGGCTTTTCAGAAATGATCCTAAGCAGAAGATAGCGAGGCTCCTGATGCAGTGGGATTCCGGTGGGGTCCATCAGAAGACTTGGTGACATTTGCATCACATGACGGTATTGAATGGTGGGGGGTGGGGCAGCTGGGGGCAGTCCGCTACAGAGAAATTCCACCCAGGCCCACGAGGACATTAGACACCATACTGTTGTGGTGGCAGCAAGCTGAAGCCCTCTAGTGTCTGCCCCTAAATAAACAACAGATCAGTAAAATATGGTGGACTCACCAGGGTATTATGGTGCAGTCCTAGATGTAGGCATGACAGCCTGGGTGGGTCTTAAAGTCACAGGGCCAGGAAGAGAACAATAAACAGGATGAAACCCATAGCACAACACCATTTAGGTAAACGAAAAACACATGCGCACATGTTTTCCAGGTACAAACAAAAAGGCATCAAACAGATTAGACTGGCTGCCTGTGGGGTGTGTGGGATGAGAGGGTGACAGTGGGGCATGATGATCAATGGGAATGAATGAATGACAGATGGCAGATGCTCGCAGACAGTAATGTAAATGTGCCATAAGCCAAGGAATATTAATACCTCAAACCTCAGCACCCTAGATTCAAAAATTAAACACAACCCCAAATAAAAATTATGCTGAGAAAAAATAAATTCATAGCAAAAGAAATCCAGCATTTTTGAAACATTTACTGTATATCAGGCACTGTGCTACGGGTGTGTTATCTCATTTGCTTTTCAACAGAATATGGGAGGAAAGTATTGTTTGTTTTACAGATGGGGAAAGTAGAGCTGAGAGGTGAGGCGACTTGCGTGGGGCTAGTTGCTAGAAGAGCATGATTCTCACCTGAGTTGTCCCAACCCAACGCTTTCAGATGGCTCTGGGGTGTCCACACTCTGCAAGGTCTATTTTCCAAGGAGCGGAAAGACAACATTAGATGATATTAAGAGAAAAATTATGACAATTTTATAGGATGGGCTCATTCTTTTAAAAAATATGGGTCATGTGTGTTGTGCGATCGCATAATAAATAGACTGGAAGGATCTGTGGCCAGGTGTTCACAGCGGGTTCCTGAAAGCAGGGGTGTGTCTGCACCAGTCGGTCCTGTGTAGGGCGCACCCATTGGGGCTGCCCCACAGGAGAGTTCAATGACATCCACATAAGTGAACCTCCGAATGGTGAAATGCATGTTTTTCTCTACACCTTTATGTATCATCTGCATGTAGAAGGCCACAAGTAGCTTTTATAGTCAAAAAGGAAAAATTAAGCATTTTATTTTTGGTTTGGAAGGAAAACGTTTGTTTACCAAGATTGAGCAGAAGGACTCTGAGGCCAGCCCTTTCTGAGATGCCAGTTTCCTGAGGCAACGACTGCATATCTGTTTTCAGCATCTGCTCGGAACAGTTCAGGACAGAGGGCTACAGAGGAACAGGCGACTGTGGAAAGGAGGGGTCCTGGTTAGAGCAGAACCTTGGCGCCTGACTCCAGATCAGCGTGTGATGCTGGGCATGTTCTTTGACCTTGCTGAGCCTCTAGTTTTCCACCTGGAAAATGGGCACAGTACCAGCCATGGTGCCAAGATTCAATGGGAGAATGCATGGGAAGAGCTCGGCCCCAAGCTCAACACAGAAGTGAAGCTCAAGATGTGATAATCTTGTTACTGGAGCCAGGGAAGCTCCTCAGCTGGCAGGAACAGCAGGGATGTAGGGCTCTTGTTTTCAGATTTCTACTTCTAAGGAATCACAACTGGGGTGGCTGTTTCCTTGTCCTTCCCCAGCCTCCAGAGGTGTGACAGGTGAGCCTTAATTTCTGGATTAAAAAGGCAATAAAGGATCATTTGAGCCAATTTTGACAGTGGAGCACTCTGTGCATTGAGGAAAAACGGGGAATTACAGCCCAGTCCATGGCCTTCACCCCAGACTGGGTGATTAGAAATAAAGAAAAGGGATTCCAGATGTAGAAAGAGGAGGAGTTACTTGAGTACAGGAGCCAGCTCCACCCAGACCAAAGCCCTGGAAATAAGCAGCCTCCCTCCCACATCTCTCAGGTTCTGGCAGAAGTACAGACCCTGGGGACAGACACACACATACCAGCTCAGGTAGCTCTATGTATAATTTCTTTCACTTAAATCATATCAGAAATGACACACTAGATTGCCCAACTACAATTTACCATCTCTTTTGTTCTTGCCTTTAAAATAATATAAATATCTATAACATACTGAGCGATTACTATGTGCCAGGCACTGTGCTAACATCTTTATAGGAATTAATCCTCTCAACAGCAGGTGTCAGTTAGGATTCAGACGAGAAACAAAATAACCATGGCTTAAGGAAGAAAGAAATTTATTTTTCTCTCGTGTTAAATGAGTCCAGAGACAGTTGACACATGCCAATGACTGGAGTTCCTCCTTTCCTGAGGCTCTGTCATCTTCAGTATGTGGCTTTCTCCCTGTGGTCCAACATAGCTGCTTGAGCTTCTGCATCACAAGCACATTCCAGGCAACAGGCAGAGGAAGGGACAAAGAAAGTCTCCTTCCTCTCCTTTAGGGTTGTTCCAGGCATTTGCTCATGACATTTATGCTTACATCTTCCTCACCAGTGTACTCACGTGACTTCCTTTAACAGCAGGGAGTGAGAGGATATGAAGTTTTGACTCCAGGTGATCAGCCATCCAACTACAAGTTAGGGAAGGAAACAGGAGGACGGCTACTGGGTGTGGAGACGGGACACTTGTGGTCTTGGCCACAGAATTAATAATAATTCTGATTTTCAGATGTGTAACTGAGGCTCGGGGAGAGGCCTCGACTTTGTCGAAGGTCACCCAGATTGTATGAGGCAGAGCCAGAGTTGAACCAATGTCTGTCTGACTCTGAGCCACTGGGCCTTTCGAAATCTATATAAAATGATATAGATGGAAAGTTCCACAAACAGGAGAAACCCACAGAGACACACCTTCAAAATCACCAGCTTCGGGGCTTAGATTTTATATGCAGAGTTTCAAACCAGAGCCATTTCGACAACTGAAACTAAATCCCCAGGAAACAGTTGTTTCTAGTGGCAGCTGTGACAGAGTCTTAATCATAGCAGCCTAGAAGAGTGCTGCATCTGCAAGGATTCGGGGAACGGGCTGTGAATTCCATCTAGCATGTCTTTTCCTGGTCAAGTTAAACCAGGCAGGAAGTTTGTTATGTCAGTCATAGGACCATAGATGGAGGTGCTTCTTCAAGGTGGTGGCAGGGGTGTTTCATGGGAGCCATTTGTCTTCCGCCTCTCTGGCTTAGAGGATGTGCAAATAATCATGGTTATTTGAATTGCGGGGAGAAAGTGAGATCTCATTGAGGAGTTGGGGAGGAAGGACACCTCCAAGGTGACCCATCTCCTGTTTAGCGCTGACACACTGCGCCCAGGACACCCCGACTGTGGAATCGAGTCCTCGCCCCTCTTTCTCCCCCTCCACCACTGGTGCAAATTCCCCCACCCCCAAAAGGAGAGGAAATACACATATCAACAGTCATAGCTAAGCCACTTGACATGCAAATACCTGGCTTCCTTCTCTGCAGAGGGACACATTCCATCCCTAGTTTACGGCAGAGAAAATGGAGGCTTAATGACATAAAGCAAAATGGTACAGCCACTTTGAAAATGTCTGTTAGTTTCTGGTAAAGAAATACATACTCTTACCATAGGCCCTACTAATTCTACTTGAACGTATTTACCGAAGAGAAATGAAATGAAAAACAGACTTGGACAGGAAACAACCCACATGTTCACAAACGAGAGACTGATTAAAAAAATAATTGTGTCCCTACGACAGAATACTACTCAGGAATAAACAGGAATGAACCACTGTTATATGCAGCAGCATGGATGAATCTCACAGAAATTCCACTGAGTGAGAGAAACTGGACACAAAAGAGTTTGTACTGTAGGATTTCATACACCTGAAGTTCAAGGGCAGGCAGAGTTACTTACTCTAAGGCGATAGCAATCAGAAGAGTCCCCACCTCTGGGAAGGGGCACAGAGAAGCTCCTGGAACAATTTTGTATACATCGATCTCAGTGATACAACAGTGTTGCATTTGGCAAAATTAATCGAGTTATAGATTTAAGTATTGTGCATTTTACTGTGTGTAAATTATGTCTCCTAGAGTACGGGGCGGGGGAAGGGCAGGGAGGATATATAAAGAGGTGAATGACTCGTCCTATTACACAGCTAGAAAATCACTGAGTTGAGTTTTAGTTTCTACTTGTGTAAAATATAGATGTTAATAGTTTCTACATCTAAGTATTGTGATTGGGCTCAAAGTGGATGGAGAATGGAAAGCAACCAGCAAAAAGCCTGGCTTATATTACACCATCCTGTATATTAGCTATCATTATTCTATGGCAGCAATCTTTAAACAGCTAACACTCTAGGACCTACTAAGGCAGTTTACAGGCACTCTGCTAAGGGGTTTGCGTAAACTGCCTTATTTAATGCTCATAGCAGCCTATGAGTTAGATACCCTTGTCACATAGCCCACAGATGAAGGGAATGAGAGAAGAGATTGGCAACTTGTCCAGGATAATGCCATTAACAAACAAAGTGCGGGGCTCGAGCACAGAGCTTCAGTCTCTGCGGCGCAAATCCCTAGCCCCTCGCCTTCTGGTTCAGCAGCCACACGTGGTTAATGAGCCCTGAAATGGTCACCTCTGAATTGAGAAGTGCTGTGAGTGTAAAACACACACCAGATCTTGAAGACTTCGTTTAAAAAATATTATAATTTTTCATATTAATTATATGTTGACATGATAATATTTGGATGTGCTGGGTTAAATAGAGATTATTAAAATTTTAACTGGTTTCTTTTTTCTAGTGTGGCTACTAAAAATTTTAAAATTCTATGAGGCGTTTACATTTCTAGCAGGCCGCTCTGTGCTAACCACTACGCTACCTTTTTCCTATTGTTTGTAGTGGATTATTCCACTTGTCTCTCTACACATGTCTTTTTGATGTCACTGCACTGAACTTCGGTCCACATGCTGATGAGGTGACCCCTTGTTCCTCACTCCTCAGTGAGCGTGTGTGTGTGTGTGTGTGTGTTACTGCACACATGCACGCATATGCACACACGCACATGTCCTTTTCAAAGACATTTCCTTCTGGGCTCCCTCTTCGCCATTTTTAGCATCGCACCAGTTCACCAAGGGTGGGACCAGGCAGGGGGCACCCATGCAAACACAAAATCACAGCCCACCCCTCTATCTCCTGCTGGCTGTTCCATCTGACGGCCCATGGACCCTGCAGTTCCAGGTTCTGGCCCCTGGCAAGGTTATTGAAGCTGAGATAGGCTGTCCTTTCTCTCTTAGGGAAAATAAAAATATTCTAATTAAAGCCAGGAAGGCCCTGGGAACAATAGCGCTGGCGCCGGGCTGATGGATGTAATTCAATTTGCAGCATGAAGAGCGGGACTCAGGACTCTCGCTGTTACCAAGTTGTTTGGAAGGCAAGAATAATCCAAAGGCGAATTTAATGAATGCAGGCCAGCTCACGTGCAGGTGGACGTGGGGCCTTTAGATGGGGGATGGAATTAATTCTGGTCCATCCACAGGCAGGGGACAGGTGAGGTCATAGGATTTGGGGCCCCAGATATATCTGGCTGCTCCAAATCTCAGTTTCTGTATCTGGAAATGGGGGGTTCATTTTAGTGCCTACCTCCTAGGTCCTCATGAAGACTGAATGAGGCAATGCAAGTAAGTGCTTGGCTCAGGGCCTGGCACAAAGTAAGCACTCAATTAAATGAGACCTGTTCTCTTTTATTCCCCTCCCCCCACAGTGACATTGAACATCGCCAATTCTCATGTTCTCAGCAGATGCCTGGCATTGCAGAGAGAACCCTGATTCTGGGGGTGGCACCCCTGGCAGGCAATGAGGAGAGTAGCGGGACAGGGTTCCTGTGGTCATAGCTAAAATAGTCAATACAATTAAGCAGGAAAAGTATTATTATCCTAACAGCTGGCTACTGAAATCTCAGGGTGGAGAATGGAAGGGGGAGGATACAAGGGCCTAGATGACAGATCTCCTAAAGGTTTTAGAGAAATATCTGAAGTGGCTCTGTACTAGAAAAGAAGAATAATCTTTTATCTCCCAGAGCGAAGGGCAAGAAAGGAAGATTAGAAAAGCTTAAACAGAGGAAAGGAAGAGAAGAACCAGCAAGACGGAGAAAGGCTAGAGCTTGGTGAAGAACAAGGGTGTTGAAACACCTCATCACCACCACCAACCCCAGAAAGTGTTGATGGAGGGACATTTTAAAAATCGTGGTGTCTAATAACCCACTTTAAAATTGTTTGCATTAAAGCAATGTTAACCCCGGCTGTCTTCCACCTCTACCCCTGAAATCTGCAGAAAATTCTACTATCCTCAAAAGTGATTTGTACAGTTGGATTCCTTCTTCGCTTCCTTCCCTTCCTTTCTTCCTTCCTTCCTTCTTCCTTCCTTCCTTCAACTTCCTTCCTTCTTCTTCATTCGCTTCTTCTTCCTTTGCTCCTTTCCTTTCTTTCTTTCTTTCTTCTTCTTTCTTTCTTTCTTTCCTTTCTTTCTTTCTTTCTTTCACTACTGCTCTTTCTTTTTTTAAATGGGGCCCAAGCAGGAAGCTGAGTTTCACGTCTGGAGTGCTATGGGGCCACACACTATAGAAGCAAGAACCATGGAAACACGAATCTTGAAAAATGGCAGAAATTTTGAAAAGGGCTCTGAACTTCTCAGGCCACTGCTGAGTTAGCATTACGTTAAGACTTCTTCCCCATTTAAACTCCTCCACCCAAAATCTTCCTGCAAGGCAGACAGTTTAGAGAAGGGGGTCCTTCCTCTCTGTTGGTGCCTAGTTCTGTAACATTTTTTTTTTTTTACATTTCCTTTTTTTCCCCCCTATTTTTTGGACAGAAAGGTCCCTGCAAGGCCCCTTCCCAGACTGGGAGGGGACCAAAATGCCATCATTGTAGTAGAGACTGGAACATCTACAAGTATTGAGGGAAATACATAGGCCTAGTATTAGTTACAAGGAAAAAAGACGCCTTCCATGACAGATCCTTGAGGTTTCTGCGTCTGCTTTCAAAAAGCAGATTGAGTCTAGCTTAAAAGTAAGGGGAGGGTAAATCGGAAAGTTCCTGGAAACACGCAGAATTGAACAACAGGCCACAGGAAGGTCAGTAACCAGGGCAGAGCCAGGGACCTCAGCAGTAGGAATAATGAGTTACCTCAAAGAACAAATAAATTAATTATTTTTCTCCCTGTGATGTCCACTCAATATTCAAATCCCCAAGAAAGGGACTCTGACTGGCCTAGCCTGGGTTACACAGTCACCCCAGCAGTCAAAAGGATGGGGCTTTGTGTGTGGCAGCCCCAGTGACATGACATGGAAGAAAGGACAGACAGTTCCTCCTAAAGAAAGGAGATGTTATTGTTTCCAAAAGAGGAGAGAGGATCCTGGGCACCTGTGCACATGCAAGTGCACACGCACACGCACACGCACACGCACACGCACATGCACGCACATGCACACGCACACGCACAAAGAGATGCCCGTTATATTCCACCCCTTGGCTGCCCAGCATCACTCTTTTCCTCTTACCTACAAATTTAAAAACTGACCCACATCATGTAATGAAATTATTCCACATAGAATCACAAACACACACACACCCCTCCTCAATGAGAAGAGGGCAAATGAAACAGCCTATTTATCTGGAAATATTACTTTCAGGAATTAGGCTAACATTTTCAGAAAGCTGTGAGAATGTCAGATAGTGGGGTGAGTGGGAGAAAGTTGGAAGCTAACCTATTCTCAAAGTAGATTAGCCTACCCCCTCAGCCAATAGGAAGACTCTAGTTCCAGGTGCCTTGGAAGACACCATCGTGGGGCACTTGAAGGTCACTGGTTGAAGGAGGCGTTTTATTTGAGTGTACACATTCCTACTTACCCATATTTCCTGATGGGCTTGAGGCCGCGAATTAAGCAAGTGAGTAAGGACAAGTATAGAGCAGTAGTAATGACTATAGGTCGAATCAGGTTCAGATTCTGGCCCTTTGCTCCCTGCTGGTGACACAGCTTCCATAAGGGTTTTACCAATAGGAGTCTGCTTCCTCAGCTGGGAAATGGGTTAAAGTCTACTTCATACTGCTGTTCTGAGGAGTCAAGGACCAATGCATGTAACGCGCTTAGAACAGCAGCTGGGACATGGTGAAGGCTCCACACATATCAACCACGATTACTCTCCCTTTCCAACAGGTGAGGAGACTGAGGCTCAGGGAGGAAGATGTGATTCGTCCAGGACAGCACAACATTTACCAAATTTCATGAAAACATATGAGAGAAAGAAAGGACTAGGCCAGGGTCATTCAATAGCAATATACTGAGAGGCATAGATATAACTTTAGATTTTCTTGTAGTCACATTTTTTTAAAAGAAGTAAAAAAAGAAAAACAGGTGAAATTAATTTTAATATATTTTATTGAACCCACTCTATCCAAAATATCGTCCTTTCAACATGTGATCCATGTAAAACATCATCGAGATATTTTCTATTCATTTTTTTCTACTAGCCACATTTTTTTAAAAAAATGAAAAGAAACAGGAGAGATTAATTAATAATATATATTATTTAACCCAATGATATAAAATATTATTTCAACATGCAATCAATATGAGAAGCATTAATGAGATACTTTCTATTCCTTTTATCATACAAAGTCTTGGACATCTGCTGTGTCTTTTGACACTTATGGCACACCTAAATTTGGATTTCAAGTGCTCAATAGCGACATATGGCTGCCATAGTGGACAGGTCAGTGGTAGACTGTCTGCATTCCATTTAATCATCCCGGTACCCCTGGGAGGTATTAATAATCCCATTTTTTAGATGAGGAAATGGTTCTTGCAAGGTTAAGTGACTTGCCCAAGGTCACACAGTTAGAAAGAGCAGAGTCGAGTTTGGGATCTGTTCCGATATAGCTCCGCTGAGACCCTGGTCCTTCCACCTCCTCTGGATCCTCAACTCCCATCTCAGGGCTGCCCACCTCCTAAGCCATTGATTACTGCCATGATTTATGGCCCTCCGGCCAGGGAGCCCTGGAGACATAATTAATTTGTTTCTGCCAGTGGAGGCCTGCCTGGACACCCTCACCTCCCTGCACGCCTCTGCTCCCAGCCCAGACAGTGGATCGATTCCCAGCTCATCAATGGTGCCGAGAAATAACCTACGACTGCGGTTAGATTCGCTTAATCAGGCACTTGCTCAGAGCAGCCCATCTGACAATTTTATTGGGCCAGGAGCATCATATTTCAGTGTCTGCTTCCACCCTGGATTCTCATTCTTGTATCAGCCGGGGTGGATGTTGGATCTGCTGCTTTATGAATTACAGCAGGGCCCATGCTCCTTCCCAGTAAGATTGGAGTATAACTGATTATCTGACCTGGAAGGGGTCACCCGTCAACCAACCTGCATTTTTTGAGCTCGGTCTGTGAGCTCAGCTGTCAGTGGGATAGTGTTATTGATAATAATGCCAGTAATTATAACGACAATAGTAAAATAAAAATATTTATTTAGCCCTTACCATGTTCTGGGTACCATTCTAGCTTTTTGCACATATACAGACAATACTGCAGAGTAGATGCTATTATTTTTCCCATTTTACAGGAGAGGAAACTGAGGCTCGGGAAGGTGAAGGGACTTTCCCAAGAACATAATTGGAGAGCAATAAAGTCGGGCTGCCCTCAAGAGCTCACTGCCTTATTGAAGAGGCAAGAACCTATTCAATAAAATTGTGATGAATAATAGAAAGGAGTAGGCAATAAGGGCTAGTGTTTCTGAACTAACAGTAATAGTAATATGGTAGCAAATACTTTTTGGAAAACTTACCAGCCCTTGTTCCAAAAACTTCACATACCATACCTCACTAAATTGCTACCAAACCCTAGAAGTAGATACTATTATCATCTCATTTTACAGATGAAGAAATAGGCTTGGAGCGGTAAAATGGCTTGGTCAAGGTCATGACAATGTAATCCTTGTGAATGGATGAATGAGCCTATCGTGTTGTTCACCGTGATGTTCACCTGCATATTTGATTTATTGCTGATTCCCTGCCTTGTTCACATGAGGGACCGTAAGGGGAAGGTGATGTCCCCAAAGAGACATCTGAGCTGTATAGCACTGACATTGAACTGGGCATTTCTAACTGCCACGGCTTCAGAAGTTATGAAATTTTATGTGCTTTCAGATGAGAGGATGCATGAGTTTCACTGCATTCTGAAAAAATTTATGATGCACTGCTCTAAAGGGTTGTTTGGAGGGGGAAGAGAGATTCACCATTCAATGAAAACATTGAATGAAGCAATGCAAAGGATGCAGGATCTGGACCTAGACCTGGATTTAAATTCTGGCACTGTCACTAAATAGCAACGTGAACTTGGGCGAGTTAGTTACCATGCCTAAGCCAGGCTTCCTCATCTTTCAAGATGGGGTCAAAGTAGTACCTAGTTCATAAGTGTGGATTGTTGTAGGAATGTGTTATAGACTGAATATGCCCATCCCCCATCCCTCGTAATTCATCTGTTGAAACTCTACCCCTCAATGTGGTGGTAGTTGGAGATGGAGGCCTTTGGGAGGTAATTAATTGGGTCATACAAGTGGAGCCCTAATGGTGAGAATAGTGCCCTTGTAAGAAGAGACATGAGAGAGTTTGCTTCCTCTCTCTTCACACCATGTGGAGATTCAGCAAGAAGGAGGCCATCCACAATACAGTAAGTGGGCCCTTGCCAGACTCCAAACCTGCCAGTAACATGACCTGGACCTCCCAGTCCCCAGGACTGTGAGAAATGCATGTTTGCCGTTAACCACCCAACCTATGGTATTTACCGTATCAGCCCAAGCTAAAAGATGAAATGAGACAATATGTGTAAAGTTCTTAGAAGAATGCTTGGCTCATAGTAGGCCCTTGATAAGTGGTGGCTGCTATAAAGTTGGTTTCTGCACTCCCTCACCTCTCTTTTCCCAACCCCAAACTGGGATTTCTCTAAATTGTAAAATTAAACATCACCTACGCCTACTTACTGTTCGCCGTTGGCTCATGCACTGCTCTTTGCAAGTGGTGTTTCTGACAAAGCCAATTCAGAGTCAATGGGACCTCAAAAGATACTTCTGATCTCATGTCAGGTAGACATTCTTAGAATAGCTTAGAACTCTTCATCCCACTGGCCACCTGTCCTTGACTGACATTTTCTATCCCCCACTGCTTCTTAAACCCAGTCTATCCCTCTTTCCCCCATTTGCAGCCAAATGGGAATGATGAGTACCCAAAATGGAATGCTGGGGATTGCTTGGAAAACTTGGGCTAATACTCCAACCTTAAACACCTGCCATTATGAGACTCGTAACAGCCACTCATTTCCTGTACTAAGCATTTCCCACACATCTGCTCTTCTACATTCTCACAGCTCAGAATGTTGCAACTCTTGTCAGATGGAACAGGCTAGGAGGGAAGGATCGAATTCCCATCTCATTGCCAGGCTTTGGCACTAGGTATGTCCCGAGGAAAACTCAATTGGACATAGGATCTGTAGCAGAAGCTATTAGTGCCTTACCTACATTCTCAGACACTTTATCATTTTCTTGCACACTGTCTGCCCATGTGCTTTGATGCTTAGCCAGCACCTACATCTCTTTGTGGCAGGGTTGCCCTAAGGCTTTCAGTATCTGCTACCTACCTAAGAGAAGGCAAAGTGCCCAGGTATTCACATCCCCAAAGACAGCCCTTTACTAATGCCTTATGGGAACAGGGAGAGGGAGATACAAGTTCTTCAGCTTCTGTGCCCCCAACCTAGAAAACTTTGATATGTGACCATCACTGTCCCCAGTGCCCTACGGGACTGACTGAAGGTTACTTTCGTGGGGCTATACTTGGCCCCTTCCCTTGGGGGTCACACTTACCTGTTCCTTGATCAGATTTTCCTAGGGCTACTTTCTTATAAGTCACTTTTACATGAATCTCATCTTAGGAATTTAAAGTAAAACAGGAGCTCAAAATAATTACTGAGTTTAATTACAGGAAAAAAATTAAGTTATACTTTTATGCTTGCCTGAATTTACAGACTGAAATCTATAAGACTACACTTATTAATGAATACCATCATAAAATCTAGTTCTACACATTTCCCTGAATGATCTCATTAAATCTATGAGTCAGAAACCACTGTTATGCCCATTTTACAGATTTCTTTTAGAGAGGTTCAACACCTCCCAGTTCAAAGGCTGCAAGCAAAGTCAGAGCCCTGTCCAAACCACCTGGGTCTGGCCAAAGTCCCACGCTCTGAGCAGAAGCACCGAGGGAAGTCAGAGACACAGTTGCTGAGCTGGGGCTCCCTGAGCTTTTCCCATACAGTTGGTTCTGGGCCAGGAGAAGAAGTGAGAGGAGCAGACCTCACTTGCAGCCTTTGTAAAAGCAGAATGCGTAGAGCAGAGGCTCAGGGTATAAAGACCTTGAGTGAGTTTTAAATCCCTGCTTTAGCACATACTTCCTATGTGGCCTCAGGCACGTCCTGTCACCCACCTCTGAGTTTTAGTTTTCTTACTTGCAAAATGGGGTTAATAACTATTAGAAATGTAGATCCCCTGGCTAGTGATTCAGGCACCTAAATGTGGGTTCCTGACATCCGTGGTCTTAAAAAGCCCCTGCCCAAGTGTGAGGATGACAGTAATTTACTTCGAAATGTATCAGAAAAATAAGAAGTGTGGATTGATTGATAAAGTGATAAAACAACAAGAAAACGTTAATGGTAGAATCTTTGCAATGGATAAAATTCTTTCGACTTTGCTATAGGTTTGAAACTTTTCATAATAAAATGTTGGAGAGGAAATCTCCCAAGGAGTGATTCTTTTCTGATGCAAATGATCCTCCTCCGTTTCTTTTATGAGCTACTTTGATGCCCAAAGCAAGAGAGAGGAAAGGCAGGAGAAGGTGAAGGCCCTGAGTGCTTATCTTTCCAAGATCCCCGATCTGGGGCATTTCAGTCTTCAATTTGCATTTTCTTTTTGTTTGAGAGTGAGAGAGCATGTACCCAACAAGGTTCTCAGCTGCAGAGGAATACAGGTTTTGATATCAAGATAGTAAGAGCAAGGCTATTGGTACCTGGGGAAAGACAGAGATGAATGTTATTGGGTGCAAGATGTACCTCGCAGTTACCAGATGTGACTTCACTGTGGGGCCCACAATAGCTCAGTGCTTTGGAAATCACTTCCATTTATCACCCTTTATGCTTCTGATTCATCTTGCAGGCAAGACAAGTCATTTTACGCTGAAGCGAGAAGGATTCCTTTTATAGCCCTCTGAATCAGTGGGCTGTTTATTCTCTCTCCCCAAAGGCTTCTGTCAGTTTGTGTTGGATCCATCCAGGTTCATCTTAAAGTGCTTCCCTCCAGCAGACAAAGCCACAAGCAGCTACAAACCTCATCTGTAATTCACCTAGGCCCAGAGAGACGACCACACTATAGTCAAAACAACAGGGGTCATGGTTAACAAGGTACCTTTTTATCGGAGGTACCAGGACATGACAAGAGGACACCGGGCATCAGTCTAGGGCTGAAGGATAGAGAAGCAGCAGCTATTCTGAAGTTTACTTATTCCCTTTTTATGATATAAAAATTAACTCGACTTCTTCGTGGCAATTCAATGCCCAGCACACAAAACCTAGTCACTATCTTTAGCATAGAGCCTGACCCATAATAAATACTCAGTAAATTTTTGAATGAATAAATGAATAGAAAATATTAAAAATACATTTGCCTTCATGAATTAATAATATAATATTTGACATCATTTATTAAATAAGTTGTGTGCCAAATTATGGTAGATTGTTTGCAAATAGCTCCAATTATTTCTCTCCCTATATCCACACTCCTCGACAACGTGACATTGCAGCTCCTTCTGTCAAGAAATGGAGTCTATTTTCCTGTCCCTGAATCTTGATTGGCCTTGTGACTTGTTTTGGTCAACAAGATGTGGAGAAGTGATTGGGTGTCAGTTCCAATCTTAAGCCCCAAAACACCTTGTGCGTGTTCTCTCACTATCTTGAAACCTTGTCACTAGGCAGCTGGAGGATAAGATTTTAAGCAGAACTGAGACAAGGTAGTCTATCTGGGGCCATCCTAGATCAGCCAGCTGCCAGCTAACCCAACCCAATTCAGCATATGACTAAAATGACATGAGGAAGCTGAGATCAGCTAAGACTAGAACCACTCAAGTGATCCTGGCTAATATTGTGAGCTAAATTATTGTTCTAAGACTCTAGATATTAGGGTTTTTTTTTTTCCACAGCAAAAACTGACTGATATACAAGCACGTATTATCATTAAACCCTTTCAACAACCCCCCAAAGTATCTGTGTTGGATACAGTTTTTGCTCTTCCAAAATGTGTTCTTTCCTTATCCCAAAGCAAGAGTGTTTTAACTAGGACATAACCACCTAGCTATTGACTAAATTTCTCAGCAATTCTTGCAGTTAAGTGTGGCAACATGAGCGAGTATTTGCCAAGAATCAAAAGAGTGAAAATGATGTTGCAACATTTGCCTCAATTGCTTAAGACAAAATATCTAGCCTTGGAATTCTGCTACATGCCCCTTCCTGCCGACTAGCTGGGTTAACTAGAGTGACTATGTGTTGGATGTAGCAGAGCCTTTCATCTTGAATTCCTGAGTGTTCCTGGGAAGAGACATGCCCTAGACTGTTAAATGGGCAAGAAATAAACTTCTGACTTGGCATCATGGTGCAGTGGAGCCTGTTCATTATAGCAATTATTGTTGACCAAACGCAATGAAATTGTTATCCCATTGTACAGGGTAGGAAGTAGAGGCACAGAGAAGTGACATGGCTGGCCTATAAAACTGCACTGTCCAGAACAGTAGCCACTAGCCAAGTGTTGTTATTTATATTTAAATTAATTGAAATTAAAATAAATTAAAAATCCAGTTCCCCAGTCGCATGCTCAATAGCCACACGTGGCTAGTGGCTACCAAATGGGACAGCACAGACATGGAACAGTCTCATCATAGCAGAAGGCTCTATCAGATGGTGCTGGTCTAGAAAGTACAGAGCCGCGATTCCAACTGCATCGGAGCGACTTTAATGCTTTGCTTGTCTGCCTGCCTCCTGCCATGCAGAGTTCTTTTCAAGAGTTGCTCCCCTGGTGCACGTACATGTTTGTTTACAGATCATTATTATCTATTTGTCAGAGAGGCTAGGAGCAGGGAGAGAAGTGGAGACTTATAATTAAAGGATGACAGCAGCTGGCAAGAGGATCAATGAAGAAAAAAGGAAGTCATCTCTGAAATGCTCACACAAAGTCATTAAGAAAATATCGTTTGATTTGCCAACACTGGACACAAAACGATATAGATGTCCTCACCTCCACCCTAACCTTTAAAGCAGGGTGACCCATCCTGAACAAGATTAACTACTTCTTTCCTTGCAACTGCTAAGAAAGGGACCCATATTGATCTGTCTAGGATAGTTATGGGTAAGGAAAGCCTGGAGGCTCACAGCAGCACAACTGGCAGGCACTGCTGGATATAGTCATCATACTAGTCTAGTCAGTGAGATGACAGAATGAGGAGGGCAGGATGACCAGCCAAAGAAGAGAAAAACCTATGAGTGACATCCCAAAGGAGAAACCAGGCAGCACCATCGCATCACATCCGGCTGCAGGTCAGCCTCCAACTGAGGATGCAGGTGAGTCTTCCTACTTCCCCGCCCCCTCACTTAAATCTAAGGATGGCCGAGACAGCATGTATATTCACGTGCGTTGTAAAATATCTGTCAAGCACTTATCGTGTACCAGGCAGTGTCCTAAGTCCTGTGGGGATACAGCAGTGGAAAAACCCTCTTCCTACCCTCCCAGATTCACAGTCTAGTTAGGGCAGAAGAGAAGTACACAGGCCGTGACAGCAGCGTGTGAACGTTTCTGAGTTAGAAATGGTGTGGAGGTAGGGGCTGTGGGAGCAAAGAGAAAGGTCACTGTAGGCTGAATTGTGTTCCTCTCAAAATTCATGTATTTAATTCTTAGCCCTGGTACCTCAGAATGTGATGATAGTGCATTCAAAGAGATGATTAAGGTAAAATGAGATCACTATAGGGCCCTCATAGATCGGTGTTCTTTTTAAATTATTATTATTTTATATTTTTCTTTTTCTTTTTTGTTTATTTAAAAAAATTTAAATTAAATTTATTGGGGTGACATTGGTTAACAAAATTATATGTTTCAAGTGTATAGTTCAATAGTACCTCACATGTATTGCACTGTGTGTTCATTACCCCAAATTAAATTTCCTTCTGTCACCTTATATTTGACCTCCTTTACCCTTATTTAACTCCCCTCTTCCCCTTAGTTGGATGTCCTTATAAGAAGAGATTAGGACACAGACGACACAGGTCGAAGGTTGCAACCTTATGAGAACACAGTGAGAAGGCTGCTGTCTGCAAGTTAAGGACAGCGGCCTTAGGAGAAGCCAGACACGCTGACACCTTGATCTTGGACTATGAGCCTCCAAAATTATGAGAAAACAAATATTTGTTGCTTAAGCCGCTAGGTCTGTGTATTATATTACGGCAGCCCAAGCAGTCTGATATAGTTACCTAATTCGGTGTGGGGTGGGAGAACAAGTCCAAGAAGGCTTCCGAGAAGGGGCGATTGATTATTGAGGTGCACCATGAACAAGAGAGAACCTAACAAAGGGGGTAGCTAAGGGAGGTTGGGGATTCCAGGTACAAGGAACACCATGAGAAAGACCTTAGAATAGAGGTCTTCAGAGGACATTATAAGTCAAATTGGAGAATTTGCTTTGTTTCCTGGAGGCAATGGGGAGGTGTTGGGGAGGATTAAGCAGAAGCATGGCAAGATCAGGTTTTATTCTGCAAAGATCATTTCGAATGCATCCACATGATGGATTTCAGGGGCAAGATGGGAGGCTGGGTGACAGGTTGAGAGGCTGAGTAGGGGGCTCAACATCAGAGATGCTGGTGGCTTGGACTCAGGAAGTAGCAGCAGGAAGGAAGAGAAGAGGTCCAATTGCAGAGATGTTTAAAAAGACAGGTGTTGAAGACAAATGGACGTGATGGCTCAAAGGGAAAGAGAGGAATCCTTAATTTCTCAGTTGAGAACCTGAGGCAAGGATTAAAGAGTGAGACTCTCATTTAGGAGTGAAGGTGGAAGAGTAGGGAGGTGAGAGAGGAAGAGAAGACAGCAAATAAAAGATCTAGTCAGTTACCACTGAGGGCAAAAGGAACTTAAGCCTGGTGGGGAGGCCTGGGGACAGTGCAGGACAGGACCAGGTAGGAACCCCCCCCCCGGGCAGTGAGGGAGCTGGGGGATTTATACACCAGCTTCTGCCAGTATTAGCTGAGGATTACATGGTGGGGAAAGGGCTAGTTCCCTGGCACATCTGAGCCACCAGATAGGTGACCGAGAGAGCTCTTTTGACAAGAGAAACCACTGAGTCACAAACTGCAGGTGCCAGCAGATGAAGTCCATCTAGTATGCCCTGAAGGGATAAGGATGAGAAGTGCAGTCAGGGCACAGCGTCTGCTCCAGGAATCTAGGGTGTCCCAGTACTTTGGCTTAGGGATCCAGATACAGTCCTCCATGCACTGAATTAAGGGATAGAAGAGGAGGAGATTATTTTAGACCTGCTGCTGCCTGTGGTTGTCCCCAGTGGGCCTTTGGGATGTGGGACTGGAGATCATACAGCCACTGGAGAGGCCAACAGTACATGGCTGATGCCTAAAGCCATGGGAGAGGACACCGTGGCCCAGAAGGGACAGCAGCATGAAGAAGTTTGTGACTCAGGAATGAAACTCTGAAGAGCAGCCACCCCATTTAACAACCACACCCTGAAACTCCAGCCACTGGTCCTGTGCAGCTCAGGCTGCTGAGACCATCCATTAAATGAGCTGTAGATAAAGTCTCAGGGCAGCACTGGGTAAAGTGATTACTAAGAAGAATCTGAATTAAGGAAATAATTCTCTAGCATTTTTTAATTAAAACCTTCAACCCAAGAAGCTTGTTAATTTTAGCTTCGGCAAGTGGTTCTGCTGCTACCCAGCATCCTGCTGCCTGCGCACTGTCTGAAGTGGCTGCCACTGATTTCTCTAATTTGTGAGGTGCTGGCGCTTTGGGTGGCAGGCGGGTGATTACAGCCAGATGGGAAGCCAGCCCCTCCAGAGGCAGATTCCTGTTGGATTTTTGCAGCCAGCTGGAGGCTGAAGGGAATCCGGGGGACTTTCTCATCCCCTCCCTCTGCTCCTCAAATTAGATGCCTTTGAAAAGTAAAAGAGAGAAATCCTAGTTGCAGGGTGATTGACAAAGAGACTATCAAAATAGGCTGGTTGAGCACTCTCCACAGTGTGAGTAAAAGAGTAATGCTAATTCCTGATTAGTTCCATGGACAGACTGATAAGAGTAGCTAATATTCACTGAGTTCTTTCCAAGGGCCAGACATTGTACTTTTTGCATGTACTATTGCATTTAACCCTTAAAAGAAGTCTGTAAGTTAGATAGCATCATTATACCCATTTTACAGATGATGGAACTGAGGCTCAGAGAGCTGTCGTGACTATGTTAAGGTCGCACAGCTAGTGAGTGACAAAGCCAGGAATCCAGGTTTCAAATAGTGGATAAAAGAAGCACTACCCCTAAAGGCAAGCAAAAGCATTGAATCTGGAGATAGGAAAACTAGTCTGGTATCACTTGCCTATATACAACATGCTCCATGAATATTAGCTATTACCGTTACCATGACGAACCCCATACTTTAAATGGGATTGAGAAGACTACTGTCTCAAACTGCAGTGATGTGGGTCAAGATTCACATTCAATGAGCATTACTGATATAACTGTGAAAAGTTGGAGCCCATCTAGATGTCTAAAGATGGGAGATTGAAGTAATAAATTACGGCGGATCCATATAGTGTAATAACAGGTACCTGTTAAAAGTCGTATGTAGATAAATGGCTCATGATGTGGAAAGATGTTCAGAACATATTGTTAGGTTGGGAGTTCTTTTAAAGCAAGTTATCAGCAGTATAATAGCTTTTGTATAAAAATTATTTGAAAAATAATGTATGTAATAATATGTATATATTCACAAACATGTACGCATATACTCAAAAATTGAAAAGACACTAAAATAAAAGTTCTCAAGCCACCCAGACCTAGATTCAAATCCCAGGTTCACTACTTACCAGCTGAGAGCTCAGGCAAGTGGGTCAACCTCTTGCAAGTAAAGAGTTTCCTCACCATAAAAATGAGACTAATACCTACTTTTTAGTGTAGCTGTGAGGACAATGGGGTTGTTTCTGTTACGTGTCCTTCATGATGCCTGGTAAGTGACCCAAACCATTAACTATTGGCTTGTTCTTTCATTAAACAAACAAATATTTGCTGACCATATACTAGATGTCAGTCTATGTTCCAGGTGCAGGGAACATAGTCAAGAACAAAAGAAGTCCCTGATCTCCTGGAGCTTTGATTCTGGAGTAGAGACAGACACTAAACGATTTGACAAGAAATAATAGCTGGGAGAAGCACTCTGAGAAGAGTTACTATAGGACAATGTGATAAAAGCTGACAAGTGGCAACTGTCAGTGGGGTCAGAGAGGACTTCTCTGAGGAGGGGCCGCAGAGCTGTGACTCAAAGGACAAGGAGAAGCTGACAAAGGAAATGACTGTGCAAAGGCCCTGAGGTGGGAACTGTGGAGGAACTGGGGACCTTCTGGCTGTGGTAGCTGGAGCAGAGTGGACAACTGGAGCAGTAGGTTAAGGTGAAGTCCAAGAGGGAGGCTCATATCAGGTGTTATGAACCACGGTCAGGAGATTGGATTTTATCCAAAGGCTTCAAGAAGGCTTTGTGAGATTACCAGCACTGGGTGACGTGATGTGACCTCCCCTAGATTTCATCGTATTATCAAGTTTTCCAGTTATTGATCAACTTGCCATAGCCTCCCCTGAGTCCTATAAATTCTGAGAGCAGAAACCATGCCTGATTCATCTTTACAGCCCCCTCTCTCCAGATCCTGGAAAACTGCCCTGGGCCTCTGCAAATATTTGTTGAATGAATAAAGAAACAAAGGCAAGATAGATGGACCTGTTTTCTTTGCATTTGTCTTAAACCTCCTTCTGGTTCTGCCGATCCTCTCTTAAGAGAAAGAGTGTCAACATGGCTCTCATTCTCTCATCTTTGTGAGAGAAGACCCCGGGGCTGGTGCAGGGAGATTTTTCCTCCATAGATGGGAGATGGATGAGCCGGCTCCAAAACACTCCCATATGTGAGACCCTCCGTGACCCAGGGGCTGAGTGAGAGTGATGACTGGGAAACAGGGCGGTTGGTGAAATGGCTGGCCATTTTTTACCAGCTGGCAGTTCGGCACAAGATAAATCGGGCCCTTGGAATTCTAAATGAACCTGCCTTCCTGGATGAAATAGCCAGAGTCCAACACCAACCCAAATGTGTGGCCCTGGAAGACATTCCAGAGAAACTGCTGGTACTCAAGCTCCAGCCAATGCAGGATTCAGCGGGGAGCCCTATGCAGGCTCAGTCACCCCGATTCCAAGACAAAAGAAACACCCAGAGAGGAAGCATCTCATCTCTGACCTGTCACATTACCTCTCATGTTCTCGTTTTCTCCCCCACCCCTCTCTCTCTGTTCGATCATTTTTTTTATAGTCCTCCTTGGCCTCTGACATCTGCTTTCTGGCACATGAAACTAATGAGCTAAGGCAAGGATGGCACATGTGTTTCATCTGTTTGTCAGTTCAGATTGATGGGTAGTGACTACATGTGTTGAGAAGGCTCCTGAGGTTTCATCGGGGCTCTGGTGGAGAGAAGCTATGGTTGATTAGTGATATCTGTCAGGACATATCATGGGAGGATGAGTCTAGTACCACAGTTTCTATCCTTATTCTAAAGTCTAGAAACTAAAGTATCTTGTCCCACAGAGAGAAGAAAGGGGGGGGGAACATTTTTTTCCAATGCACGTGATTTTGGTTTTAATTTTGCCTCAGTGGAATAATAATAATATCTCTCATAATTAAGTATGTAAAATATGCCAGACAAGAAAGTAGGTGCTTTACATATATTGTCTTATTTAATCTGCATTACTACCCTGAGGCAGCGTCATAACTATCTGACACATATGGAAACTCAGATCTGTCAGAGTCCAGTGGCATAAAGATCCCATAGCCTCTTTCAGCACCTAGCATCTGCATTTAGCCCCCCGCCCCACACACACACACACACACACACACACACACACACACACACAGAGCTCTCTCCTTATTTGACCTTTATTTCTCTTGCTGCAAGAAAGGCACAGTCCATCTTAGAATATCACAGTTTAAATTCAGGGTTTGAGGGACAATGGAACTGCGCTGCTCAATACAGTAGCCACTGGCCACACATGGCTTACATACCTGAAGTGTGGCCAGTCCGAACTGAGATGTGTTGTAAATGTAAAGTGCACACCAGATTTTGAAGACTCAGTAGAAGCAGAAAAAGAATGTAAAAGAACACACTAATGTTTTATGTTGATTACATGTGGAAAGTATAATACTTTTGATATATTAGACTACATAAAATGTATTATTAAAATTAATCTCATCTGGTTTTTTTCTCTGTTTTTAAATATGGCTATGAGGAAATTTAGCTTGCATTTGTGGCTCATGAAATGTTTCTATTGGATAGCACTGCTCTTGAGATCAGCCACTCCTTCCAATCTCATCATTTTTAACAGGTAAGAAAGAGCAGCTGGCTGCAAACCCTTTTTTCTTCCTTTCAAACATACTTTCATACTGAGAAGGGAATAAAACAACAACCTGATTTAGACCAAACAGGAAAACAGCCATTTTTTTTCTCTTCACCCAATGTCTGATGGAATGTGGTGGTCACCAAGCACCAACTGCCTGGAGGCAGGTCTGGAGGCTCCCAGGAACCCCGGGGCTGACTCTGAGCCCACCCATGTGGAAGGCTGTTCTAGTGGTGCCTCCTGCTAGAAGCCAGGCCAAATCCCCAGCAGGTGTGTTCCCAGAGACAGCAGCCTACACAGACCCTTTTCTTGGGCTCTCATAGTCTGGGACAGACGGAGAACTTCAGTGTTCTCTGAATGAATGACTTTGCAATTAGCTTCAGCTCTGGCTAGTGCTGACAGTCTTAAGCCACAGCAATTCCCAGTTCCAACTGCCTACTACATCCTTACCTTCTGCCTTGTGACTCACACTCTCTGTATGACTGTACCACACAGCAAGGAGTGGGCATGATTCCCACACTAACTGAGGTTGACGGACACGTTGAGATTTGATTTGGCTTCTAGATTACAGTCCTGAAATTCAGATCTGACTCTGCCATCTAACTCTACTGACGCCCCCAGTTTGCCCTCTTGTAGCAGATACTGCCAGTCCCCCACCAGAGTCCCCCACACCTTCCCAGTTCAGTGTGCTTCCGACAATTTGAAATTGCCACTGTCTGCATCACTCCGTTCAAGCTTTCCTGATCTTCAGAAGGCTGCTCTGCCTGCTGGGGATTTAGAACTTTGGAGCAGCAGCCCTGGACCAACTGAGGGGAGTGGAGGTGTAGCTACCCCAGCTCTCTTGTCTCTCAGGGGGATCATTCTGCGGTGGGTGTTTTATAGCATTTCCCAGTGTCTCCCTTGGGATTAAGCCCCAGCTGCCTTCTGCTGCAGCTGTCTTAATTATACTCTGTATTGGCTGCCCTGTCTCCTGTCCCCCTCCTCCTCCCCGCTTCCTGAGATCACCTCCTGAATAAAACACTTGCGCTGAAATCCTTGTCTCAAGATGTGCTTTTGGGGAAACCCAGCCCAAGACACCTCCCAAACACAGCTTCCCCCTCTTTCCTCCTGAATTGTTCCTTTAGGAAAATCTTTCCCATTATGTGGCAATGCCAAAATGTGGTTGGAACTGACTCTACCCCCTGCTCCAGGGAGCAGCTGAGCCAATCGATGAATCCCATCTCCTTGCCTCCCCCAGCCATAGGGATTGATTAAAAAACGGACATGTCACAGAATTCAGTCTAGTGAGTGAGAGAGAGCGAGACTCAAGATTTGTGTGGATTCTCCCCTAAACCCCTCTCTCTTCCCTGGGTGTGAATGAGGAAACCTATGTCTCCAGGAAAGACTCTGACAGATCTCTTGACCTGTCAAGAAGGGAATGTGGTGTTCAGATTAAGTGGACATATGACAGGCCAAGAGTAGAAACTGGGGGAATAAAGTCCTCAGTGCCAATGCAGAGATACTGGGTCCAGTTTTGCCTCATCCACATTCTACCTTTGGACTTTTTGGTTATATTAGCTTACATATTTCTTTGACTTTCTTAAGCAAATCTGTAATGGGGTGTCGCCTGCCACTGCTCCTACTTTGAAGAGCTCAGACAAGTCCCCGATGGCTGGTTTGGGAGCTCCCTTCACTATACCCATACATTTCTAGGGGCCTTCTGAGGATTAATGAGTGTTCTTAGAACAGTATTTTTACAAGGTAGGTGCACAGGGCACAAAGAGCAAGGAGCACCTTGATGACACCCGGAGGCAGAATAGTCAGAGGGAAGGTCTAGAGGCCCAGGCAAGGGCTGGTTCCCTGGGTACGATGGACATCCAGGGCTGAACTCAAATTCTATCCCTCACCATCAGTAGCAGGGGCCTCTGCTGCGTACGGACCACTGGAGTGGCTAGTCTTAGGAATGCAGGATGAGCGTTCAAGTATCAGGCCTCAGTTCCTCCCCCTACCCTGGGTCTTGCCTTTTCCATCATTAAGCTCATACTCAAAATTCTTTCATGTCACAATAATAAATGGTATATCAGAAAGTGTTGAAAAGGAATCCATGCCTTTAGCAAGCTGTGTGACACGGGAAGGAGGGGCCAGTGACTGGAGCACAGAAGCGCCTCCCTGAAGGGGAGAAGGAATATTTTTATTCCACCTAGAAGGTCACCCTCCACCCCGTGGTTGGCTAAAAGCCTGATTCTAATGCTTTTTAATGGGATCGATTACTTATTTTGTACAACACTCTAACCTTAAATTACAAGGTGGCCCAGCATGCTGGGACCACCCGAGGTGGCCCAGCATGCTGGGACCACTATCCTGGTCACACACATATATCTCGGCTTCTAGAAGACTGTGTGCTCAGGAAGGGCAGGGACGGCATATTCAGCTCCGTGTTTACCCAACACTGAGCTTCATTCATGGCTCCTATTCATCAACATCACGCCAGAATAGAGCATTCTTTCCTTCCCTTCCAACTCTCCATGTCCAACACTCTCCCTTATTTAACCTTGCAATACAAAGTTACAACGTAACACCTCTCCACCTTTAAAGAAAGGAGTATATGTAGTATAAGCCTTGACAGTTTTTTTTTTTTTTTTAATAATGTAAGTGCCTGACTTAAGCTTTGCTTGCTAAGGCACCCACTTCAAAGAGGCATCTACTTTAATTTCTATCTTTAATAAACACATTGCCAGCCAAACAACTAGATAGAGAACCAGGCCACCTCCCCACACTGAGGCTACTTTATTTTAGAGATCCTGGTTAACTTAAATAACTGACCATTTGGGCTACTTGTTTTTCTCTCTTCCAGTGCTTTAAAGTCCAGCTCTGATGTTTTAAATTCACCAATAAAGAGTAAGCCTGAAACCCTCAGCCCCCATGCTCAACCCCAACAAGAGCAGAACCCCAGGCCCGTGTGCTCTCTCTCACTCTCTCTACCTGTGACTTCGCTGTGTGAGGCCAGGTGTGTTGTGTAATTTCTAGGTCCTGTAAGTATGAACCTTTATTTTTTTTTTCAAAGTTTCCTGATGGTTCTTGCTGAAGGGCTTCTTACAACCATAATAAGAACCACAAGGGCCGGTCCAACTAGAACACTGGTTATTGATAGGCTGAGACCAGTACAAAACAGCATGTCAAATCCAGGAATTCAGGGATGACTAGAGAAGAAGAATTCGAAATTTTTCATTAATAATTATCAAGCCCTTATATGGGCAAGGCACAAAGCTAGATGTTTCACACGGATTATGCTATTTATCCTCACAACATTCCAAAATGGTTATGATTATAATCCACGTTTTACAGTTGGGAAAACTGAGGATCATACAGGTTAGGTTATATGGTCCAGGGTCACAGAGCCAGCTAATGTCAGAACCAGGATTCACTCCCAAGGAGTCTGCTTCAGAATCTTCTTTGTCACATTGTGCTCCATATTGTGCAGGGCCGAGCCCCTGCCCCCTTGTGGAGTGTGGTCTGGTGACTACTGTGACCTACCCGTAGAAAGGCAGGAGTTTCCTTCTCTTGGAAAACTGCATTACACAGTATGTTTCTTGGCTGAGCCTCCAAGAGAGAATTCTGCTGCAACTAAAAATGATTCTGGTTTCCTTCAGGGGAAGCTGATATTTTTGATCCCATCATAAAAGATACCCAGTGTGATTCTCTGTTCTATTTTGGATTCCTTCTATTCTGGTCATATCCTTATTAAAAATGCAGAATCTGCTCTCCTTCCTTGGCTATTTACTCCAGAGGCCGAACTCAGTTCAGCCACACCTACCATTCTGTCTTATCGAGCCATTCACAAATCACAGCTGAGGACCTACCTCGTGTCAGGTGCTATGTCAAGCACCAGCAACACCGTAGCCAATGTCATAGCTACAGTTCTGCCCTCTGGAATTGACAGTCTAGAGGCGGCTGCTTGTATTTTCAGCTCCATTCACAAAGCGTTGCTTTTTCTTTTTTAAATTTTGGGCCTGTGCTGAAGGAGGAAAAACAAGGGGTACATAGAAAATACTCTCAGTGTAGCCCTCAGAGTGGGGGTGGATTAAATGCAGTGGACAGAGAGCTGCCATGGAGTCAGCCCAGCTGCAGGCAGGGGGAACACGGCAAATTCTGCAGCCAGAGCTGCCATCCTACCTCCCCTCTCCGTGCCACTTGGGTCTGCTGCAATCTGATGACATGGTCATCAGTGGCCGGGAAAGGAGGCTCCTCTTTGCACCATGCAGTACTCCCAGTGTTCTTAGCACTCCCCAAATGCTTTTTCTGTGGGCTCAGCAAAAAGCCTAGCTAGCAGCTAGTTAATGGCCTGGTTGACTGCAGTTCCACCTTTGAGGAATTTGGAAGGGAGGAATTACATTTTCAGAGGCTGATCTTGGCTGCTGGGGCAAAAAGATGATGGAACCGTCTGCGAATCGTTCTAAATGGAGCCACATCTTCCCAGAGACTTGAGTTGAGCTTCCCTTGGACCTTTAGGGGTTATTCTGCTCTGTTAGGTTTTAAAGGACAGAGAAATGGGTATACTAAAACACCGTCCACATGCAGTTGCTGTGAGGACGAATTGTGTAGAGCACTTGACTTGAAACGTGGCCATGAAAAGTACATAGGGGCCAATTGCCGCTTAGTTAGACTACTAGCTCTCTGAGGGAAGCTGCGTATATCACGTGACCCCTTTTCACTCTGGTCACAGCTGATTGCACAGGGATGGACACACGGCCCAAGGGCAACCAATCCTGAGGCTGTGGCAAATGAGTGCAGCAGCTTTGAGAGGATGAGCAAGTCCAGTGCTTCCCGCAGGGTAGGATGTATATAACTGGTGGCACAGAAAACAGCCTTAGTTGGCACATATACAATTTTTAAAATTTTAATTCTTATGCTTTTATTTTAATGTATATGAGGAAAATACTGGCTCCCCATTTATAACACTGAAGAAAAGATTCCTTTATGATACATAATATTAACATTTAGAAGGAAGAGATTCTTTTTTTAATGTATGAAGTAAATTTTAGGCCAGCTGGTAGAAGTCTATTGCAAATAATGCAAGAATGAAAAGTGAATGATTGACACATGGCAAAGTCCCAAGGCCACAGTCTTCTCTTGGGAATTAGAAAGGAGGGAAATGAGAGGCTGGGTGGTTGGTGAGGGAGGCTGAAGGTGATGGGCTTTGGTGGGGTTGTGTCAGAACCACTGCAAACCAAAGCCATGTGCAGGCTGCAGCTGTGAGGGAGAGGAAAAAACGAAGAGGGTGGGAAGACTGGTTGTTGGTGAGATCGGAGGAGGAGAGAGAGAGAAACAGTGGAGATGAAGGTAGAGATAGAGAGGCAGAAAGAGAAAGCAGACAGAGAGAGAAACCAAGACAGGCAGAAATGACCTGGGTTACCTAGAACCATGGACTTCCTGGTCTATCTCTCCTCCATGTGTCCTTGCAGTGAGTCCTGCTTATTTCCAGAGATACTTTGAGCGGGCCTCTGTTCACATCAGAAAGCCTGACTTAAATGGATGGATTGGAAGGAATTGTATTTCTAAGATTTTTGGGCACCAGCCAGCACATTTAAACCTACAATAGAAAGCAATGGGGAGCCACTGAGGGTTCTTGACAGAGAAACAGGGAGGGATGGGGAAGAGACAGGTGAAGTGCCTAAGGAGAAATTTAAGGAGCTACTTACTTTCAAGCTCAGATATCAAATTCCAGAAGATGGCTGCTTTCTACAGGTTTTCGTGAAATTTGATGAAATTTATTAATCATAAAAGCATTGGCAAGTATGTGAATCTCTACTCCATTCAAACTATGGGTGCCCATCCCTAGAACTTTGCTATTCTGGAAGCAAATTGAAAGAACCCGTTAGTATATAATTTAAATTCTGCTAATGTATATTTACTATCTGCACCCAATTATCACCAATCAATATAATAGTTATTACTTAATGGGTGAAAATTGCAATATCAGTGTTCCAGATCAGCATGGGGTGTTGTGGTTAATTGTGACAGAGCTTATTCAGGAACGTAATGAAAATGTAAATTCACACACATTAATCAAATGATCATTTCTATAACTGCAAGACAGCTGATCCTAAACCAAATTAGGAAATAAACAAAGTTTATCAGCGAGAAGACAACATTTACTAATCATATATGTGTTGCAAGAAAAAAAATTAGTCTATTCATTAAGTCATTGCAAACCTCAACCATTCTATAATCTCTGATAATACATCCTCCCAGCTTCGAGAAAGCCGTATGTGATTTATTTTTAAGGCATTTTTTCTGCTTTAGGGTCTAGGAGGTACTAGAGAACAAAGAAACATATTACCATGTATGGTATGTAATCACATCACTTTAAATAACGGAACCAAGACCTGGAAATGTACTTATGTGACATGGTGGACACCATCTGGTTTTCTCCGAGCTTAATTATCAGAGTTTAGTTCTTTTCAAGTGAGAGAGAGAGGGAGGAAAAGCTAATTTCAATGCTGACGTAGAAATTGTAAGACAACCTAAACCCAAGCCAACTGTGTTTCTCTATATACTGAGCATCCTTAGCTTCTTGTCAAAGCTGCTGCCTGGTAAAATTCTCAGCCCAAATATGGATTCTTCTCCTCAACTTGCCTCATCTTCTGATTGGTTCCTGGGGCTTTCACTGTTCTTGATGGCTCTGTGAGGCTCTGCCTGACTTTCATGCAGATCTGAGGAGGGTGCAAACCCATCTGGAGGTTTCCAAGGGGATGTTTGCTTTCTCCTCCTGGAAGTAGCAAATGCACCAAGTGAAGAAATTTGGGAGGCTGCTGTGAAAGGAATACCTGATACGAAAATTTTCCTGGGAGAAATATGGATTTGGTCAAGATCAAACTATACAGCTGAATGCAGCAACAGCTAGCAAAAACAGAGCATTGTCAGTGAGTTATACTAGTGCTTTACACATTGCTCTGGTCTGAATATTTATGTCTCCCCAAACCTCATATGTTAAGTCTTCATCCCCAAAAGTAGATGGTATTAGGAGGTGGGCCTTCAGATGGTGATTAAGTCAGAAGAGTGGATCTCTCATGAATGGGGTTACCACTTTTATAAAAGAGACTCCAGAGAGATCCCTAGCCCCTTCCACCAAGCGAGGACACATGAAAAAGTCTGCAACCCAGAAGAAGGCTCTCACCTGACAATGCTGGCATCCTGATCTCAGACTTCCAGCCTCCAGAACCATGAGCAATCAATTTCTGCTGTTTATAAGCCATCTAATCTCTAGTATTTTGTTACAGCAGCCCAAATGGACTAAGACACATATCTTAATGTGTTTAACCATCACAACAACCTTATGAAATAGGTACCATTATTATCATCTCCATTTGTACAAATGAGAAAACTGAGGCACAGAAAGTTCAAGAAACTTGGCCTGTCACATGATTTATGAGTGGTAGAGCCAGGATTTGAACCTATGTAGCCAGGTTCCAGAGCTCATGATTCACTGTGTTCTCAGGCTAAGTTTGGGTTTTTCTAGATGCCCTATCTGTGCTCCCAGAGCTCTTTGTACTTCCTCGTTTATCAGTTGATGTCACTGGGAAATTACTTTCCAACAGGTAGTATTTCCTAGAAGACACATTTCAAAAGATGTCAAAGGTTCTATGGTGAAAATTCCTCTTGCCGCTCCTGCTCTCAGCCACCTAGTTTCCCTCCCCAGAGGCTACCAATGATTCTCCTTTTAATCTGTATACAAGCAATTACATTGTCTTAGTTTGAGTCTTCTCAAGAGTAGACCTCAAAGTAAATATTTGGGTACAAGTAATTTATTTGGGGGATTATCCAGGCAACATGGTAAAAGAGTGGAGAAGTGAGACAGAGAAGCAAGGGAAGCCAAGTGCATGTAAATGAGCAGGTTACCATTGTGGGTCATTGAGGCTCAGTTCACATTTCCTAGTTGTTTTCACCAAGAAGTAAGGGAACTGGGGCATTTATCCACCAATGCCCATTCCTTATTGGTTGAGGATCACTTCAAGGTGTTAAATCTCTAGGAGGAGCCTCTGCGTGCCTTAAAACCTTGTGCAGACAAATGCTATATACACATGTATTTTTTTCTCTTTCAATACAAATTTTAAAATGATATGCACACTGTTCTATGTCCTTTTTTAACCTAATGATGAATCTTGGTGATCTTTTGATATCAATACATAAAAAGCTATGTGATATTCTTATATAGATATATTATCGTTTGTCTATTCTTGGTTATTTGGGTGATTTCCAAACTTTTGCTATTACAATGCTGAAATGAATAATCCAGTACATGAGTCATTTTGTACAAGGATGAGTATATCTGTAGGATAACTTTCTAAAAGTAGACTTGCTGGATCAAAGGGAATTTGCAGTTATAATGTCGCCAGGCTGTCCTGCCTAGGGGTTGTACCTAGTTAAACTCCATCGCAGTGAATGAGAATATCCTGCTCCGTGATGATTAGCAACACTCCTGTCTTTTTTTCCTTCTATACTTTGGACTTCTTGGAGTAAACCATTTTGGATAACACCTGGCACATAGTAAGGTCTCCATAAATATTTGGATGGGTGGAGAAGTGAGTCGATGGGTGAATGGATGAATTAGTGGGTGGGTGAATGAGTATAAAGATGGATGGATGGATGGATGGATGGATGGGCAGATGGATGATGAATTACTCCTATAAGTATCATTCATGAAGAAACAAAGATCCAATATAAAAAAAAAATAACAAACCAAGGACTAGAAATTAATTATACCTAGTAGCTTTCCTTCATTATATACCCTCATAGCCCCTTTTGTGCTCTCTAGGAGTGGCAGGAGGAAATTGAGCCAGAGGCAGGGTACTCACCGTGGGCCGGGACAGGTCACATTCCTGAAACTTACTGGGCTGGCCATTGTCAGCTGCTCTGCTTCTCGTACATAAGGACAGAGCTGCTGCTCACTTCGAAGTCTGTGATGATAGCATCAGGATTTTAGTAAGGAGGCTTCAGGTACACAGTTTTTACTCCAATTTTAAATTAGTCAATTTTAAAATAGTCAATTTTTCTAAAGATCCTTTTATTCACACCTTACATAAGATGGAGAAAATATCCATTGTTCATATCAAAGAATAATATCATTTTTTGGGTTGTGGCTTTGAGATGACTGGGAAGGTAAAGCTGACCCCCACCCCCGAACTGTATCAGCAAGCCCCCACACTGCATACTGCCTCTCTGCTCAATTTTCTTTCCCAGAGCCCCACATACTTCCTTTCTCAAAGTTTTGTATCTTTATTCTTCCAAGGACACAGTTGGCTGAAGGATCGGATGGAGAATTTGGCTCTCTTCCCTGCTTGTTCCTGAACAGATCTCTTTAAGATGCAATTTGTGTTTATAGCCTGGAATTTTTACCAGCTCGGCAGACCCCAGGAAAAAGCATGTGGAAGCATCAGGAGAGTCAAGTCCCACACCCAGAGCCAAAGCAGCTCCGTTGTTAAAATAGCATGTGAAATAACATTTGCTTTTTCCACTGTAAATCTATAATTTATATGTATTATGGCAACTTCATAAAATACCAATAAACAAATAGAAGAAAGTCAAGGTGTTCATACAGAGATTACAAATCTTAATAGTTTGGGCAATAATTTCATAGTCTTTTTTCTATCCAAGTAGTCATTTTTCATCACAAAAATGGCATCCTATTGTACGAATTTTTGTGATCCATTTTTTTCCCGCTTGATGTGTTGTGAGAGTCATCTTCTGTTTTTAATAGAGACTTCCATTATTTTTGAAGATTGCATAATGGTCCGTTGGGTGGCTACAACTTAGCTGATTTAACCAGCTCCTCTTGTTGGCCATTTAAGTTTCCCCTTTTGTTATTATAAATTGTGCTACTGGCAAGAACAATGGTCTCTGCAAGAGCTTTCTCTTCCCCCAAATATTTCTGAGGTTTCTCAAGGATAATCACACCATTGTTGATGCCTGACATGGAAGAGGGAACATGGCCTCTCGGAGCAAGATGATGCCTCCTCTCTAGAGGATTTGGAGTGCTCCTCCTTCAACACTGGTAAGGGTGGAGTCCGTGTTCCAGGGGGAGGTGATCTGGGGCTTTGTCACAGATGCCTCCTGCATTCTAGTCTTCTCCAATTCCCACCTTTACCTCCACTTTGACCTTTATTGGTCTGTTCCTATCTGAGAACCAACCTTATTTTAGCACTCTATGGTACAGCCAAGACCAGACCATGAAGTTTGCCGAGAAGTTGCTGAATGTGCAGGAGGGACTTACAACCAAGGATGCAATTTATTTCTGCTGCTAAAGATGGCTTCCTTCAGAACCCTCAGGCTATAAACCCATCCTATGGGCTTTTACTGGCTGCCCTTTGCCTGGCTGCTGTCCTGCCTCCAAGAACCAGGGGCAGCTGATCCAATTCCACCAGGGGTGCCTTGGAGCAGACCTGCACTCCTGGGGTTGAGCTCCACTTATCTAAAATGCACCTCCATGGTCCTCCTTTCCTGCCCACAATTTGACAATGGGGAAATAAATAAAGACCACCCAAATGAGAACAATCAAAGGCTATTCAGAGCTTGCTATAAAAAGGGCGTTAGCCACCATCACTTATGCTTGGCAGAGGCTCAGAGGCAGGCAGAAGAGTAGGAAGGCTTTATAGCGGAAAAAAGGGAAGGCTTCAGATGTGCCCCAAATGGTGGCTGTGGGCACAGGGAAATTGGAAGTACACTATCTATTTTCCTTTCTCTGGTCAGTCCCTAAGTTGGAAGTCGGGGCAAAAATTAGGGAAGCTGGCAGTTATAGTAAAAAGAACACTTTTCACTTACATAAGCACTTGTCTAGGAGATATCCAAAGTGACTCATCATAAGTGGTTCTAACCAGCTGAAGTTGATAAAGGACCGCATGTTCCAGTGAGGCCCTAAATGCCAGGCCTCACTGGAGTTAACTCATTCCTGACCAGTGGATCTGCATACAGACCTATGGACCCACTCGTCTGTCCACAGGGCTAGCTTCCAATTCATAATTAGCACAACACCATGAAAATCCCGTGCTAGCACTTAAAACTCTTGATTTTATCCCCTCTGTGCATGATCTGCTCAGAGAAATTCCTCACTGGCATTCTTTTGTTTGACAAGTTAATAGACTCTATTTTGGGTTTGTATGGATTTTTTAGCTTTTGTGGCATTTGTGTATTTTTGACTTCACTATCTATATGACCTCAACTGCAGAGTTCAGGCATGCCCAAGTATAGGGCTCTCCCAAGCTGGACCAGGTTTTTTTGAAGCTGGGCTTTCTCATCCTGCCAGCAGCCACCAGGACTTCTGCCCCAGCTCCCCATCAACAATGCTCGTCACGAGTGCACAGCAATCCCTGAAGAAGAGCAGTGAGATCCAGGCCTCCTGCACAGTGCTAGCTAAACCCATAGGGAAAAAAAGAAAGAGAGAGAGAGAGAGAGGGAGAAAGAGAGAAAGTATCATACTCCTACTCACCTGAAACAAAATCAAGTCTTCATAGAATTAGAAGGAGCTTCGCCCAACTATCTGCATTCAGGATAAGGGCTAATTCACAGCTTTCCCTAAAATAATTGGCATTCACTTGCTTTGTTCTTGTGTAGCTAAATGGCTTGTTCAGGTGGTTTTTCCAAAACAAAGGAACAGCTTACCCCAAAGGGCATTGAAATCCCCATCACTTACCAGGTGGAAGACTTCTTCCATTTATGAAAGGAGAATTTTTCCAGCCTCTGCTAGTCTCAGTGAGGTTTTCATACCTTTGTGAGTACAATTCAGGACTCCCTGTTATATCCATGAAAGTAAAATGGTGTAATTCAACTTTTTTGATCAATAGATATTCCTAGTACATTTAAAATAAGGTTTCAAATGGCCTAAAAAAGGCAAAAGTTTTAAATAATATGAGATTATAAACTCCATGAGATCAAGAGATAGATTTTTTTATCTCTCATTCATACAGAATGATTTGCCCACAATCTTACTAATAATAGATACCCAATAAATATGTTTTGATTGAGTGAATGAAGTCAATTTCTCAGAAGTGTTAGAGGTTAAGAGAAAGAATTTGGGACCAGGTACTCAAGAATGCCTGAGGTGTGTGTGGATTTGTAGAAGGAGAGAGAAAAGGCAGGGTAAAGAAGGTGAAAGGAAGGAGGGAAGATGAAACAGAAGGTTAGGGAGAGAGAGGGAGAGATAGATGATAGATAGATAGATAGATAGATAGATAGATAGATAGATAGATAGATAGATAGATATAGGATAGATAAATAGATAGATAGGATAGATAAATCAATCAAACTTCAAAGTAACTCCTGATTTAATTTATCAACAAACTGAATGTTGAGAGAGAGTAGACTAAAGAGAGATGAATTCAGGCATGTGAGCAAAGAGAAAGGTGGGGACCTTTCCATTGCTATGTGTCCTTAGACAAGTAATTTAACCTTCCAGATCTTGGTTTTCTCCTCTGCAAAATGTGGATCACTTCACAGAATCTTTCTGATGAGCTCATCTATCTAAAGCACTAATCACAGAATTTAGCCCACAGTAAATCTTTATAAATACGAGTTGTTTAAAAAAAAAGATATTTCACCAAATCTAAGATGCTGTTGGTTTTCAGATACATGCTATTTCATGAACCATTAGAAATGAGAAAATGGTGCCAATTACCCTATGACATAACACCTTCATGTCAGTTGATGGTAAGAGATGTCTTGATTTCAAAGATGTTAAAATGTGGGTTTTGGGGGGATGAGCATCTTAGAATCAGTGAACTATAATATAGAGATAAAATTCATTTCTTTGTCAATTACTCTCTCTATAATCTCCAACAGAATCTCCACAATCTTCTCACTTTAGAGAGATCCAAGGTCACCCAGGCCAGGTGAGAGAGGTGGCCCTTTTCTCAAGCAGGAGAAGTGGAGTGAATACATGGCCTTTTCTGGCTCAGCTGATGAAATCCTCCATCCACCCAGTGTGTTTGTTTACAACCTGGCTGGTTGACTGAGCTTTTGATATTCATCCTTATAAGGTTCAGCCTTGTCACTAAGAAAAGAATCCAGCTTTACAATGCACTTAGAACCTGACCCCACTTTCTGTGATCTTTGGCAACTGTCCAGGACCTGGATTTTAACCTCCCTAGAGGGCCATGACTCATGCTCTTTTTCTCAACACTGGACATCAACCTCCCAGAATCTGCTGAGGCCTTTCCGATGGGAAATCAAAGAGTGTGGACATTTCAGAACTGCACCCTCCAGAAACAGGGGCTGAAGATGTAGGCCAGACTCACTAGTAAGGAGACATGAATTGAGAGATTCTAGCTCTCAAGTTTGAATGAAGCATGAGTAATATCCGAAGGTAATGGACTAATGAAAAAGAATAATTATCAACTACTATTTATTGAAAATTTATTGATTATGTGCCAGATAATGTTCAACTTACTACTTAACATTCAACTTAATACTTTCCAAGCATTACCTCATTTAAAACTTGCACTCCTTTGAGATAGGTAATCATAAGTACCATTTTATAGATGAGGAAACTGAGGCTCAAAGTCACAAAGCTAGAAAGAGTTGGAATGAGGATCTGAAGCCAGGCAGCCTGACTCTTAACCAAAATCCCCGGAAAGAAGGGAATGACATGAGATGGGGCTGGAGAGGTGTCTCCTAGAGTCCAATGTGGCTATGTAGGGGACACTGTTCCTGCTGAGCAACAAGAATGTGTTTTGAGAGAGTTCCAAGCATTTGTGGCCTGAAAATGGCAAAGTCCTCCATCTAGCACCTAAGCATTTATTTCTCACTCACACATCTGTGAGTCAGTTGAGATCTGGCTGATCTAGGCTGAGCTCTGCTGAGTTTGACTCAGGTTAGTTTGGATCTACATCTGCTCCATGTGTCCTTTATCCTCCTTGGACTAGCAGTCTGACTCAAGAAGCATGTTCTACTCATGCCAAAGGCAGGATCAGGAGAAGGCAAACCCGACTGTATAGATTCATTTCAAGTCTCTGCATTGTGTCCTCAAATGTCCTATTGGCCAGAGCAAGTCATATGGGGTGGGATGCGCAGTCTGCCCTGCAGATAGGCAAGGGAGTGAATATTTGCTGAACAATGATTCAACACTCTACATCCTTCTTGTGGGGTTTCCTCCTTCTGACTACCTTGTGATCATTTGGCCATTTATAGGGCAAAAACCACATCCCTGGCACAGACTAGATCAGGGCACCCAAATTATTGGTGCACGGTTTCACTTTCGCTCATAAACTTTGGTCTGTCATTTCCAGCTATAAGCTGAGTTCCTCCTCTGAAATGCTACACGTCTAGATTCCTACATCTGAACAGGAAGTTCCTTTTCTTACTAAGGAGTCCTCATTCCTGGGGAAGCAATGCTCTCTCTAGGCCTCTCACCGGGTGTAGTCACCTTGTGGTCAGATAACAGTCACTGCCCCTGACATGTGACTGAACAGCCACTCACACCTGGAGCCTATTCGTCAATGAGCATTTAAGCCAGTCTCTGTCTCTCTAGCGTGTGGTCTGGGACAGTCTCCAGGAGAGACATTGGCTGCTCACTGAGCCTCAACTTGCTGGCTTAAAAAGTCCCCCTTAATTGGCTACTCCCTGCAGGTAAGCGTTGTCTTCTTGGCCTTTCTCAAGCCCTTTAATGTGCATCTCTTTGGCTACCCCTGTGGTCCCATGACTTTGAGCGACCCACCCTGTTCCCTGATGTGCAAACACATGTGTTTTCTTCAAAGAGCTTCTTTATCTTTCTTTTTTCTTCTCCACTGAGCTCAGATCAAATATCCAGGTCATTGGGCCTTCACACAGCCCCTCTTAGCAATCCAGGGTGAATGTATGAGATATTAGTATGCCCCAAAGTTTCCCTTTAGGCATGGCACTTCTCCTAGATTGTGCACTGGGCAGAACAGAGACCAGGCATTATTTTCTACCTTCCATGGGCACCACCATCTCTCCCATTGCTCTACCAGGAACCCATCTGTAAGAAGCTGAACTTCCCCTGTGCCCATTAGTCCAGAATGAAGAGTAGAGCATGAATGGCGTTCTCTCTCTTGTGGTACATCATATCAGAAGAGTCTCAGGGCTGCTGCTTGGGTACCAGTTTTCGAGAAGCTGCTCCTTTGCTTCTTCCTATAGCACATATATCCAGGCAACTGGCCTGGGCTGGGATGAATTTGAGCAATAGTCGTAACACTATAATTTTTATACTCAGAATCATCATGCTCCATGACAACTCAGGGTTGGCTGTTAGAATAGTGTCATCATGCCAGGCCACCTCTTCCAGTAGGGTGAATTCTTTCCCAGGGGCCACCTGAGTGGCATCAGGGGTCATATTCTAGAACCAAGCCCAATCCCTACTTGTCAATCAAGTTAAAGTCCACGTTAACATAAAATCATTTATTTTACAACAAAATAAGTTACAAATCAATCCAAAGCATGACAAGGAGAAGAGATGTCAAGGAATTGAACCTGGAAAAGAGAAACATTTTTGCCTAAGCCAGACCCTTAGCACATCCTCCAAAGTACTGAGAAATCAATCTTTCAATGCCGCATGATTAGATTTCCATTTGAAGTTAACATCTTTCCAACTGCTAAGATCCAAAAAGGCCTCTGGCCCAAGCAGCAGGAAGACAGGGAAATAATCAGCATAATTATTAATACCCTGTGCATCATTTCAAGAGAAAATGATCAGAAATTGGGTATGATGAAGGAGGGGCCACACAAACCAAAATGCCCATGTCTTTTACAAGTGGTTGTGGTTGGTTGAGTTATGTCCTTGGTTTGAAAGTGGCCCGAGCACACCCCTCTCTGGTGCAATTATCTTCTTGCCTATGGGAGCCAGGGATGTATTAACAGGAAACTGAGGTGATTAGCACAAAATTGAAATATCCCTCCTGGGACAAGAGCAAAAACTGCAATTCAACCTCACTTGACTGACTCCAGCCTGAGTACCACTGACTTTTCAATCACCACTGTGGTCCACTATAAGACATTTCAACTCCATCTGATCACTGAGCCATAAATACTATTCTCTACCACCTGACCAGAAGTCCTGGGAAAGGCATGGAGTTCCAGATGGAGAGCTCAGATGATGGGCAGACTGTGTCCTTCTGAGGGCCCTTGAAGTCACGGACATACAAGGGAGCCACTTACAAAAGTGCGGTACTCACAGCTAGGTCGTCCAGGGGCAGGACAGTGAATATTATCTTTCTGATTAAGTCAAAGAGGAAGTCTCTTGCTTGGTGATAATGGTCTCTAGCATATAACACTTGCTAATCTGTCTTGACTTAATCAAAGCCATCAAGCCCCATGGAAGACCCTCAGGCAGGCAATAGTCTCTAACTAGAATTCAGTAACTCTCTTTTGTTTAAGACTCACACCTGGAAATGGCACAACATCACTTCTGCCATATGCTATTGGTTAAAGTGAGTGCCAGAGGCAGCCAGATTGAACAGGAGGGCCGTGGATTTTGGAAAGCATCGTTCATTGGGGCTTGTGAGTATCCAGACATCCACTGTGTTCTGGAGTCTGAACCACCTACTTTACTGCAGGGTCTGAGATGCCCTCGCAGCTTTAAAAAATATTTTTTACTTATTTCATATATTCCTTTAAGTGACACATATCAGCTCAGACCTACTTTGTGCCAGGCTCTGAAATTATTGAGGCGCAATCTAATAGAATTTTGTCAAGACCTAGACCCTCAGCCTACTCTTCATCTGGCTCCCACTGGGCCCAACCCCACACCAGACACCAGAGAAAGTGTCAATCAGTGTCAGCAATGGAGGAAAGAAGGTTGGAAGAAGGAAGAAAGAGGGGCCGAGGCCTGAAATGTGGCCTGGTGGCCTTCAGAGTCTATTGAGGACATATTGATAGTCATATCAATGATGGCAATGACAGTAACAACAGTAGCTATGGTTCCATAGTTCTTCCAGCATGCCAGGCTCTGTCCTCGGTGTGTCATGTATCTTTTCTCATTTAGACCTGGGAGACAGGTATTATGAAGCTCATTCTACAGAGCAAGGAACCATCTCAGAGAGGTAAAGTAGCTTTCTCGAGGACACAGGGCTAAGAATTAATGAAATAAGATCCCAGCTCAAGCATTTAATACAACTTGGTGAATAAATGAATGTTTGAGTGAATGAATGAACATATCCAGTATCTCCTCTGTGCCATGCATAAGGGAAGAGAACAAGGGACTGCAGAGTCGAGGGGCTAAGACCTTGAACTCTGGAGTCAGACTTTCTGGGTCTTGATCCCAGCTTTGCCACTCACCTGCTGTGTGACCCTCTTTTAGTCTAAATTTCCTCATCTGTACCATGGAAACAATGAGGGTACCATCTGGCCATCCTGTAGTAGGCATCAGTTGTCATTAGGGATCCAGAGATCAGGAAGTTCTGCATGGGGCAGTGGAAGACAGCCCTGAGCTCGTTTTCCAGACTACGAGGGCGCAGGCCTTCAGATGCTGTGAACGCCAGCTGTCTTGGCAGCTACTAATTCTGGACAGTCTCCAAATGAAACTCAGACCCCGCAGAGAGAATCTGCAAATGAGGCCTCCAGCAAATCACAGCTGACCACTCTAATCAGTTGCCTTGTGCCACTTTCAGTTCCAATAAAGCCAGGCCCTGCTGCCCAACCCATTACGCCATCCCCTTACTACGATCAGTAAGCCTGGAAGGGAGACGGCTCTGGGGCTAATGTTCTGAGACCATGTCCCCGCTGTCTCCATCTCTGTAATGAGTTATGAAGAAGTCACGAGTCTCCACATGCTGTGATTCTACCCTCCACCTCCCCTGTCAACTTAGGTCATTCAATTCATCTCTCCGATTTAATAAAAACAGTGTCCTCCCATGTTTCTGCCAAGGCCAGAGACAGGCAGGAGCCCTCCAAAGTTTCAACCAGGCCAGCCCTTAATTAGTCGGCAACATCAATATCACTTTTTATGTGATTAGCATTTCAAAGTAAATTTCACATCCTGGACTGTCAGCATCTAGGAGCCTGGCAGAAGGTAGTTGTGTGTAGCAGAAAAAAAAATCACAGCACAGGGCGCCTGGGGTTTCAGACACTCAGCAGTTTTGCCAAAGCCCCTTTCTCTCAGCTGCTGACTTCATGCCAAGGCCCCTGACTGGCTCCATTTTTCCCTTTCTGTCTGTGAGGCTGATCTTCCTACTCTGAGGCTTGGGTCAACAATGAGTAGGTGTTACCGCTATGCTTTAGAAACTGAGGGCCAGCTCCCTCAGCAGATGTGTCATCTTTTCAAACAAGAAATTAGATACAATAATTTCCATTTCTGGCTTCTCCTGAAAAAGGCAAGATCTGGCCACCCCGAGCCCACCTTTTCTCCCGTGGCAGCATCATCGGTGTGAGCTAACAGGTATGGACTCTAGTTTCCCACACTCTCCACCATTTCCTACTGTGGCACCTGGACTCTATCAGGAAACTCTGCCTGTTTATCTTTCTTCTCTGTTTGGCTCTCAAGATGTGATGGGAAACATAGCCATTGGCAGCCCTGACTCGGCTCTTTGTCCTCATCCTAGCAAGAAAACCATCTCTACCAAGAACTCCAATAGAAAAACCCTAGGAAGGGCTCTGGTTCATTGGTTTGGTTCATGAACCCACCAACGAACCAATCGCTGTGACCAGAAGGAGATATTCTGATTACTGGTGACTAAGAGTCTATAGTTTTGGCTGGCCAAAGTGGGAGTCAGCCCAACCAAGCCATGTGGAATGTGCTCTCCCACAAAAGAGGAGTTTGGACTCTTGAAGAAGAGGACTGAGAAGTTTCCAGCAAGAACACAACACAAAACTCCAATTTTCAGACCTTCCCCAGATAGATGGGGGTGAATCCATTGAACTCCCCCTTCCAGAATGTGCTTGACATATAAATTCCACCTTTCCTAGAGCTAGCTAAGTCTATCTGTCTTCGGCCACTTCCCTCCATCTAGAAATGTCAATACCATGTTAAATGGACTCTGACTAGAGGCAAGATTATGGAGCCCCTCTCTCGTGAAGTAGGTGCCAAGGGAAAAATGATTTATATTCATTCACCTGGAGACAAAGACCAGGAAATTGCTTCTGATTCAATTCTGATCCAGAGATGGGGGAGGGGGGGAACAACAGCCAGAGCATATCTCTTTGTGCTTCTCTGGCAGTAGCTATGTGGGGTGTGTGTGTGTGTGTGTGTGTGTGTGTGTGTGTGTGTGTGTGTGTGTCTTGTGTTTTGTGGAGGGCAACTCACTTTGGATTTTTCTAGAATTCTCTCCCTAGTTCACAAATACCCATCCCAAGGACCTTCACAATTAGAGAGGATTCTTGATACTCTCACACAGCTATGGGCCTGCCAGCTGACACATGTTTTTATTCTCATTAGAGTCCTTAACACTTCCTGATTTATATATTTTTTGTTATATACTTGATTATTGAATTATTCACTCTAGAATATCAGGTCTTTGAGTGTAGGGACCTGTTTAGTCATATTCTCTGCCATATCCCCAGTGCCTAGCATACACCCAGCACATGATAGATATTTCATAAATATTTGGCAAATGTGTATACAGAAAGACACACACACACACGCGCACACACACACGATGTGGATGGATGAGTAGATGACTGGCTGGCTGTTTGGCTGGCTGGCTGTTTGGCTGGCTGGCTGTTTGGCTGGATGGATGAGTGGATGGATGGATGAGTGGATGGATGGGTGGGCCGGATGGATGGATGGATAGCTGGGGAGAGGGGACCTCACAGATCAAGTTCTTAACCACCTCCCTTACCTTCATATTTCTTTATCTCTTGCTCTCTCACTGTCTCTCCCTTCTATCCTTTCCTCTCACCCTCCCCGTGCCCTGCAGATTGAGTGGGTAGAAGAGTTCAGACCAGAGACCTGTTCTTTGCCCCTGCCCTCACTTACTCTTCTGGGTTTTGGGTCTGGTCCCACGATCTGGTATCATGGACCACTATACTCTGACCCCTCACTCTGTGTGTCTACCCAGGGCTACCCAGGCGTCTCTGCTATTTCATCCCTTACCCTGTGGATCAGAGCCCACAAGTGTCAGGCCAGTATGTCTCTCACTGAGAAGCCCACTTACCTCTAGATTCAGAGGTGGGAGGGTAGGGAGGGTAGTAAAATTGAGGATGCTTGCTTTTGAGACCTCAGTGAAAGCCAGGCTGCTACTGGAGATGGTATTCTCTTCTCTCTTTTCAGGCTCCAAGCACTCTTCCGAGAATATTTGCTTTGGCGTCTGCAGGAAGCTGGCAGCATGCAAGAAGTTCAAAAGGCTGCTAGAAGTCAGGGCCAAAAGGCAGCTGCTTTCCAAATGAGCCTCGCTCTTTCCTGTCAGCCAGGAGTCTCCTGGAGGTGGGGATTGGGGGGCTTCTCTTGCTCTCCCTTCAGGTCTCTCTCCATAATGCCTCTCTCATCTCTTATCTCTCATCTCTCTGTTCTTTCCCCTTCACCTGTTGTTCCCTTTCTTCTTTTCATCTCTCTCTCATCTCGTATTCTCTTCAGCAAGGTAGTACAATGTGACATAACAGTCTGAGAGGCCTCCAGATCAGGGAATATCCTACCTCTAGTATCTTGGGGAGGTCACATAGCTGAAGGGTCCAATCTCGGTCCACGGTGTCTGTGAATCTCACCCCCCTACCATATGTGTATTTTTCTCAGGGAAAGGTCCGTTACCAAAAGATCAAAGGGAACTGTGTAAGAATCCTGGAGTCAGTCAGCTTAACAAACCCTTGATGAATTTATAAATGACTTGGAATAAGTGGTTTTACCCCCAACCAAGCCTCTTTTCTCTTCCCTAAAATGAACATTAATAACCTTCAAACTATACTCTTTGGAGCCTCAGGTTCTTAGGGATATGCTCAGATAAGAAGGAGGTTCCGGGGTTCATGGGCCCAGATCCCCTCCTCCACTTCCACTTCAGAGGCTCTGCGTCCATCTGAACCATGCCCACTGGGCTTCCAAGGCAGGTTTCAGTGGCACAAATGTTCTGAAGCTTTAAAAAATGCTGAAGTATTTAGTACTAAGGCAATTTACTTTGAAACATATCTTAGGTCGAGAGGTGTGATAACTCAAGCACGGTAAAGTACTAATGGCAAATTCTAAGGGGGAGAGGGGTTCCCGTTGATCTCCTCTCCTAGGATGTCTGGCTGGAAGAGGAATAATGAGAGAGTGGACATGTCTGGCTCTAGACACACTGGGGGATCTAGTGTGTCTGGCATGAAAACTAACAAGGTAACTGAGGAGATCACCAAAAAATCAGAATCTCTACCACCAAACCCTTTTTAGAGTCAAGAGACAGTGTCTGATGACATTCATCCCCTGGGACGTCAGCCCATATTGGGACTAGGACAGACAGTTCTGTGGGTCTGGACTATCCGCCCATTCATCTTGTTCTGCCTCATGCACTCCTCCACCTGGACAGGAAAGCTGCTTTTCATGGATGGCCTATGCTCTTTGGCTCCTATGTCACCTCCATAGATAAAAACCACATGATAATGACAATAACAATAGTAGCTCCTTGTTACAACAGTAAGTGGTGCATGTACTGGTAACAACCATACCAAACTCCCTAGAGCCACTCAGCTACTTCATTTTCTGAATAGTCCATCAGCCAGATACCATTTTTTTTCTATCAAAAAATTTTATTTACACTATTTGCCCACTGTGAGATAAGGGCTATTTAGTTAGCTTCTCTGAGCCACAGTTTCCCCACCTGTAAAATGAGAATAATGAAGACATTTGCCTCATGGGGCTGTTGGGGTTTTTTTCTGTGCATGCAAAGGGCTTGGCCCAAAGCTTGGTTCAAAAAGATAGAAACTGACTCTCCAGAGAGGTTAGGTGATTTGTCCAGGGAACACAGTGAACATTCGGGCACAGGTTTTCCTGCTCCTAAAACAAGTACTCTCACCCAGTACGCTATGCTGAACAATCAGAGCTTTCAGTAGCTGAAAGCACCAGGGGAAAATCTTTGCCTCCCCTTAATTAGATTAAAAGATCCATCATGAGCATGTAAACCAGCAAGCCATAATCCGTGGACGCCACTGCATTTTAAACAGAAATTCAGAGCAAGCGGTTCAGATGGGACTGAGCAGCTGGTGGTTGCTTATGGCACACGCTGTATCATTTACCCAGTAAATCATTCCTCCCTCTGAGGAGGGGCATTTGCAGCAGGGTAGTGTGGGCTGGGCTGGAGACTTTGTAATGCCCTCTCCAAGTGGGTGAGCCCCTGTTGAGGTACATGCAGACCAAATCTTTTGAAGTTCACTCTGCCTTTGAAGATAGGGAAAAGAGGGTGAATCTCTCAGCTCTGGCTTCCCAAACCTGGCTGGGTATTGCATCACTGGGAGATTTGACAAAAATGTACATTGTTTGGTCCCATCACCAGACCTGGAGATTAAGATGCTTCAGCATGGGGACTGAAGGTCTGTATTTCAATGGCATCACCACAAAACGTTTCGAGGCAACAGAAAAGTACGTTATATCCTTGAATCCTTACAACATTTCTGAGGGATTGGAATTTTTAAACCTATTTTGTTAATGAAGTTCCTGAGGCTCAGAGAGATTAAGAAAATTTGCTCAAAGCCACACAATTAGTATATCAGAATTAATTCTGCTCTGAGGAGAAAACTAAAAATTTAAAGATGGCTTAAATAAGATGGTAGTTTATTTCTCTCAGAATTAAAAACTGCAGTTAAGGTGTTCAGGGACCTAAGCTCCTTCTAGCTTGTGTTCTGCCACCTCAATACAAGTCATCTTCCTCTTGGTTCAAAAATGGGTGCTTCAGCTCCAGTCATCACAACCGTCTTCTAGCTTCCAGGTAGTAGGAAAAAGAAGGTGCTTCCCATAAGTTTTCGACACCATGGCCTTTCGCATCTCATTGGCTATAACTTACTCACATGGCCATGTCCAGCTGCAAGGGAGATTGGGAAATATAGTCCTTATACCCAATTTCAAAATTGAAAGCAGGAATTTAAACTACCAAGTGGCTCCTGTTTTATATTCTCATCTTAATCTTAACAATGCCCATTAAGACAGAGCTATTATTATTGATAGCAGAGTGCTCTGCAGCTAAAAAGCACCAGGAAAATTTTTCACCTTCCCTTAATTAGATTAAGAGGATGTAACCTCTAGGCCAGTGGTCTGCTGCTATTATTATCTCTGCATTATAGATTATGAAACTGAGATTCAGTAGAGTTCATTAGCTTGCTCAGATCAGCCAGTTACCCCATGGCAGAGTTAGGATTTAAACCAAAGAGGGCTTCCCCTGAATTCTATGATTTCCCCTTCCCTATGTGATGGTGTAATACCAGCAGAAGGCAGGAGGGAGAATCCTCTGTTCAACAAGGCTTCACAGTGACAGTAATGCCTTCCATCCAGTCTTGAATACATGCATTTGGGGAAAAACATTGCAGCTTTCCTATCACCCAGGATCAGGGAGTAGTAGCTGGTAAGATGAACCAACTCCTGACAATAACTGGAGAAGTGTCACAATGCCATGTGTGTTCTGCACACTGCTGGGACACACAGGCCTGCTTGCTGTTGATGGAGACACCCTTTGGCTTTCTCAACCCAAGTGCTGTTTCTCATCCGGTATGATCTAAAGTGGCTGTTCTTGTATTGCTGTGCCAGAGATAATCCCAGAGGCCAGAGAATTAAATGCTTCTTCCTGGATATCAATACCTTCTGGCCACTTTAAAAGGAAGTTCCTTCCTTCAAACATATTTGTTCACTTATAGAATACATTTTCAGTTTTTTCTTCTTCTTCTGGGATCCACACAATGGACTAGATGATACATGTTGCCAAGGGCCGTACGATTGTTATCTGCTCTCACAAAGGGCAAAGGGAGAGAAGAGAGCTGTCACTGACTAGTATAGGGTTGGGCAAACTTTATTTGTAAAGGGTTAGCTAGAACATTTTAGGTTGTCTAGACCATTAGGTTTCTATTAGGATTACTCAATTCTGCCAGTGTAGCGTGAAGCAGCCATAGACGATAAGTTAATGAATGACTGTTTTCTAATAAAACTTTATTTACAAAAACAGGGAAGGCCTGATTTGACCCTATAGGCCATAGTTTGCTGACATCTGGTCTACTGGTTACATGTAGAGACTGGCATCAATCAATACTTTCTGCAAATCTCATCTTCTAGGGTGTATGGGAATTATCTACCTAATTTCTTTGGGCCTCAGTTTTTTCATCTCTCAAGTGGGAATAAATACACCCACCCCGACGATTATACTATTAAAATCTCTGTTTCTCAAACAGGTCAAACTTGCCTTTGCAGGTACCTTGCTATTCTTTCTCCACCTAAATGGCCTTCCCTTCATCATTAGCATGTTGGTTCCATCTCATCATTTAGTTGCTTAAGTCTCCTTTTCAAAGGTTTCCCTGGCACCTCTGTCCAATGTAGTGAACCTCCTCCCAGCCTGGCACTAGCAGATGTAGAAGACAACTTGTTTAATGGACATTAATTCTTTTCTAGATGGGGAAAGATATTATTTCTGTGGCCATGGAACTCCCCACACTGGGAATGCTTTCTTCATTTTTTTTCAGACTTTTCAGAGCAAGTCACATGTGGGATCTAAAACTCAGGGCAAGAAGAATCACACCTTTCTCCAACCTGTGCTTTTCAACCCTGGGTACCTCCTCCTTCAATTTGAGTGACTGAGTTTGCAGACAAAAGAAAATGAGGGAGAGACTTTCAAGGCCCTTTAGCCAAACCAAGAGTACAAAATTTCACTGTCTGGTGACCCACCAACGAGCCTTCCATGAGTCACCCAGAATATTCCACCTAGATTTATGAAATCCATTTTTCCTGAGGCAGACTAAGCAGTTTATAGAGAACCAATATCATTAGGTTAATGATTCCCCATAAATTATTACCTAAACAGCCCAGTTAATCCCACAAATGGAGCATTAATGGTGGAGAGTCAATTGCTGGCCATTCACAGTTCTCTGGGATGACCTTGGCTTAGGCAGATGGTGCCCCCTAATAAGAACTGGGGTTGAATCCTGACTCCATAATAATCTTCTATCAGCCATTTGAGAGCTCTCATTGCAGCCTGGGTGTAATGCCTCAAATGAACATCACAGCTGGGAATGATTTTCTGTCTCATTTCATTTTTGGCTGTGACTTTTCATTTTCTCCTGAAGTCTGATTTATTTATCTGTTTATGAAGCGACCCATTTGGCTTGAAGCGACAGTGATAGGCATTTGATCAAATAGAGCTGCAAATCTCATCTTCCACCATCCTGAATTTTTATTCTGTCATTACTTAACAAAATAGAATTAAGTTGGGGAGATAGCGGGCTCTTGCATTATGCATTGGCCTCATTTCATTGGTCTTCATGTTCTCTCATGGGGTTGTAGTTTTTCCATGTTACCAAGTGTCCCCAGAAGAAAGCACCTCTAATGCCTGAGGAATTTCATTCTCTACTCTGACTTGCCTGGCTTCAGAAAGTTGATGGAACTGTCCAAAGGACATGGATTTCATGAGCATCAGATTGTCTTTAGCCAAGATGGTTCCCATGGGGCAACAGTCTAAAGAAGGGTTTTCCACAGTCTAGTGGAGCTCCCCAAATACTGATCTCCTTAGAATCAATTCATTCTATAAGTCCTGCTAGTCCTCAACCAAGCAGGCATGGAGTGGCATAGAGCAGACAATTTAGTAGCATCATCATTATCAGAATTATCAGAAACTAATTATCAATGTTCTTGCCAGGCCAGGTACTATGCTAAGTGTTCTTACATATTTATTCCCATTCTATAGATAAGAAAACTGAGTAAAAGACAGAATTAGGATTCATCCACCACCAGAGGCAGGTTCTTAACAACTGTGTGATTCTGCCTTACAAAAAGCTTCTTTCTTTCTTGCCAAGGAAGAAGGGAAAGTAATTAATATCTCTTGGGCACCTTTGTGGTGGAAACCTTTCCACACTATTTCATTTAATTCTTAGAGTCCTCCTGTGACATATGCATTGAGCCATTTTACAGGCAGAGAAGCTAGGGCTTGAAGAAATTGAGATACTCTGACTCTAAATCCAGGATAGCAATGATATCCAGCCAAATCAGGGGTTTTCAGAAGAAAGGTATCATGACACAGCTTCTATAACAGGGGTCCAGGTGAAAGGTCCTGAGATGGCCCTCAGGGCATCCATGAATTCTTATTATGCAAAACACTGTGTGCATGGGCATCTTTTCTAAGAAAAGCACCATAACTCTGATCAGACATTTGAAGGGTTTCTAACCCCCAAATAGATTAGGAGATAATGGTCTAGAACACAGGAAGCTACACAGAAGACAGCTTATAAGTCCTCATTGACTTCAGGCAATTAGTATTTTTAGTACTTACTCTGCATGGGATACTATGAAAAATATAAACATTAATATTCATCATGTCTTCGAGGAGACAAGATCAGCTCTTGTCATTTCCCTGCTTAAACCTCCATCTATTGGTTTTCTATCCCACTGAGAATAAAATCTGGACTTTTCACTGTGGCTCAACAGAAGCCCACCCAACTTTTCACATAGCTGGTTTCTTTTCATCCTTCAGGATTCAGAACTAAGGTCATTTTACAAAGACCTTCCTTGAACTCATGTGATTCTAGCATATGCTGGGTTCCCTCTTAGCTCTTATCACAATCTGTGCTCACTTTGTCTGCGTGCTTGCTTACTCATTGTCTTCTCCCCAGCTACAATAAAAGCTCTCGAGGGCCAGACATTGCCTGGAACTTGTTAGAAATGCAAATTATCAGGCTCCATGACTAAATCAGAAACTCTCAGGGGTGGGACCCAGAAACCTGTGTTTTAACAGCCCACCAGATGATTCTATGCACGCTCAAGTTCTAAGGTTGTAAGGGTAAGGCAATAAGGGAGAGATGGCTACCCAAATCCAACCAGAAGGCGGTAATGACAGAATTCTGGAGGGATAACTTGTTTCATCTTAGTGGTTCTCAGCCATAACTGTGCCTTAGAATCATCTGGAGAGCTTTTCAGACTCCTAATGCCCAAGTCACATGCAGAGCAATTCAATCGGAATTGCTAGGAATGGGGACCAAGGCATTTGCATATTTTTAAAAACCTCCCCATGGAATTCCACTGTATAGACATGGTTGAGAAACATGGTGTCTGTTAATTTTTGTGGAGTGGGTGGCAAGGGTAACTAGGACCCAGTACACCTGGAAATCCTGCCTGATAATGTAGCCTGCTGAGGTTCACCCAGATGCTGCAGAAGGTTGATGGTGTTAGTGCTCAGCTCAGGATGGAGAATTAATGTGTTACAAAGGGTAAAATGTATTGAGTTAATTAAGTATAGTAAATGTACCTCATAAGTAGGAGAGAGGGAGGGAAGGAGGAAGAGAGAAGGAGGAAGAGGAGGGAGAAGAGGTATAGTCATGTTTAAGTTATCTTTTGTTGCTAGAAATACAATGTATTGGATCAGTAGAATTAGATGAAAAGGCTTAATAACAAAGGAGAAAGTAAACACCAAGGACATCTCAAGAGAAAAGTTTTAGAGTGGAGTTTGGGAGGACTTTATGCAGGAGAAAAGGAAAGATAATACCTGTGTCACATCGGTCGGGATTATAAGATCTGGATAGAGTTGGATTGTCTGGGTTCAAATCCTACCACTACTATTTTGTAGTTATGTGACCTCAGCCATATTTTCAACCTCTTCAGACCAGTCTCCTCATTTGTAAAATGGGAAAAGGAGTATAAAAATAATTTCTATCTCATGGGGGTTTTGTGATGATTAGATGAGTTTATCTAAGCAATATGTTTATGGTAGTGCCTAGTACTCAATAATGGGTCCCTATATTAATTGTTAGTTTTGTTTATAGAGCTGTAGGTACAAAGAAATGCACTGAGCCAGCAGTGTGAGGACTTTGGCAAGGAGAATACTTCTTTTCTTTCCCCAATAACAATGACTGTGACTCTTGCCAATAAGCTATGTGTACATTAATCTGTGGAGTCTCAAGTGTTCTACCTGTGTTGACTTCTTAACAATTGTAGTGATTGTTGCCTCAACTGCTCTCCTGCCTCTGGCCACCAGCAAAGAGTTTCAAATCAGTTCTAAGGGTGTAGGAAGAGCTCAGAGACTTCCAGCCAACATAGTAGCTGAGCTGACACCAGAGCCTTCTCCACAGCCTGAACATGTAGGAATTATGAATTCAATATAACATCAAAAGCTTGAAATACATTGCATGGATCAAAAATAAAAATAAAGGAAAAGAGAATCCCAGGTGTCGGAAATGACAAGCAAACTAAATGAGCCCAATGATCCATGGGGTATCTAGAGGGTCATAGTATCAATTCTTGGAGAGCAGAGTTGTGTCCACAGGATGGATGGAAGCCCAAAGCAGGCAATCATAAAGGGCTTTCCGTTTATGAAAAAGGCACTAGAACACTGTACTCACTGGTTTAAGTACATAACATACAAATGAGTTGACCACCGGTGATAAAAGAAACACTGGGAGAGACTTAAATACCAAGGCTTTGTCATTGAGCTTCCCTAATCTTGCCACCTTTGAAATCCCTAAGAAAAAATTCTTCTGAAGACGAGCTCACATTTATAAAGCCCATGAAGAAGCCAAGCCCTCAGAGAATCAGAAGATGTAACTAATGAATGAATTCAAGCATAGAAACGATATGCCTGAGACTTGTTTATAGTCTCTTTGAAGTTATTTGGCTATATAGTTGATAAAAATACAGGAAATAGTCAACAACAGCTACAGAACATTAATCATAAGACACAAAGCCTGCATGAAGATTTGTGATGAGCATGAGGTTGTCACCTGTTCCATTTCTGCCTACTGGAAGTAATGCCAGGGAGTGAGAAAAGCACACTTACACATGGGTAGGCTAGTACAATCTTCCTAGTTTTTCTAGAAAAGGCAAGTTATCAATATGGATCAGAAGCCTTAGTGGTTTTTGGCATACCTTTTGGAGAAATCTATTTTCAGGGATTTATTCTAAAGATATAATGAAAGATATGAGCAAAGATTAGCACTACAGATTCTTTTTCAGTACTAAAAACTGGAATCATCCTAAATGTCCAGCAGTAAGCGATGGGTCGAACAAATGAAGGTATATCCAGATGCTGAGATTCCAAGCAGGCATTAGAATGGATTTTGTAGAAGAATGTTTAATGGCATGGAAAGATGTTCATAATGTTGTAAGTAAAAATGCAGACTGTTTTTGGTAATTGAATGATCAATACAATTCCATTTTTATAAAAATAGGATAAATACCGTGGTTTAATATTTAATTGTAGAAACTCAATTAGGAAAAATAAATATCATACTGGCAATGAAATTCACAAACAGGATTATCTTTGAGTGGCAATACATTATGTCGTTGATGGAAAGACACCACAGGCCCAGTTGAAAAATGAAAATTGTCTTTAATGGGAAAGGATACAGAAATTTTGGAGACAGTTACATAAAGGAGAAAATAACACAGCTCCTCACAGATGCACAAAGGTTTCCAGGTTTCCTGAAGTACTCCACCAGGATGACTGCCCCTTCTGAACATTCTAGCTACCCATATGGCTAAAATCAGGTGAAAGTCATTGGTGCAAAAGAGCCGAGAACATTCCTGAGAGTTCACTGCAAGACTGGGTTATGAGGTGGAGTCTTCTCTAGGATCAGCCCTCCGAGTATAACCACCGTTTGAGGTCCAATAATGCAGATGGGACTAAAGGAGATTTTTTTTCTGTCCTTCTTTGCACTCGTTTATATTTCCCCAGATATATTACTCTGTGTATTAGTCACAATATGCTACAGGGTAACAAAATAATCTCTAATTCAGTCGTTTAACACAAGAACTTTTTTTTTTTTTACAAACTAAGAGTCTGGTGCCATCTTATAACTATGCCATCTAAGATGCACAGCTCTGAAGGTTGAGGCAGCAAGGGAAGAGAGAGCATGGAGGTGGCACACTAGACCTTAAATGCCTTAGGGCAGGAGAGATACATACCATTTCAGCTAACACTTTATTGGCTAGAATTAGTCACATGGCAAGGCATTGGAAAGCATATTCTTCACTTGTAACAGAAAGTCTACTAAACCACATAGAGAAGACACTGCTAATCCTGACCGCCGTCTTTACTGAATACTATTTTTAACACACTCCCCAAGGTGGGGAATATTGTCCCACTGAGATTAATCTAAGAAAGAAATCTGTGCATTGTCTCTACAGGAAACGCATCCACATAAGGTTACTGGCTTTTGTAAAATAATTGGATAATTTTCCAAGTCTTGGGAAGCTCTCCACAAACCCTTCACCAACCCTCCTACAGACACCTAAGCTTCCCCTTTCTATGGAGAGACCACAGCCCCAGGTGCTTTCCATCCTTTCCTACTGCCCCTCCGCATCGCCTCATAATGGCTGCTCCTGCCTGAGACATCTTAGCCTCCCAGAATTTCATCCAAAGGCAGGAAAAAGCATTTCTTATGGTACAACAACTTTTATCAAGAAAATAAAAGACATCTTTTCCCAGAAACTCCCACCAGGCACACCTGACTTAACACCTCATTGGCCAGGGCTGCACAAACATACACACACACACACACACACATGCACATCTAAATCAATCACTGGCTGGTTGGAGTTGTGAAAATACCATGATTGTATTGAAATAAACAACATTCATCAACCTGCAGTTGAGGAAGAGGTCATAAGGCATGAGTGCCCAGTATCTAGTCCAAACTGGAGTTTGGTTAGCAAGAAAGAAGTAAGTGGTTGTTTAATGGGAATTCAACAGGTAATATTTATTGTAGGTAAGGATTCATCTACAAATGTTTGGTTAGTGACTACTCAGTGCCAAGTATCATAATGGGCACTTTGGAATCAAAGAGGAACTAGACACAGCCTCTATCTCAATGGATTTTTAATCCAGTAGAATTGATCAGACATTAATTAAATAATCATAGCAGATTGTGATAGATGCACAAATCACTGTCTAGGCTATATATGGAAGCATGGAAGATAGCGTAAAGAGAGACTTGAAGGCAATCATGGAAGGCTTTTCAGAGGTGATATTTAAGCTGGAACTTGAAGGCTGAGAAGGAGTTCACCAACTAGACATTGTGGAGAGAGCAGTCCAAGGAATGGTAGACGTGAATGAATAATTGATTGAATGAATGAATGAAAAAGACAACATGTGAAAATACTTTAAGGAAAAACATGCCTGGTGAGCGAGGGCCATGTTAGCTTTGTGAGGCCCTAACCAATGAGGCCTTTGAGAACGTCAAGAGGAGTGTGTGGTTTGTAATGCCTACGATTCTATGTACTACTGGCTATGTAACTTCAGAGTAACTGCAGGGAAAGAAAATGAAGTGCGTTCAAGTATAGGAAGCCACCTTTAATAGAAGTGATAAATCCGAAACCCTTTTCAGACACAGACCTTTATGGGTGTCAAGTATCTTAGAAAGAGTCAGAATCAAGTACAACGGAGCAGTGCATCTCAATGTAGTAGAACCTCTGAACTGTCCCTCCTGTCTTGGATCTTTCTAAAGGATTCACTCTTTGGTGGCCAGTCCCCTTTCTGGTTATAGGGGAGGTTTGAGAGGTTTAATAAAAGCAAATGGGACGAGCTAGAGCCAGTCTCCTTGGAGAGCATTGCTATTGCCATGTCTCCCTGAGAATCTAGAAATGCATGCCCACGATGGACTGACTGGGGGCTCTTCTGGCCTGCAATATTTTGTTGTATTTTTCTGAAAATGATAATCAACTGTCTTGAATGATTAAAAAACAGGTTTATCTGGAGGCAGAGGAATGGACCATTGGACATCTTAAGACCTTTTGTCTGCCTTATATTGCAGGAGACGGCATGGCAGAAGGAATGTGATATAATAAAGAATATATCCACTTTGTTCCAGATTCCTGGCACATTGCTTCAAAAACCCTTGGAATTTCCTGAGTGAGAGGAAATAGCATGATGAGCTATTTGCGGCAGGGCGGTGGGGAAGAGGGCTAGATAGCTTCAGGATGGGGGTTGCTCGCCAGAGGAAACAACGATGTGATTAAAGGGTTGGACCATTTGACCCCACACTCTACCTCTGGAGAAGGGAGGGGGCCTGGAGATCGAGTTCAATTACATGGTTTAAATTAAATCAATAATTTAATCAATTATGCCTACATAATGAAATCTTGATAAAAACTCTTAGATACCAAGGCTTGGGGGAGCTTCCAGGTTGGTTAACGCATCAATGTGCTGGGAAGGTGACATACCCTGGTTCCATAGGGAAGGAGTGTGAAAGCTCTGCATGTCCTACCCTGCCCATATTGCTTGAAGCATCTCTTCCATTTAGCTGTTCTTGAGTTGTATCCTTTATAATAAAACTGGAATTGCGAGTAAAGTGCATTCAGTGAGTTCCATGAATTGTTCTAGTGAATTACTTAACATGAAAGGGAGTCATGGAAACCCCCAAATTTGTAGCATGGGTGGCTAGGGGACACCTGGAACTAAGAGTTAGTGTCTGAAGTAGGGGCAGTCTTGTGGGACTAAGTCCCTTCACCTATGGGATCTGTGCTAACTCCGGGTAGTGAGTGTCAGAATTGAATTGAATTGTAGGACATCCAACTGGCCAGGGATTCTACAACTTTGTTTTAGGTTGCCCTTCCCATCAGCAGCCTTTCCAGCAAGCAGTTACAGATCTGTAAACACTACAAGGATGCTACTTAAAGCTTTTTGTAAATCAAAGAGTGCTTTTAAAACACAAATGGATGTAATCACCCCCTAATTTGGTTTGTGGGTTTGGATTTGCTTGCTTGCTTTAGACTGTTTTTGAATCCTGTTGTAGGCTGAGCATCAGCAGTCTCAGCCATAAGTGGGCTGGCTCTATTATGTTTTGTTTTGTTGCAGCGCCAGGTGTGATGCCAAATGAATGGGGTTATTTTTTTCCCCCAATGCTATAAGTTATATACCCAAGTGAGCACTGTCCTTCAAAGTTCTCACCTGTGAAAGTAAATGCTTTTCCCACCACTCTGCCGTGAGTGTCTGGAACACTCCTGCAGCACCCTCCCTCCTACTCCCTTGCCTGAGAGCCTGAGCGTTCTTCCAGTGCGGGAATTGTGCTCTTCGGTTTTATATCCAACGCAGCGCATGACTAGATCCTATTCACCCTATCCCATCCTCCATGGGTCTCTCCGTTTCAGTTGGTGGCAAGAATAGAAGCAAAGAGAAGAGGGTTGCAGAGGTTCAAGTGCAAGATGATGGGGGCCTGACTGCTGTGGCGGCAGTAAGGATTAGGAGAAGTGAACTATTTTGGCGTCCACCACTCATTGGATGTATGGGATGTGACAATGAAGAAAAAACAGTTCACTTCTTATAATTTGTCACCAAAACTTTTAGTGACCCTTCAGAGCCCTTGTGATAGCTTTTAATCAGAGTTATTTGTGATCGTTTTCCCACTGTCTTCTTTGTAGACTATGAGCTCTGAGAGGGCAGTGGGTAGCAGAGGGCCTAGCACGCAGGAGGACTCAAATGTTTGTGGAATGAATAAATGAATGAATATCTTCTCCCCCTGATAGAAGCCCACACACAAACACAAACTTGATATATCCAGTGATTGAGGCCCTAATTTGTCTCTAAAGCTTGAAAGGCTGAAGCACTCATAGTCTCCCTCAGTCCTCATCCTGACCATTCTAGGCAGAAATACAGCTCTTCAGACTCACAGAAGACATCATGGCCTGATTTAGAACTGCACTGAGACTTAGCAATTATCTAGTCCAGCAGTTTTCCAGCTTCGGACCTCATGGATACTTTTGCAAATCTGATGGAAGCTACAGAACCTCTCCCCTTTCCCAAATGCACATATAAACAGAATTTTGAATGTATCATAGTCCCCCTTATCCACAGTTTCACCATCTAAGCTTTCAGTTACCTGAGGTCAACCATGGTCCAAAAACATTAAGGAAAAATTCCAGAAATGAAAAATTTATCAGCTTTAAATTGCATGCTATTCTGAGAGCGTGATGAAATCTCCTGCCATCACACTCTGTCCTGCCCACGATGTGAATCATCGCTTTACCCAGTGCCCCCGTGCTGTGTACACTCCCTGACCATTAGTCACTCAGTAGCTGTCTGGGTTATCAGATTGACTGTTGAGATACCTCAGTGCTTGTGGTCAAGCAACCCTTATTTTACTTAATAATGACTCCAGAGCCATTCACATAACTGATTACAGCATATTGTTATCATTGTTCTATTTTATCATCAATTATTGATGATCCCTTACTGTGCCTAATTTATAAATTAAACTTTATCATAGATATGTATGTATGGGAAAAACATAGTATATTTAGGGTTTGGTACCATCTGTGGTTTCAGGCATCCACTGGCGATCTTGGAACGTATCCCCCATGGGTAAGAGGAAACTACTGTATTTCAGAGGTTTTGCCGACCACACATGGACCACCCACAGTTCTTGGCTAAGAACTTCTACCCCTAGGCTCTAGTTTTACAAATGTGCCCAGGGAAGTGACTTTCCTGAGATCACACAACTGGACAGAAAGAAGGGGAAGAAACCTTTCTTTGAGCTGTGAGTAGTCAGGATTTTCTCATTTTTCCAGATCTCCCGCTTCCTCTGCAGAGACAGTCGGCACATTCATCCAGAGCTAGACTTTTCCACTTAAAATTCTTTGGTTGGAAATGCATCTTTAGAAACTTCTTTAGGACACAAATCTCCCCAGATGAGGTTTAAGGCTTTGAGGAGAGAAGAGCTGCACACTGATGTGTGAGTTGAGAGACTGTGGGGAGAGTGGTTTCTCTTGTTAGTTGAGGGAAGTATTTTTCTTTTTTATTCTCTTTTTACTGTTTTCCCAAGTGTTTTCTGACTCAGAGGTAAACCAGAGCTCAGTTCTGCTCCATAGGATTAGTTAACAATATTTGACAGTGCTGCATTCTCAGTGGAAGTCAGAATCCCTGCAAAACACTGAATTATTCACCAAGCAGGTCATATTTGCTTACGAAGAAAGTAGAATTGTGTGTCAAAAAGAGGCTCATTAAGCTGAGTGCTTTAGTAATACAAGCACCACTGGTGTCTAATTTGTTGGTGCTGCTTGACATTTGCCTCTCCAAAGTGATGGGAGCTGCCACTGCCCACATGGGCCAACAGAATGAGCCCATTTCTGGCTGTGGCCAGAACACATGTCTCATGAGGGTCTGCCCCAAGCTCCATCCTTCACACATGCTATCAGTATTTGGATCTTGGAGCCTGCTAAACCCAAAGCCCTACAGAGGGCAGAAAGAAAATACTGGTCACTTTTTGGAAGAGGGCTTCTAATTCAACGATGCTATCTTTCTTTATTAGGAATCATTTAGTTGCAAGGAACTAAAACCTTCTTAGATTAACTTAAGTAAAAGGAGGTTGATTGAATGGTTAAAGGGAAATTTGTGGATCTCAATGGTGGAGAAAATCATTGCACCTTCTGAAAATCAGAAGTCATCGGATAACTGTTTTCCATGCTTCCCTCTCACTCTCTGTCTGGAGCCATATGACAGAATAAACAAATAAATAAATGAACAAAGCAAATAGATATATAGGAATCCAAGCACATCAATTATGGCAGGTGGCCCCCAAACTTCTGCTCAAATATGGCTCCTGACAACCCAGATATAGCCTAACCTCAGTTGCTGGGATGCAAATGCATGGTGCTGTCCGTGGTCCTAAACAACCACTGAGCATCTTTCACCCCCAGCTCTGGGACCCTGGTGGCCTCATCCGAACTGGTCCAGGACACCTTAATCAGGTTTTGAAAGAGGTGTGAGGGTAGAGAATGAAAAAAGAAGAGTAAAAGAAAAAGACAGGCCATTCAAAGCAGGCAAGCTGGGCCACAGACCACCAGAGGTGACAGGAGCTAAGCATGAGTGTCAGACAGGTTATACCAAGGCACTTGTGGGCTGTTTTGTTGTTATAGTTGTTTTATCTTCTACATTGATGAAAAAATTAGTATTTTTTCACAGTTATAGGACAAATAAAATTATAAATCTTGCCCCATTCTGATGCCATGCTTAGAAGTGTCAGGGAGCTCACTGCTTTGTAATATTGTCTAATCCTATTGATATAAGAATCTTGGTTTTTAAAAAGTTTCCTGTGTCAGACTCAATCTACCCTCTTGTAACCATTACTCTCTATTCCCATTTCTTTTGCCTCTTACACATGACAGCCCTTCAGACAATTCAAGTCCACTCTCACAGATGACCCTTGGGTCATCTGTTCTTCAGCATCTTGTTCAACCAGTCGACCCTGGAACTCCTGTGCTCCATCAGCACATTTTGACAGTGCATCAAGTTGTCCATAGAGACTTAATAAAACTGCTGAGATGGGAGTCTGCGCTAATGACAACATCTGGATGTTCAGTTCCAAGCCATCCCAAGTCTTGCCCAGTTAGAGTCTGCAAGCATGCCCCCTAAATAAGCCCAAGGGATAAAATAACCCAATTAACCTGCTTGCATCCCAAAGTAATTTGCCACTTTTTATGAATGTGTATGTTCACGTGCATGCACTCAGCACCTGGGTGTTCAGAGAGTAGCCTGCTTTTCATGTCAGCTTGCCTGCAGGCAGAATGCTCCCACTTTCTCTGGGGTCTGCATCCCAATTTTCAAGGAATAAACTAAAAACACTCGAAATTCAGTGTGTGGATCTCATTTTATAAGCCTTACTACTGTCACCAGGATTGTGTGGTCCTGGTCAGCCTCTCGGGGCAGTCTAAGAAGGCTGGTTTTCAGTTGCACCACTGCAACTCTAGAACACAGGCTTTGGATGATGAAATATCCAGGGTGAATCCTTGCTTTTCCTGATAAACTGTAGTAAATACTTTGAGGGCATTTTCCCCACATATCATCACCTCCCTTTCTCTGAGAATTGTAGCCATGTTTATGCTATTATTCTGCACACCATCCTCCCTCTGCCACTGGTGATTGGAGCAGGCATACATACCTGGTTACAGGCAAGCCAATCAGACTGTCCTTCCAGAAGATTATAATTAGGATTGAGAGATGCTGGTTAGTTTGTGCTGTATATTGGCAGTGGTATAAGTTGGATAGCCAAGGCTACAGTGGAGGAAAAAAGGGGTCTTCCTCAGAAAAGCCAGTCTGCAGACAGATGGAGAGAGAGAAGAATGAAATAGAGAATAGAGTTGGGGCCCAGGAAGCATGTGGCAGAGATAGAGACAGAGAAAAAGAGAAACCCCCTTCAGACCCTGGGTAGCAGGCCTCCACTCTTCAGGAGAATTTGCATTTTGAAATGACTTCTTGCTTTTCTGGAAACTTTCTAAGTCCTGAGATCTGCTGGGGTTAGCAGTGCCATCCAGGCAGGGCACCCTAAGACCAGACAAGTACCCACATAAGCTCCAGTCTCTGCTCCTCCCCTGTAGAGATCTTTTTCTCCATGTATAGGAATGACCAGATGTCCCAAAAGGGTGATGCTGGGCCCTAGGGCTTCATGAAGTGATGATTTCCATCAGCCAGTATGGTATCCTTTAATGGCACTAAATGCAATGGGTACACACAATGGTGCCAACACAATGATTTAGATTAACTCACATCGTTCTTATAGACAGGAGATCCCTAGAAAACATTTGCCCTGGGACCCACACATCCTAATGACGGCCTTTCCCTGTAGGCCCTGAAAGCCTCCCATTTCCTTCCTCCAATCCTCCTGGAGGCCCTGGCTCTATAAGATATGCAGTACCTCTCTATAAATTAAGCTGTTTGTTTCAGCCATCTGAAACACCTGTTTTCTACAGTCCTGGCAACACAAAATTCCCTTGACTAATAAAGCACCACCTTGATGGTGCTCACTGAACTGTGGTCCCAAACACAGCATGCAGTGTTTTATCCATACAATGAACATTTATTAAATTGCTATTGTGGGCTAAGCACAGATGATACAAAGATTCTTAACATCCAGACCCTGCTCCAAAGAAGCCCATGATTTGGTGAAGGAGACAGAAACTGCTCAAAAGCCAATAATTATAATAAAATAGACCTTTGAGATAAGGACCAAACTTGATATATAAACAAGATTCTTAGAGGATTGTGGAGAGAAGATGGGTTCTACTAAGCAGATCAGAAAATCCTTTGTGGAAAAGAAGGCCTTTGGTCTGGGTCTGGACGAGTGCAAATGCATTTTCTAGGTGCAGAAGATTGAGAACAGGATGCCAGATGGTATTTGCCAAGGCATATAGGTGTAAGAATTTATGCAATGTTTGGAGAAGGACTGATGGTCCCATATGACAAGAAAGTAGGATTTATACCACTAAGTTAACCAATAGCTAAGAGTGAACCTTCAACTGAGGGCCAGGCCATAAGGATACAATAGTGAATATGCCAGGTCTGGCCCATAACTTCCTTGAGCTTCTGCTGCTTGAAGGAGGAACTTCAGGACTTGATGTTCCTTAGATCCTCCCATGGGGGTGCTTCCACAACACCCTGAACTTCATGGAGCAACAGTCATCACTCTACAGCTGCTGTCTGTTGATGTGTCATCCTCTCTGACTAGACTGTGAGCTTCTTAAGAGCAGAATGCTGTGCGGTTTATCTCTCTGCATCACTTATGCCCACCACAGTTTCTGGCACATAATGGCCACTCAATAGCTTGTGATGAAAGAATAATAAATAAATGAAAAGCTGGTAGGGTTAGTTTGTGACTGCCCTGCCCTGCCTCCTAAGCCTCTGTAGAGGAAACTATTGTATTCAATGCAACAAGGCAGTAATTATTTTAAGCAGCAATAATTGCATTATCCTAACCCAGGATCAAATTAAACACAGCCTTTAACATGAGCTATTAAAAATGCTTTACTTCTCCAGCTGGCACTTGGAAGTCAGCTTTCCTCCTGAGCCATTCTCTTCGTTCACTGACTTCTCCTTATCAGGAACACCAAGACCACTGGCATTTAGCAAACACATTATGTTGGCTCTTTTCTTTCCAAAGATTGCAAAGGAAGTGATTTGACCTTTCATAACAATATGGAACCCCGAGCTTCTCCTACATGGCAGTGATGTCTGGGATTTCTTATCTTCATGTCAGGAGACCTTTTCTCCAGCCTGGCGGGAGTGAAGCTGGGAAATAGTTGGAGCCTATCTGATATCACTCCCTCCAGAGAAAATGCTGAGGGAAAGTTTATTAATAGTGCAGACCAGCCCTGCCAAAGGCAACTGTGAGGAGGAGATGGGAGAGTGAAGGGGAGAGCACTGGCCTCCAGGGTCACAGTGAACTCTGCTGACATTTTATTTCTTTGACATCTGTTCAGAGAATCCTAGGCTGTTGTCCTGAAGGATGAAAAGGAGAGGATGGCCACAGTCAGAAAACTAAAATGGAAAAAATTGATTGTCTCAGTAGCCAAAAGGGACAGACTGAATTCCCTCATGGGAAAGGACAGGTATCAGTAAGTCTCCTGTTAAGAAATAGGTCTATTGCCAATATCTGCTCATGAGAGTCTCTTTACATCTCGTAAGAATTAGGAGTACATGAGTCCTTGGTGTAGGTTGCCAAGATTACCACAATTTTTCCTCTTGCTGTGCTCATACCCTATACAATGAGACACTGCTGCTGCTCCTATCAAAAGGTGGAGCCTATTTCCCTACTTCCGAATCTGCACTGGACCTCATGACTAGCTTTAGCCAACAGAACACTGTGGAAGTGATATTGCGTCAGTTCTAAGCCTGAGCCTCGAGAGACTGTACACACTCCATTCATTCTCTCTGGGAAATCTTCTCGGCTGCCACATGAGTGAGGCTGGGTGAGGCTGTGGCAGAATGAGAGACAAGAGTCATTCCAGGGCAGTTATCCCAGCTGAGGCCTCACACATGTGAGAGTTCAGCTAGGATCAGTAAAGCTACCCACCCAACCTGTAGCTGAACACAGATGCAAGAATGTGTCCAGCTAAGATTAGAAAAACCACCTATCTGAGCCCAGCCTAAACTGCCAATGGCAGAATTTCAAGCTAAACAAATGGATGATATTTAAGCCACTGGATTTTTAGGGCATTTTGCTACATAGTAATAGTTAACTGATACATTGTTATCCTTGTTCAGGCACCCCTACAAGGCAAGAGGATTTAGCACATGGATAAGAAAATATTAGAACTCTAAGCTAGAATGTAAGTCCCATTAGGGCAGGAATGATGCTGTCTTGATTCAACTCAATGGCACAGCAAGTAATACAGATGATAAATAAATCTTGGTGTATTTAGTTTAAAGATTATGCAGAAAACTTGGCACCTTCAAGAGGATGTCCTCATGTGAATTTGCCCAACTTGCTTTCTGGATTAATTATTACCCTGGATCAAGCTTTAGTAAGAATGACTGGCAAGATTAATTGAGCTATTTGAATTTAATCTAAAAAGATGTGCAGCCTGGTAAAGAAGAGACAGCTAGTAGTTAAGCATCTCTACCACACACACTCCCAGCCCCACAAAACTGCTCTATCTGCCATCTATCTAGTTACCAAAACCCTGGAGTCATTCTTGATGTTCTACCCACTCCTCTCCTTCATTAAGTCTCCATGTCCTGCTGCTTATACCTCTTAAACATATCTCAGTCTATTCACTTTTACAACCACCCTAGTTTAGACTTGAATGACCACATCAGCATTCTAAACTAGTCTCTTAACTAGTCTCATGACCTCTATCCATTCTCCCCAGAGCAGCAAGTGTCATCTTTCCAAAGTACCAGTCTGATTGCCCCTCCCCTGCTAGCTTTCAATAGCTCCCTATTGCCCGTGGAATCAGACTCCTCAACAGGGTTTCTTAGTCTGTGTGTACCCCCTGCTGACTTTCCTCCCTTTCTCTGATTTCACTAACCTCAGCTTTTCTTGCAGTACTGAACTATTTGCAGTTCTCTAGCCCTAGAACATTCTTGAGCTGGGACAGTCTCCCCATTCCCTATCTTTTTACCAAACTCTTTCTTGTCTTCCTTGTAGGACTTACCTTAGACATCATAGTTTCCGTTCCTGAGCCCCAGACTGGGTAAAATGGAAGCATCTCCTCTGCAGCCCTTCAGCTTCCTGTCCATTTCCCAGATATCACTGAGGCATCGATCCTGTTTCTTGCTCTCTTTTTCCCTCTGCCATTAGACTATGAGCTCTGTAAGGCCAGGTCTATCTCTTTCATCTCTGTGTCTAGCACAGGACCTGACTACAGTAAGTGGTTGATTGACTGACTGACTGACTGACTGACTGAATGAATGAATGAAATAAGCCAAAACAAGAGAGGCTTTGAGCAGCCCCTCCTGAGAATGAATCAGGTGAGAAGGTAATCTTATAGAGAGAAATGGAAGAACCAGTTCCCACTTCCAGGTTACACGATCTTCTGGGAAGTGGATTAGAAGTAAAGATGAGCAGTAGCTAAAGTTTGTATCAGGCACAATCATGGAGTAAATTCATGAATTTGTGGTTCTCATTAGACTTCGGCTGTCAAAGGTGAGCTCTGTTAAGAATCTATAAATGCTGATATTTCTTAAGGACTGTACCAGACACTGTGCTAAGGGCTTCACAAGCCTTATCTCACTCATCCCAGCCACAGGATAAAGTAGGTTCTGTCACCATTCCCACTTTTCAAATGAGAATTCAGAAGCACATAGAGGTTAAGTAACTTGCCCAAAGTCACTCAGTCAGTGGGTTAGGTTAAGTAAAATCATTTTGCTTGAGTGTAATGCTATATAGTCTTTACCTAGTCCCCTATTATGAAATGTAGGTTATGGGAGATTCAATACAATTACACCATTTTAACATATTTTACTTATGAATACAGATCAAGATAAACGTTCCCATTTAGATAATTAACCTGGTCAGTAGGAGAACAACTAAGATCCCAATCGATATATATATTTCTTTTTCTTTCTGAAATGATAATCTTCAGTGCACACTTCTTGCCAAGGCATACACATTCTATTTCCTGCCACCAGACTTTTAAGAATGAAGAAGTTAAAATTATATATGCATTAATGTGGCCAATTGCACACTTCTTCCCTATTTGTTTCTACATGTACAAGTAATGTTATTTCCCTCATATTAACTAGCTTTTCTGCTCTAAACCAGCCGTTTTCCCTGCAACCTTACAAACTTCACCACCTCTTGGACCCTCATCCATGTGGCTTTCCTTGCCTTAAATTTATTACTTAAGGTCAAATTCATGACTCACCTCCTTCTGTCTTGCCACATCTTCTCATTCTGTGAAACAGCACATGAGGTTTTGTGCTCTCTCCTTTCCATCTTGTACTTACTGAGACAATATCCACTCTACTCATGTGTTTTTGTTTGACCTGTATGATCTGGCTGCACGGAATTTTTTTTAAAAAAAAAATTTGAATTGTTGACAACTTTCAAAAATCATGAAAAATTATGTCAAATTTAGCCTTCTGATTTTTCTTGAGAGGCCACAAGATTTGATAACTCTATACTCATATTCTTTTATGGCTACAGTTATCCAGAACTGAGTAGCTGCTTCTTTAGACGAAGGTACAGCAGATGCGAATGCATCCCCTGTAGCCCTGTATTCCCTCACCACCTACCATTTCTGTGCACCCAGCCGGCCAACTGACTTATATCCACCCACTTGTCTGATTCTCTGTGTAAAATCATCTGCCTATTGAGTCTGCTCTGTCTCATTGCAGAACCAGAAGTTCTAGGGAATAAACACTTACTCACCTTCCCCTAGAAGCAGCTCGCAACCGATGACTGAAGCTGGTGAGCTTTCCTCATCATCTAAAGGTCTTTAAGTACTAACATGATGGTTGTCCATCTGTTATCTAGTGGTGCAAAATAATCATCCTAAATGTCCTAAATGTATTATCTCTCACAGTTCTGTAGATTACCTAGGTGGTTCTCCTGCTTCTCAGGGTGTTAGCTGGTCTCTGGGTGGTTGCACTCATGTGCAGGTTCATTTAAGCTGGACCAGCCAAGATGGCCGGAGTTAGTGCTGGTAGGGAGTTATTGCTGGAAGTCAGCTGGGAGTACAGCTGGGGCTGTATTGGTCTAAGAGTGAACATTCCAAGAGACTCAGGCAAAAAGTATAGGTTTCTCATGACCTGACCTCAGAAACCACACAGCATCCCTTTTACCACATTCTATTGACCAGTCCAGACTCAAAGGGAGGAGGATTGGACCCCACCTCTCCATGGGAGGCATGATGAGTTTGCACCCATCTTTAATCTACCACCTGGTCTATTTTAACAAATAAGCACTGACCGCCATTTCATTACTTAAATCATTCATTCATTCTTTCATTCAACATTTTTTGAATGTTGGAAAAATGCCATGAATCAGACATGGTATCTACCCTGAAGAAGCTCATTTGATAGAATAGTTTGTGACAGTAACGAATTGAAGTTTACCTCCACATTCATCACAAATCTTATGTGGTTGCAGATTGGAATTACCTAGACCTTGTCAAAATATATGAACACTCTACTAAAGCAGTATACCCCAGTAACCCAGGAACCCTTAGAACACTGCATAGCTTTGCACAGGAGTGGTCAATGGCAATAGGCATTAAAACCCCATTGGGTACTTGCTAGAACTCAAATTCTTGGGCTCCCTCTGCTGAAATACTTGGATTCATAGCTCTAGGGTGGGACAGAGAGTCTACATTTTCATTAAGGATTTTAGGTGATTCTGGTGTGACTAGTCCATGGACCTCATCTTGCTGTGTTTTCTAAACTCT